>NC_068358.1:100569128-101169128 GCF_020536995.1 Dreissena polymorpha | reverse complement strand
TAATTTAGCGACAAGAGTTGATTTCGTCAGAAAAGGAGAAGGAAGCCCTCAGTAAGGAATTAGAAGAGATTAAAACAACAAACGGAAAACTGAATGACAGTCTCCGAGAATTAACGGAAAACAAAGAGAAGACAGAGAGAATAGTTTCCATTGAGGTAGAGACAACCATATATATTTATTAAGATTTGTTTTAAGACATTCGCAAAAACAATTATGGCACACTGGTGCAATGCTGACAATGAAGATTGAATATATATTTATGATGTGTATATATTGCATTTCTTTGAGACAAAATTCAAATAATGCAGATCACCGTTTAGTCACATTCTATATATAACAAAAGGTTATATTTGCGACAACCATGTTCTTGCAACAAATGACTTACATTACTGGGCCCTGTTGTTGAAATTGCTGCATGTTATGCACACTAGATGGGTTAACATTAGGGTATTCATTACACTTCGTTGCTGGTATATTATTTTTTTTTTTAATTATATTATAGACATCAGTGGATAAACAGAGTCTTGTGATCGTAGAAGAAACGCGAAAACTCCAGTCAGAACAAGACCTGACGCGGAAGACGAATAAAGAGCTTAATAATGAAATTAAAGGTATAAAGCAAGAAAAATACGCCCTAGAAAAACGAGTTTTCAACCAGGTACGGTAGATTGGTGATCATCAGAGAAAGTAATTGTTCGTTTCTCTACGATTATTTTTTTGTGGATTTTTTTTTAAATACAAAAGAAAGAAAGAATAATATATTATGGTGATTTTTTATTTGAGAATTTTAGCTGCTGAAAGATTTTTTTTTTAAGAGACAGCAACTAGATTCGTTTGAAAAAGAGAGGCAAAAGATGCGAGCACAGTTACAAACGATTAAGTCCACATCCGAAGATCAAAGAAACCAACTACAAATATTAATGAAAGAAAAGGATAATCTGCATAAATCGTTTGAGAGCAAGGTCAGACACTCGAATATTTTTTTGTTTTTTAAATATTTACATAACATTTTTTTCTCTTCGGTTTATTTAGTTTCAGATTCATCTGCATAAACAAATATCGGTTAAACTTTCAAGGGACGCAGTTTACAAATAGGGTATTTGACTCGATTAATTTAAAAAAAAAACTGTACAAAGAATCATACGGAACGATATAAACCATGAATTTTGCGTTTAAATGAGATTTTCAACACGAATAGTGTTTGCTGGCATAATTTGATAATATGACCCATTGCGTTTAAATGCATTTCAAAGCCGGCCACCATACTTAACCTTATACCCTTCTTTACATTGTATGGCAACAGTGACATTCGATATCCATTAAAAAAAAACTTTAAGCAACTCGAAGAAGGCCGTTTTTAAAAAATAAAATTCCTGTTTTAGATAAAAACATAATACATCATACTGTCTAGAATATGTTTAACCTAATGATGATTGTGACGTAAAAACTCTATTTTGTTTATATTGAATTTTACATGTCGTGCGTATATTGTTTTTAAAAATCGATATATGTGAACCGTTTATATTATACGATCAACATGGCTTGTTTCTATGCTATGCTAACTTTTAAAGCGCCGACTGATAACTTTATCAAATATGTTCTTGCAACATTCTCAACCTATAAACAATTATTTAAATGCATATATGTTTCGAAACAGATGCTTGCTTTTGAGAAAGAGCACAACATACTTCACAATGAATTGGAGCAGCTAAATGAGAAGAAGGATTTACAGGAAGAACAACTTCGAGCAAGTGCGGAAGAAAAATATTCGTTAGAAAATATTATTGCTACAAAGGTAAATGTTCTGTATAATTTTATTTAATCCGTGTGAATGTTAAATGAAAAAAATAAACCTAATTTACATATCGTGTCATATAATTGCCGAGATAAACGTTTCCTTTATGTGTAATCCTTCGTGGTTTTGCTTGTTAAAGCCTGCAATGAACACTTCTGAACTTAATAACCAGTTCAGAATTATTTTTCACACGAACATTTTTTGAAATATGATAAATCGAAAACTAATAATTTTTATATTTCACAAAATGTTAAACGCAACAAAATATTGAGTGTTCTATTATAATGTTCGCGTCGCTTTATTATACTCGCCTCATAGAATTTTGAGGAACCAATATTGCACCTCATATTTACATTGGGTACATATGGCACATATGCACTTGGCGACTAACGCAACCCTGTTTAAACTTGAATATCTCAGTACCGAGTTAAGAGTTTGATTCAAAACTGCACATGTAATCATTTGACTTTATTCTGCGCAAGATAACGATACAATAATTTATCCTAGACAATCGGGCGCTTTTGCACGTTGGGTAGGTGTGGTTTCATATTTTTGCACTTGGGGATGGTTTAACTTGATAGTATTCTAATTTTATTTTAATTTCTTTATTTAAGGTAGGTTGATACACCACAAAAAAAAATAATAAATTAATAAATTAAAACGTCTGGTATAAAAATTCAGGTGCGCAACCGCTCAATCGTCATGTTTCTGGCTACCTTCCCCACTTGTTAAAGCATCCGATTGTCACGGATGAATGATACTATGGTTGGCTTGCACATACTGTGGTCTAATGATCACATGTACACCTTTAAATCAAAATATATGCTAATTACTAAGATATTTAAGTTTGGTAAAATGTTGCGTTAAGAAAGTTATTAAGTGCAGAGTGTAAATATTTCGGAAGAAAAGCATCACATTGGATGAACTTGTTGCTTCCCAGGTTTGTTTATCAGATTCCGCATTCAATAAAAAAATTCACAAACGTTAAGGTTTTACTTGCTTCAAAATTGACAACAAATAACATTTACGTAAATACTTCAAAACATTGTATACAAACACGAACGATGTTATTAAAAAAGTATTCCTTCGTTTGGATTTTTACGAAAGTTTAAAAATAGTTTGTTTATTAAGCGCCAGGAGTTGATTTCGTCGGAAAAGGAGAAGGAAGCGCTTGGTAAGGAATTAGAAAAGATTGAAACAGCATACACAAAACTGAATGATAGTCTCCGAGAATTAACGAACAACACAGATGAGCTGGAGATAGAAGTTTCCATTGAGGTAGAGACGATAATATATTTACGTATAGAATTATTTTGAGAAAAACGCAATAATAATTATGACGCAGTTATGCAATGCTGACAATGGCGACTTAATATTGGCCTTGCTCTGTTTTAAGGTGGATTAATGCATGTGCGTAACGTGTCGTCCCAGATTAGCCTGTGTAGTCCACACATGCTAATCTGGGACGACACTTTCTGCTTTAATGACATTTTTCGTTCAAAAACGTCTCTTTTTAGCTAAAATATTATTTAGGCGGAAAAAATCGACCCGGATTTGCCTGTGCGGACAACACAGGCTAATCTGGGACGACACTTTACGCACATGCTTTAAACCCTCTTTTCACAGAGCACGGCTCATGAATATTTACGTTTTGTATATTGTATTTCTTTAAGACAAAGTTCAAATAGTGCAGATCACCGGTTAGTCACATTCTATATAATTATAACAAAAGGTTATATTTAGGAACACCATGTTCTTGCAACCATTGACTTACATTATTGGGACCCATTTGTTTAAATTTCTTCAAGTTATTTTCCAGCACAATATATAGGTTAACATGTGTGTATTCGTTACACTTCGTTGTTGGTATGTTAATAAGTTTTTTTAATTATATGATAGACATCAGTGGAACGACAGATTCTTGTAATCGTAGAAGAAAAGCGTAAACTCCAGACAGAACAAGACATGACGCGACAGATGAATGAAGAGCTTAATAATGAAATTAAAAGTTTAAGGCAAGAAAAAGACGCCCTAGAAAAACAAGTGTTCATTCAGGTACGGTCGATTGGTGATGATCAGAGAAAATAAGTGTGTCGTTGTTGTACGATTATTTTAGTGATTTTTTTAATACCAAAGAAATTATGGAGAACATTTTAGGGTAATTTTTTATTTTAGAGTTTAAGCTCCTGAAATATTTGTTCAATTGCTTTTTTAAGAGACAGCAGCTAGATTCGTTTGAAAAAGAGGGGCAACAGATGCGAGCACAGTTACAAACAATCAAGTCCGCATCCGAAGAACAAAGTAACCAACTACAAGAATTAATGAAAGAAAAAGATAATCAGCATGAATCGTTTGAGAGCAAGGTCAGACACACGAATATTTACAATTTTATTTAATGATAACAGGTAATATTCTTCTCTTTGGTTTATTTTGTTTCAGATTCATTTGGATTAACAAATATCGGTTGAACTTTAAAGGTAAAATGGTTACTAATAGATCATTTGACTCGAATTATCTTGATTTATACTAAACAAAGAATGATACGGAACGATATAAACCATTAATTTTGCGATAACATGAGATTGTCAACACGAATAGCGTTTGCTGGCATTATTTGATAGTAAGACCCATCGCGTTTAAATGCATTTTAAAGCTGACCACCATAATTTACCTTAAAACTTTCATTACATTGTATGGCAACAGTGACATTCGATATCCAGTAAACAAACTTTAAAAACTTAAAGTTGGCCAGTTTTTTAATAAACGTCCTGTTTTAGATTAAAACATACTTCAGCGTACTGTCGAGAATATATATCACTTCATGTTGATTGTGAAGTTAAAATTCTATTTTGTTTATATTGCATCGTGCATGTCGTGCTTATATATTTTTTTAACAAGTTATATTTGTGAACCGTTTATATTATACGATCAACATGACCTGTTTCCATGCTACGTTTACTTTTAAAGCGCCGACTGAAAACTTTATCAAATATGTTCTTGCAACATAAATTCACATCCTAGTCGGTTAAGCAATTATTTAAATGCATATGTGTTACGAAACAGATGCTTGCTTTTGAGAAAGAGCACTACAGACTTCAAAATGAATTGGAGCAGCTATATAAGAAGAAAGATTTACAGGAAGAACAACTTCGATTAAGTGAGGAAGAAAACTATTCCTTAAAAAATATTATTGCTACCCAGGTAAAGGTTCTGTATACTTTATGCATGTCAATGTTAAAAGAAATATAAACAAAGTGTACGTATCTTGTAGAACAATTGCCGATACAAACGTTTCCATTACATGCAATGCCTCGTGGATGTGTTAAACCTGCAATGAACACTTCTGAACTTAATAAACAGTTCATGATTATTGTAAACATGAACTTTTTTAAATATAAAAAATCGAAAACTTATAATTTTTATAATTCAGAAAATGTTAAACGCAACAAAATATTGAGTGTTTCATTATAATGTTCACGTTTCCTATCATACCGACCTCATAGAATTTTGAGGTACCAATATTGCACGTCATATTTACAAAGGGTACATATGGCACATATAGACATGGAGATATTTCTTGCGCAACCCTTTTTAGACGTGAATATCTCAGTACTGAGTTAAGAATTTGATTCGAAATTGCACATGTAATCATTTGACTATTCTGTGCAAGATAACGATAAAATCATTCATCTAAGACAATCGGGCGCTTTTGCACATTGGGTATGCGTGGTTTCATCTTTTTGAACGGGGAAATTGTTAAACGCGATATGATTATAATTGAATTTCAATTTCTTCATTTAAGGTGGGTTGATACACTAGGAAAACATTAAAATAATTTAAAAATCAAAATGTCTCGTATGAAAATCCAGTGGCGCAACCGCGCAGTTGTAATGTTGCAGCCTACCTTCCCACTTGCTCAAGCATCCGATCGTCACAGATTAATGATTTATGATTTGCTTGCACATTACATGTACACTTTTAAATCAAAATATTTACTAATTACTGAGATATTTAAGTTTGAAAAATTATGCGTTAGAGAAGTCCTGAAGTGTAGTCCACAGCTATAAAATTCCAATTTCATATCAATTTCATCATTCGTGATGAGTTTTTACCCTAGGAAAACAGTATTTATTAAAAAAAACATATGGCTCTTATGAACACTGAGGAGCACAATATTGGAATCAGGTCGGTCATTAAGACGCGTAAGTAAATGCGTTTTACTTTTCATATTAATATTTTACGTTGTACGATTTTGAAAATTTTACTTGTGCAGTGATTTTTTTAAAGATGTGTTATGTTTTATATATTAATGAAGATCAACTTCAATTCAATTTACATTAAGTATTAGATCTGTGTTGAATAAATCTGAGTCGAAATTTAAACAAAATCCGTTCTGAAATAAGGGAGCTATATTGATTCGATTACGTGTTGCAATAGAAATGTCTCCGATTGTACATGTTTCCAGAAAAGCGAAAACATATAGGGGTATCTACTATTAAGTCACGTCTGGTAAATCGATAAGTTGAACGCAAAATTGTACTTGTTACGAACCATTTTTGGAGACATTCCATGGATTAATTTCTTATCAAATTTGTGAATGTTTTATTTAATTAACCCTAATTACAACTTCTTCTAAATTATTTATTTTACAGGAGCAGCAAATGAAAGAAAAAGATTTGCACTATACCGAGACATATGCACACGAAAATGAACAAATCAGAAACACATTGTCATCGTGAGTGTTTTTTTCAATTGTTTGTCTAGGCTTTTTTGATTGTATATATAAAATTAATGACTGTGAAGAAAATATATCAGGAGACAAAACCTGCCAACTGCCAGTTTTATTTATTAAAGGCAAATTGACGCTCACTGAATACAGTGCAGTGCAATGTATACCATAACACACATTAAATTGACAACATCGCATTCGCATGTTAAATGCAAAGCATTTGAATAAAATTGGTTTAGACGAATATGAAACTTAACCTTGCATAAATCGCAAACTTAATATTTGTTAATAAACTATTACCTCAAATCAATATAATTTAAATTATCTAATGGTTCTTTGTTTGTAAAGCAACACTTTTACATACCTTGTTTCATCATATTTGCGGTGTTTGCCTGAAACGAATGTACAATGCGAAAATGTGTACATATTTTTTATTAATTTGATTAACTACTTTCATGGTCCTGTTTTGTATAATCATACAATTTGTGAGAGTGAGGGTGTCGCTATTTTAATATTATCCAAAAAGAAAATGGTCATGGTTTTGTGTATGCCTATAGTTACATATACATAAATATTCAAAGCCCAGATACGTGTATTGGTTATTGTTTTGTTTGTTTGATGAACTTCTATTAAATATTTTACATTGCATTTGTGGGTATCCTACACAGAGTTTTGAAAGACGATGCTCGCTTGAGAACGTATCTTGATCCCAGAGCCATCGCTGAACTGTACAAGAACCTTTATAAAAACGTTTGGCCTCGCACTTTTGAAACAGCCAAAAACCTGACATTCGCTGGAAACGTGAAAAACGCTGTCAAGAATATTATAGAGTGTGTTGAGGTAAATGTTTAATATGAATATCTAAAAATATAGCTTTACTGTTATGTATCATATATTATTCTTGTATAGTTCATCTGAAATAATTTTGAAGCATCATTCGTCAGAAAAAAGATTAATAATTTAGTTGCTTTAAGGCTCTTTTCTTCATAATAGTTTTTATTCAAACAGATGAGAACAATGTCGGATATACTATTTCCCTCTATCACAAAAATACAAGAACAAACTGCGAAATAACCACTAGTATATAAAATAATTATTGTCTGCTAGCACATTACAACCAAGCCTGTGTGTTAAACAATACGTTCCTGTTATTACTTTCAGATGGTCAATACTTTTTGTAAAAAAGAGTGTGGAGAAATAAAGCGGCATTTTAAAGAAATGCTCGAAGGAGAAGCAGTTGGTGTAAGAATGCTACATTTCAGTCTCGATTTGTTACATTTTCATCACAAAATATTTAATTGAATCACACATTTCTCTTATCTAATTATTAAAATCCGTATCGTATCTTTTTGCGAAGTGAATATCTTGGGCCATATTTGCATTGTACGTAGCAAACCAAACTTAAAAACTAAAAGACTTTATTTTGTGAAGACTTCGATGAGAAATATTAACGAATACGATTAATCTATGAAAGTTTTGTATATATATGATAATTTAATTTGACAATATTATAGCTTTAACAAATTCATATTTATTTCTTTATTTTATTGATTTATTTTTCAGTTAAAAGAGGAGGTTTTCGACGAGGCACGAATTATTCAAATGATAACTTCTGGTACATCGGAACTCGCCTTAGGTTTGCTTGTTCAGGTAAAAGCATATAATTACAACGCTTACAATAACCTGACGACACATCATTAAGTATAATACGCTTTTTATAGTAAATTACGCTGGAGTATACAAGCTTCCAAAATAATATTTTGATAGAAAACGCATTGGTGAAAAGAAACATACAACTTTATTATGTGTGTTTGGAAACAAAAAAAATACAATTCACGGAGTAAATTTGTCCTTAAGGCTACTTGTATGCGCACGCTGCCACGCGATTACCAAACAATCATATAGTTATTATAATTTTATATTAACATATATATAATACAACATTTTAGGTATTTATGAAAACATTAATTCCTGGTTTTCAACTACAAAAGCTTGCACATGCATCTCCTGTATTCGTCCGAGAGTGTATTCGAATCTTCTGGCTGCTGAACTTGCAATGGCCACAAATCGAGGAATACACGATCAAAGGTGAAGATTTTGACAGAAACGTATACGAGGCGCTTTCCGAGCAGGGTGACAAAGTCGAGTACGTTGTATGGCCTGCCCTCATCTACGACGAAACCGTGCTAGCAAAAGGGGTTGCCAAATGTTACCAGTCGTCAATCCTCACACAAGCATCTAGTCCTCCTCCAAAAGATGTTCACCAGGAAACGTCAGATGAAGAAGAGGGTATTTCCTCTGATGAAGATGAGTTTGAAGGAAAAATGTCACGATATGAATATTAAAAGCTGCTCTAGCCGGTCTTGGTTTCACTCCAGGAGTTCAATACAACGTTTATACGGAGGGAGAGCCAAACGACAGCAATGAGGGGCAAAACGGTTGTAGTATTTTTCCATCAGTCGACAATTTCTTTACAACGACATTACAAACAATTGCAGATCCGGTGCGCGCATTTGCATCGCATTTACAAACCAAAATGTTTGAAACTGATAACAAAGAGTCGGTAAATGATTGTGTATGCATTGTTTAAGCATTATGCGCATCAACTGGATCCTGTAGAATGTAGCACGATGCGTATGTAACATACAAATGTGTGGACATTCATTCGATATGTTTTTATTAATATTATTCAATTTGCATTTTGTAACGAGTTGACTATCACAAATTCATGCCGTCTTACTAAAGAACATTTGAGTGTGTTTTTTTTCATTCCAAATAATTAGCTTTTTGTTTAATCATTTGTTTGTGCCTTATAAACTTTTGTTTATGTATTTCCATAGTGATAATGAGTGATTTTCTCGTGTACGTTGTCATGTAATTTATGTAATTTATGAATTTGGTGATGAATACGATAATGTCCATTGCGCATTCAATACATTTTTTAGGCTTAACGAGATGTCCCTCAACTAATGGTCCCAACAATTAATCAATCGAATTACTACATACACGCAATATGTAAAGATAAGAACAAAAACTTGAAAATTACAGTTAGCCTATACACTATTTTCAAAGTGTGTACAAATAAGGATTTAATATTCGTATAAGGTACACGTCTTTTAAATGGCCGACATCGCATGTATTTATTTAAAGTATGACATAAAACAGAGGTTATATGTTGTAATACGTAAATACGTACACAATCATTGATAATGTTCAGTGTTTCACAAGAAAGCTAAGGGCACTGAATACAATTAATTATCCCTTACTCTCACAGTATCGGTCCTCCCCATAGTATTTTACATTAAACGAAAAACCTTCAAGAATTGCTGGAAAGGTTAATTCTTTTCAATTTTCAGAAGTTGTCATTTAATTGATGGCTATGAATGTCTATTATGACGACCATTTAATTATTTCCGGTGTTCGTTGGTAAGTAGGTCATCTTTATTCCAGGGTGATGCTATGATTTGTAATTACGTAACACACAATTATGTTAGTTTGTATATGTATTAATAGTAGCTTTATCAAATGTTTTATATGCCGCTTATTTTTGAATAAAATATAAAAATGTTTTATGAACAACATATGCAAGAGTTTCGTTTTTCTATTAAGTAACTTGTTTTAGGAAATAAGAAAATACGCATAGTAACAAATCATAGCAACCAATCAGAATGGACGATTTTATGAGAAAATTGTATATAAAAATAGATTACTACAGGGAGCTAAGTCTAGCCAGTATTTTGTCAAAACATTGCCGATTTCGTTTTTATATCAAAGAATAAACATTTAACTATAGAGTTAACATATGCGTGTTTTTGTTTTTGTTCACTTCTAATATTCGCATGTATTCATTAAGAGGCCCGATACTACGGATAGACATGCTAGTGTCTTGTTTGTTTGTTTTCAAAGCTACATTTTTATCATAATACAATATTTCAATACTCTTTGCGTATCTTTTTTTATTTAGCATTTTGTTGAAGCAAACATTATATTTTGTAACTATGTAAATGAGCTGCTATGAACGGGATCTAAAATCGGTAGAAGGATATATCTCAATATATTTAAAAATGACACAAGAGCCAAATGGCACTATACCAAACGGTATTAAATGAAGATATCATGCCAATATGTGAATAAAAGGTCAGATATTTTGCACGACCTAATTTTTTTTTTCCATAATTGTGTCCTTTCAAAATAAAAAGTTCGTCCACACTTAAAGTATGATAATCTATAAGTTTAACAATAATCAAAAATAGCTTTACCAGGGTGTTTGTTATTATTACCAAACTCTTAACAAAGTTTCTCCACGGGATAATCAAGCATAGTTTTTAAATGCTATGTATGATTATGTATTCTAAGCAATTCGGGGAACAAGCATTCTGAACTCAGTACTCTGCTTATGAATTTCCGGAATTATATGGACACATTTAAAACTGACATTTATTTGGTTTATCGTTCTCAACTCGCTCTGTAAGCAATTTCCTTACTCGCAAAATCCTACAATCAATGATTCGTACAACACCAACAAATTGTTACAGATTTGCTATACCATAGATCAATAACTTGTTTATATACTTTATGGAGATATTTTCTGTTGCGTTAAAAGGATCTGTTTCTTGAATGTTATTAAATGCATTTAATGCATCTTTATGCAATACTTTCATAATAACTATTATCATTGAAAAAGTAAAAACAAATTAACACGGTATTTTTTTAAACGAAAGTATGGACTGGTTAGTAATTAACGTACTTGCCAAATTATTGTTGGCATTCTTACAACTACAACCTTATTGGTTTAATCTCTATGTATTAAATCGTTTTAAATGACGGATTAACGCTACATGCGAATCGAACCTAACCTCAATTTTACAAGGAAGTAAATTGAGAAGTTTATTAATGGAAACTGGAATATCTGCATTTTTAACGAACGCTATTTTGTGATTTAATTGTTGAGGTAAAAAAATAATTGCAGGTCATTTTGATGTTAAAATGTTATCTGTTAAGCAATTTTTCACATTAGCAACATAAACACGCAGAGCTTAACCGCAGTATTAACATAAAATCGAACATACTATAAGTATATAAATGTCATGATATAAATAGGAAAGTATTTTTGTTTGACGGATTCATATTTAGGATACATACTTTAACAAAAGATAATTTAAATTAAACTTTAAAATGGCAAATATCTTAATACTAGTTCAATTGAAAATCACATTAAAAGTTGTTAGTGTATTGATATAAAATCGAAAGTAGCGTAGTTTTATAACAGTGTATGCATTATTCAGAAAAAATATTCAAATTGTATGCTTCATATTTTATCATGAGACGTTGAAAATGCCCTAACAACTAAGTAGTTTTTTTCTGATTTCTAAAACTGGTCGAACAAAGCTTAAAGTACAGTAACCGTTTATGTACAAACGTCATTACCTTTATTTAAGGCTTTGGTTCTTATATAACAGATCTTTAAGTATTGTAAAACGTATCGTGATATCCACGACCAAACTTGCTGAAACCGTACTGCTTTTCTTTAAACGTTCTTGAAAAGTAAGCGAAAGTACCCTGATTTTTTTTATATTCATATACTGTGATACAATAATAGCTCTTTCAATTTTATATCATTTCAATAAGTTTGTAGTGCACTCAAACACGTTGCAAGATGACAACTCGAGGGACACAAGAACCAACAGTTGGAAACTCTATACAAAACTTGATTTCCGGCGTGGAGGACGTTCTTCGCACAGCTATATGGTAAAGCATTCATACATTTAACAATGTGTGCATGTGGGTTTTAGAAATCATAATCATATATATACATGTTCCAAATGTAAATGTTCCCACTATAAATATTGGTACAATTTCATATGTTTCGTTCCTTTTCCATTAATGTTAAGACGAAATAAAATATCGTTTAACGCATAACCATGGCCTTGTGGTGAATCTTACAGAGACAATTACAAACACAAGATGCGGAAGAGGAACTCAAAGCCCTTAGAAGTGAGAATAACAAACTAAGAAACGAACTTATTATGCTGAAATCTAGGTGCGTACGTTGTTTGTAGCAGCAGGTTAAAGTTAGTATTTGATATCTTGCTAATTGTTTTCATAATAGATAAAACCTTGATTATTAACATAACTTGAATTAAGGTTCAGAGGATTGGTACGGAATACCGTTAGGGCCATCGTGGTTACACATTAAAATCCAGAGGGCGACAATGCGATAGTACGATGGCGATATGCGATAGTACGATGGCGACAATGCGATAGTAGATGGCGACAATGCGATAGTACGATGACGACAATACGACAGTGCGACAATACGATGGCGACAGTGCGATATAACGATGGCGACAATGCGATATTCATATCGTAGTGTCGCCATCGTATCATCGCATAGTCACCATTTTACTATCGCGTTATCGTACTGTCGTGATCGTATTATCGCATTGTCGCCATCGTACTATCGCACTGTCGCCATTGTACTATCGCACTGTCGCCATCGTATTATCGCACTGTCGTCATCGTATTATCGCATTGTCGCCATCGTACTATCGCACTATCGCCATCGTACTATCGCACTGTCGCCATCGTATTGTCGCACTGTCGTCATCGTATTATCGCATTGTCGCCATCGTACTATCGCACTATCGCATTGTCACATTGACGCCATCGTACTATCGCACTGACGCCACCGTATTGTCGCACTGTCGTCATCGTATTATCGCACTATCGCATTGTCGCCATCGTACTATCGCCTTGTCGCCATCGTATTGTCGCACTGTCGTCATCGTATTATCGCATTGTCGCCATCGTACTATCGCGTTATCGTACTGTGTTCATCGTATTATCGCCTTCGCGCAAAAGCACTGTCTCCATCGTATTGTCGCACTGTCGTCATCGTACTATCGCAATGTCGCCATCGTACAATCGCACTATCGCATTGTAGCCCTCTGGATTTTAATGTGTAACAACGATGGCACTAACGGTAATCCGTAGAGTGGCACCAGAACATATGTGTGTGTAATTTCCTGTTTTATATTAAAAAATTCTACTAAGCAATGCATTAAGGTCTGTGTGTGGTAAATCTTAATAAACTTAATTATCCATTTACTTCTTAGATTCTGCTAGAACGTATGCTTTTTGTTTGCGTGCTCTAATTGTCACTTTTTTAAAGTAAAGTAGGTATAATTAAAACAATCTGTTTTACTTGGATACATGCAAATGATTACTTATTTATAGATAAACAAATACACAACAAATAAAAATATTAATGGTAATTACATGTAGTAGCTAATAAATAAATCCCATAGACATTCTGATGATAAGTATGCCAAACTTGTTTGTGCATCCTAGAACATACTCAAGAAACAGCCATCATGACAATTTGTTCTACGAAAGTACGAGCTTGAGACATTTCAGCCAACTGGATATACAATACTAAAGCGATTTGTTCGCTGACGCAAACTCCGTATCAAAAGTTTATAAATCTTTTTTGTGTGGACATGTACGAAGGAAATCCATGCTTATACATGAACCTCTATATATACAGTCTTTACATGTGTTGCATCTTGACAATCGGGACATAAATAATACCGAAAAAGAATGTAAAGGGGCTTACAAAATGCAAATAAGGCTACCATTTTTTGCGTCATCACATGGCGAGATTTCCATTCTGATCTTTTGGAATCCATCTTTTCGTGTGTCAATTGTCAACAACATATAGATATATGTAATGAATTGGGTGAAAATAGTTCGATATGACCATAGCTATTATTTTAATATTGCTGTTTTTGTATATGCATTTTCTGCGTGCTGAAAGTATGGTATGGTAATAAAGCTTGGTAAAACCACGGTCATGTTCTGGAACCACAAACAAAGATAAAGTCTTGACAAGGATTAATCACCAAATCATTTTACTTAACACATGGCTTCCATTTTGGACGATTATTGCTACGATTTTGTAATGATTTATTTATTTTTTATTAAGGCATGTGTTTTCTGAAAATATTCTTATTGGATTAAACATTATTTGTGTGTCCAAAACTGCTGCGTGTTGTGTTAATGTATGAATTAAATATCTTTGTACTGAGGTTTTGCGGTGTCTAATCAAGAGGAACATTCGTTGGTTACGCTGGAAGACTTAGTCATTGAGTTTTGTCCATAAATAGTATTTTACGCTAAGAAATAAATAAAACGACGGAAGCCATAACTATTTTGATACACATCTTTATACATTCATCATGGGATACGTCGGTTACAGTGAGACAAACTTTATCCATCGACAACAGTTCTTATATATATATATGCCGACCATATGAGTTGTCCATGTTATGTTAACGAGAATAAAAAGGTTACGTCTTTCATATTTCAACAAACTGTTATCATTATTTGCTTCGATATATGTGAACTTGCCTCAATATATTAAATTGTATAAAATGATATTAAGCAAAAAGCATAATATTTAAATAGCTGTGAGTCAATTTATCATTCTTTGAATACACTTTACGGTAAACCATATATTGAGAAGCTCTGTCTACAATAAGTATTACAATTATGTTAATTATTTAATCCCCAGTGGTTGTGAATCGTTAGCAATGGTGTTCAATGATTTGGAAAGGGCAGTAAAAGTGGCAAAAGAAGAGGCGTACAAAATAACGGTACAAAACAATAAAACAATAATGTCTTAATTCACTATAACACATATGCGTTTATCTACATATAATTGCATCTGACGTCCTAGGTATTGAATTACGTTTTTGGGATAGCTTACTTTGATGAATGTTGACCTAACGTTCTTGCTATGATTTCAATTCCTGGAAATTTGACCGACAATATATTTGGATAAATGTTCTTTATATCAGGAATGCTTCAGCAATTACTAAATGTGATATGTTTAATAAATGTTGCAAACAGTTTGCGGATATACATTTGTAGATAATATCTTCGGATGATCATAAACATTTACATATAATATACGTTTAAAAAAAAAGATAATTCGTATGTTATTATCGGTTATAAAATGAAATTTGTATTTATTGTGTCTTTATCACATTCCGAAGTAGATATTATTCAATTGTACGCGCAGTTTTAACAGTACCGTAAACTCTCCGTAACGCATCGACATTATATTCATTTTACATTTACTTCATGAATAAACTTTTTGCAATGCTAAGGAGGTTACGTTACACAACATTATTGATCCTCTTGAATTATATTTAAAACATCTAAATACTTAAGTCAATGCATATAACCTTTTTAAAGGAATTATTTATTTAATTTGCATTTGATCACTCCATTATATATCAATCATAAAGAGCTCTAATGAAGAAGCAAACACCGGGATGGAAAAACTGGAAGAAATGAAAAAACAGTTTGAAGACCAGAATGAAGAACTTCGTATAATCAATGAAGAAAAATGCTCACTGCACGATATTTGCGAAGGCAAGGTAATTGTTTAAACACACATTAAGCGAATCATACGTTTTTTAAAATACTAATTGCTTTTTGTGTATAGTTATGAACCATATCAACATTATTTTCATGATATTAATTACATTCCGATTATATTGGTTCTATGTCAACAACAGTAATGTGGGTTACACGTTTTTTTCGGTCATGGTTGTTTTATGTTAACAATTATTAACTATTTTTAGGATAAACAGATAAGTTCACTCAGGACAACGTGCGAAAAACTTCAAACCGAAAGTGAAACACTAGAGAAACTGAATGAAGACAACCTCAAAATATTACAGAATGAAATAAATGAACTGAATGCAACTTTTTCAAAGCAGGTATATGTACATCTAGTATTTGCTTTTAAGTGGAACATATAATTATATTCAGACCAAATAACTATGTCTTCACCATATTTTCCCCTGCCCTGTTTTCAATCAACACAATCGAAATAAATGTGTCAGGTAACTCGATTGAAACATGTTAATTATAGCAAATAGAAAATTAAAAAAAACTGTCGCCGAAACAAGGGCAAAATGATAAACCTATTTAAAATCATAACACAGTACATGTTGTATCAATCCTTTAAAAAAAGTCGACGTATTGACCATATGCTTCTTTCCCTTTTCCGATTCTGCATTATCATAGTAGGTGGTATTATTGATGACGTTGGAGCTAAACAAAAAAGGTCACTAATGGCTAACACAAAAGAAAACCAATTTGAACGTCGGCGTTCTTCTGACTTTTCCGTAAAACACGATCACAACGAACACTTCAAATATGGCCTCGTACTGAATTAACTTTCCGGTTGCAGCTTTGCTTACAATAAATATTTGGTCTAATGCTCATCTTCAAAATAAAAGATAATTAGAATAAAATTATTTGACAGCTTTATATGACGGTTTTATTGACGGTTAATATGGTATAATATTTGTGAAAATATCAAATGGACGCCCAACACATGTTGCTCGTTTTAATCTACGCTAAATATAATAATTATTTTTTTATAATAATTATTTTATAATTATATACAGTTTATAATTGGGCGCGGAAAAATCAGTAGGGATAGTAAAACCATTCTGAATGAAAGGTACATGAATTATGCCATACGCATGCGGACCATAGAACTCTTGAAACTTAAAACTTGTTTACTTGCTTAAACGCCGATTACTATGAAAATACATATTCAATAGCGTTTTACAATAAGCTGAAAATAAAACAAGTTAAACAATATATAAATAATAAACCAATGATAAATCTGGTAAAAGAGATAAAATCGGGGTTATTTAAAACATTGAACCATATACGGTATTTCGATTAAAATACATAATCTCAGAAAAGTGCATAAAAATCACGGAAAAGGTAAGTTTTTTAATTCTTCATAAAAGATTCTAAGGAATTCGATTGTCTAAGATCCTGAGGCAAGAAATTCCACAGTCTTGGCCCAGCGGTATGGAAGCTCCTGTCACTGAATGTCTTTCGCTTATTGAACCGAAACGTCATATGGGGCCATGTTAGAGTCGCATGACCGCAGACCTTGTCTAATTGGAATATGTTTCGTGAGAAGTTCAGTGAGGTAAGTCGGGGCCTCATCATTTGAGCACTTGTACATGAATGTAAGTAGTTTGGAGATTATCCTTGCTTTGATCGGCAACCAGTGCAACTCATATTACGCTTGCTTCGAACTGTCAAACTTGCTTCGTTGTAAAACCAATTTGGCGCACATATTCTGAATTCGTTGCATTTTGTTAATTTCGCACTCTGCCACACCATACATAATTAAGTTGCAATATTCGAGGTGTGATAGCACAAGGGAAACAATGAGAATTTCTGCAGACGGTCTTGTAAGATACTTTCTTATGCTTTAGATCCTAAAATAGTTTAACATGGCAGAACAACATTTCATTGATACATGTTTTTTTGAAACTAAGGGATTCGTAAAGGAATGTACCAAGGTACCGAATAGTTGGCTCTCGCTGGATTATGACCCCTGTGATGTTTACTTTATTCTTATGGATTTTCTGGAGTTGTTTCCGACTGCCAAAGAGAATAAACTCATTGTTTGATGTGTTCATATTTAATTTATTTGCATTCATCCAGTGGTTAATAGTAAATGCACATTTTCAAGTTCAATGATTGCGTTCTTTTCGTTTGAAGTAGACGGCTTGAAGGTTGTCTTGGCAATGTGATCATCAGCAAACCCATATACTGAGACACTGTAAAGTAGCAAATTTCAAATTATAAGACGATTTTTGTTAATAGGTTTGATTGAATTTTTTTCTATCGTATACATTTTTGATTAAACAATATCAATACAGCATTCTTTCTATACAAATATGTACATTAAACGAGGATTTGTTCATCCTTTTTTTTAATGCTTATTGTTTTGAGAAAAAACCGCAATAGGCCCCTATAATCAACGCAAGTTAAGAGTGCATTCAAATTCCTTCTTTTAGTTTTACGTCGTTTCGGGATTGTGTATAATTACGAATAAATTCGTTTACTTATGACGCCATGATTATTATTCTTAGGCTTGAACAAATTCATAATACAAAGTTCTGTTTTCGTTATTATTCAAAATGTGATTTAAATAGATATTTAACGTTCTTTTTGTTGGATAATGGAATAAAATACACTATTTAATTTCTCCAAAATTGTGATTCTGCCTCATAGCTTGCGCTATGACTAATCACGTATCACTTGAAAATGAATTGCCTTCAGAGATGGATCAAGTTTTTATTTCTCTCGCCTCGTCATCTGAAAATAATACTTGAACTCTTTGCTACGCATCATGTGGATCGTGTTATACGTTTTTATCATATTTTAAAATGAGAAGAAAATATTTGCGTGCTTTCGGGGTTTCTTTGAAAATAAAGATAGTTAATATGCGCTTGCGCAAATAAAAATATGTACAGTTACTAAATTTACTGAGAAAGCAAGCACATTTTATTTTAATTCACTTTGTTTGATTATTATTTTCATAGTAGTTACTTTTAAGGCGTTCATGACGTTTTATGTTTCATAGCAATTGAGATAAATATTCTCTATACACTTGCTATGTTCGATTTCAATAAATATTTGCCGTCGTTTTGATCGTGATTTGTTTGGGCTAATACTGGCAAATAGGAAAAGCGAACGCATTGGTTTTAGCCGTCTAGAAAAGAGCACGGTATATATTAATGTACGCAATGCGCGCTTTGTTTACTTCGAAACGTCAAAGTTACTGATATGGTAAAATGTCCTGGAAAACACGATGGCGGTTTATTTTTTAATTTAGTATGAACGAAAAAACAAGCTCCATTTTTGGTGGTTTTTATCAATTTTATCAATGCTTTCCAGACATTGTCTGGTAGTCACCTGAGCCCAATACGACTGTGAAACTCCAAAAGCAATTACAATTAACAAGTACTTTAGTAAATGATTCTTATATTTTAAAATTGCGGGTTAACAAGTGCGAGTTACTTGCATCTGCACTCTTTATGAATTACTAATATGAACAGTTACACAATAAATGTATAAAAAATCTCAAAATACTTTGAAATTGAACACAAGTATTCTCTACTCAGTCTACTTGGAAAAGTAAATTGCATTGTTTCCCAAAGATGTTTTTAATAAATCATCACTGAGCAACAAAATGGCAGTGTGTACAGGGAGTTAACATATATTTTTATATAGATATGTTGATGTTTTGAAAACTTCTGTATTTTTTGTACAATAAAACATTCAGTTTGCTCTCCCATATGCATTTAATATTATTGTTTAATAAATGTACGTCATACAAACAGTGATTACGATATCAACTCGTAATAAAATACATATACACATATTCATATTGACCATGTGTCAAAAGCGCAACATAACTGTTTACCTTGCAGAAAAAAGTATTAGAAGATCACTTGGAAAATACGACTGCAAAATATGATGCTCTTGTTAAGGAAAACCTCAAACTACAAAAGGATCTATCAGAAGTAAGGAATAGGTATGATGCTATCTATCTGAATGTGTATGTTCATTTTAGTTCAGTCGTAAAAATAATATAATTTCAATTTAATACACGTATAATTTACATTAATTAAATTAAAACCCACCTGTTATCAATATCTGGGATTACTTTGGGTGAAGTTGTGCATTTCAGTTTAAACTAAACATAATGGTGTTGTTAAGAAGTTTCGTATTTCGTATTTTGCTGTTTACTGAGAATCATCCCCGATAATGGGAAATCCGTTAATTACTATTTCCCCGATGGTGGGAACAATATAAACGCCAAATACCCGCTTTTGGTATGAGCATTTATTAACGATCCAAAATATATATACAATCCTTGTGTCAATCCAGTACATTACTAAGTAACGACGTCACGTCTTTTACGTTACCGATGCATGTCCATCCGAGTGGTGTAAGACGCGCTATTGGTTCCCCTGCTCCACCTGTTCTTTCTTCCAGCGCATAATGTAAATCTGCACAATCAAGTCCAATTAAGATATCCACAATAGGTCTGGTTTCAACTTTTGGAAATGTTTCGTCACGAAGATTTGGCCATTTTCTTTGGTACTGGTTCCAATCAACAACTTTCATGTCTCCTGTTACTTTGTTAACTGTATATGCTGCTACATTTATCTTTACGCTTCTGTTGACACTTCTTATTTCGAATTCAACTGGTCTAGTTTCAAAAGTCTCGACTTGACCATTCAGAACCTTGACCTTGACCTTTTCCGTTCTACCTTTACAGCCGAGTTCTGCCGCTACGTCACAATTGATATACGTATTTGTACTTGAGTCATCTAGCAATGCGTTTACAGTTATTGACCGATTTCCATTTGCGAGAATAACCGGAACTGTCCGGAGCCCTACTAAATCAGATCTGGTATGACTTTTTGCTGTCAAATATGTTGCCCTTTTCTCTTCCGTAGGACACTGGACTTGACGGTTAGTAGCGTTTGATTGCATGCTCTTTTGCGCATCTCTGTGTAACAGTCTGTGATGCAGCTCGTTTTGTCCGCATTGTCTACTTTAACGGCATGACTTTCCGACATGATTTAACCCAAGGCAACGATAGCAAAGATGAAGTTGTTTTGCTTTTACCCACCGTTGTGAAACGTTCATTTCTTTAAAATTGTCACAGTTCCATGCTTCATGCTGTTTGTCACATACTCTGCATTTGAATTTTTCACTCTTTCTCCGGAACCACCAAAAAACGTTCTTTGATTTTTATAGTTCGTCTTGTCCGAAGTATGCTCTGACATCAAATATCCTGACATTCCTTGAACGGTCTCTGACGCGATAGTTTGGAGATCTGCCTCTTGAATAACCCATGTCTGTAGCGACAAAACTGACTCATTGTGTTGACCCTCAAAGACCCAACGATGGTATCGTGCCAAGAGTGGTTCTGGTAATTTTCTTTGTAATTTTATATATAATAAGCCACTTCCAAGTTCGTGGTGTTGATCCGCTTCCTACAAATTAATGATTGCTACGTCTAATAGATCGGCAAATTGTTCTAGGTCTTTTGCGTTGCCAATTCGGATGTTTTCGAAATGTTCAAGTTCTTCTAGATAAATTGCTATCTGTCGACGCCTGCCCCCATATTTCCCTTCAAGTCGATCTTTTGCCGCTTCATATGCAAACGCCGAGTGCCCAAGATTTTCAATTACCTTTAACGCTTCTCCAGAAAAGTACTGTCTAAGCACCAGAAAAGTACTGTCTAAGCAGAAGTAGTTTGCACTCTGCTGTGGCTGGCGCTCTGTCAATACAAGCAAAGAATGTTGCTTTCCATGATTGGTAGACTCGCTTATTAACATCGAACACTGGAATTTCCACACGTTTGAGTTGCCTCCAAAATTCTTGTCCTAATGTAGGATCGATTCCTGAAATCATAGTATTGCCTTCTTCACACTCATCTTTGTTGTTAGAGGCATTAGGTGCTTCACGCCCACAATCGTTTTGCCCATCGAACCCGGCCCTTTTACGCCACATACTTGGAAATTTGTCATTTTGTTGCACAGTTTTATGTGAAGCCGGCCGGTCTTTAGAAATATAAAGTTTACTCACCGTGTCCTGCGACAACGCTTTGCTTACTTGACTTGCTGTCTCACTTCGTAGATCGTTTAAATAGGCACAGGCATCTTCCGTTGTTTTTCATATTCAAGTTCAATTTTTTCCATTTCCGCAATTACTATTTTACATTTTTCAAGTTCATCTACTTCCATGTACATATTGGATAAACTATCAAGCCCTTTAATAACTTCGTCCATCGCAAAATCCAACTGCTTGCAAGCGTCGTTCACTGTCGCGCTACATGCATATCCCTCCAAATGTGACACTACCTTTTTCCTTGCTTTGGTAAAATTAGTTTTCAGTCTTATTTTCTCCCTCTTCAACAAAATCTCTGTCTTAAAATAATCAACTGGATCCATTGCTCACTCAATTTAGAAACCTCCCTTTGCTACCAAATGTTAAAAAGTTTCACCGATAATGGGAATTTACGTATTTTGCTGTTTACTGAGAATTATCCCCGATAATGGGAAATCCGTTATTTACTATTTCCCCGATAGTGGGAACAATATAAAGCCAAATACCCGCTTTTGGTATGAGCATTTATTAACGATCCAAAATATATATACAATCCTTGTGCCAAGCCAGTACATCACTAAGTAACGACGTCACGTCTTTTACGTTACGTCACAAATCGACGTCACGTCATGGAACCAATCCGCTGGTACCAATTGAACGTTCAAATCTTATGTCCAGGTGTACTTAAACTTAAAATAAAATAAATCATTCGAATATTGTGTGTTTGTGTATGTGTGTGTGTGTGCGTATGCGTGTGAGTGCGCGCGCGTGTGTGTGTGTGTGGGGGGGGAGTAATATCGCAAGATCTACAATCTTAACATGATGTTTAATATGTAATGTCGTTTAATTTTTAAATTTAATTGACTGCTCTGACTAGAAAGGTTATCAGAGCTATGATGCAAAGATAGTTATTATCCTTTATTGTATTATTCTAAATGCATATTTTGTATATTACCTTTACCTACGTGTTATGAAATGGTAAACGTAGTAAAATATTATACAACTACTATCAGTAACAATAGTATTACATGCAGATTGAAAAATACCAAGGAGAACATACACCCTGATGCAGAAGACTATAGTGACTGGTTTGATCCTCTTACGGTTGCTGAACTCTACAAGAACTTGTATGACAACCACTGGCCCGATGCTTACGAAACAGCCAAAACACTATTTTCATACGTTCGTAGTGAACGTTCCATCGTCGATGAAGTTCGCACGATTTTTGAGGTAAGATTCGCTTTTGATATAAAAGTCAATATTATTAACATTTATTCCGCGAATTCAACTATTCAAAGAATTAAATAAGTACATACCTGAAATTGTTATTATGTTATTGTCTATCCATTAAAATGCAGTATAACTATTGTTTTCGTATAGCCCCCTCCATAAAACCCATATCACAAAACTATTTTTTTCCAAACCTTACTGAATTTTTACAGGAACTGAATTTTTTTTACCTCGTTTATTTCTGTCGGCAGTGTGTCTCTCCGAAAACAATGGGTCATTCGATAACTCAACATAAATACATGCTTACGTCTTTTGATAAATTAAATGATAGAGGTCTTTGTAACAGACATTGGTAGCTGAGTGTTCACTTAGTCCTTCCGTTTCTCCCTCCCTCTCGTCCATCGGTCAGCAGAAAAGTAGCCAATTTTAAAATGAAAGAACTATTGATGTCCTTTTTAGTCATATTAATATACGCGTTGATCCCCTCCCCCCCAAAAAAAATATATATATATACAAAATTGCTACACAAGTTTCTTTAACTGATCCTCCTAGGATGGAAGGTACTTTATAACATAACAAACGTTTACCGAAATCAAAGTTGTTGTTTCAAGATAGCCGCCAAGATGGCCGCGACAGCCTATTAATGGTCATAACTATGTAACTATCTACTCAAATTTGATGATTTGTTTTGTCCGTACCTAGGTTTCCGAGGGCAAAGAACACATTTAGATCACACGCCTTAGTGTAAGTTTATTATAATACAAAAAAATCAAACATGCCGTCCAACATCGCCATCGACCACAAGTCAATTACTTTTGACTCAAACATGATGATTTTTATTTAAAACGTAATGGTTTGGGAGACAATGAACAGTTTAATTGAATTGTTGATATACATATGCAGTTGAATAATCATGAAACCCAATTTATTACATTCAGCTGTCTACTGGCACCTGATACACAACCACCTTTGTCCATAACTTGTCTCAGAGCGTTAAATTGTAATACTCCTTCTCCTCAGTTCCGACCTCTTGTGAATCGTTCAGATTGTCACATTTTTCAGTTTGGTTTTGCAAGTTTCAAGGGCTGCATCGAAAGGGTTTACATCCTGAAGAACAGTTCCATTGAGGATTGTCAATAGTTATTCACGTTCAGGATAGTGTTAGGTCATGATTGAAATGATTTGATCGTTGTTCTGTTTCATTAAAATTTCATTCGTTTTCATATTATTTGCCATCACCATCCATACCGTGATTTGATATCATTCGCTATGGAATACTGTTGCATGCGATGTTGGAGGAAGTTGTTCAGGGTTGACGAATGTTTTGGCAGCAGCCATTTTCTTCCTGAAAATAGCAGTCTAGTCTGCTTCACAAAGTGTGTTGATGACTTTAAAGAGAGCAGTAAGATTGGGGCTTAGTTTATATGATAAGACGTCTTCAAGGGAAATATAATTAGCTGTCTTTTCTCTAGAATTTATCAGCTAAGGCCCATTCTTCTGTCTCTAATGATCTTGTTCCCAACCGCCTAAAATGAATACACATTCACATCTGACCCAGCCACTATCTTAGTGACAATGGTTTTTCAGAGTAGGATAAGATATGTAGGGTTAGCAGGCTGTAAATTTTGTCTGCATTTCCTCAAGATAAGAAGCACCTCTTTTTATGCGCGCCTTAGTTGAGTCTTTTTGTTGTGGACTTATAGTATAGGTACTGCCTGTGTAATTCTACCTCACACTGTTGTAGTCGGATGTTACACGTGTAAATTGTGTCCAAAGGTTTGAAATTTCCCCAGTCATCCACTGCGCTATTTAGAACACCTGTTTTCTTTAGAGACCTCATTCATATTTGCTCAATGACAAGATCACTTCTTTGCTCAGCCCAGCACTGATTGCTCCTACGAGAAACTTGAACACCATCAACTCCTTTAATGCATATAGAAATAAGCAGATCTCAGGTAATTAAAGTGCCCAGCTGCAGTAAAGACGGGTAGACAATAAGACTCTGCCTGCAAATGCATCAGCAGATACCCAGTCCGATCCGCCTTGATTAACACCCTTGTCACGCTAACCATGAGCTGATAATTCAAAGTTGGCCCGTCTTTGAGGTCTGGGCAAGTTAACGTTTCTTCTTCTCTGTAGTAGTTACGAGTTTGATAAATACTTCAAAACATGTAACATTTGCTCAAGTCGTCTCGGAATGATCTAGGGGTATCGGAATCTCGATATATTCCTGGGTCATTTTGGCTAAAAGCTGGGTTTGTAGGAGCTTGTAAACAAGAAGATGGTCCCGCAAAGCCCTCTTAACAGCATTCCTTGTCATAATGTCTACAATTGCATTTTCCCAATGGACAGTCTTGAGTATTTATTTGAAACCGTATCCTTTTCATGAGGGGTCCTATAGCCCCTAGCACGTTCATACGTGTATGAAAACATCCCAACATCAGAACAATGTTTTTCAGGAAACTACTTTGTCTCAATGAAGGCAGCCCTCTACCGTCCTAGGATCAGTTAAATTTCATTTTGTAGCAATTCTTTGGAGATTGATAGGGTATTTAATGACTCGACTTTCTTTAACAGATACATATGGGATTTGAATATTTCCATATAATGGGTTATTTTTTATATTTATGTAGAACAGACAAAATAGTCTGAGTTTTTACTTTTAGCGGACTCATGTAATACTTCATCATCTTATCTTATGGATTTCAGAAAGCAAATACATTTTGTAAAGAAGAATTAGACAGACAGAAGATAATCCTTAGAGATATTCTCAAAGAGAAGTCAGTCGATGTAAGCAAATATTGTAATTGTTTGAATATTATATTTTCTACAAATCAAATATACCTTTCCCCTTATTGCTTTTATTCTGATATTAATTTGTTTGTTTTGACTGCCAAAAAGTACCATTTTTTCTCAATTTGTATTTATATCAAATATGAAATTTTGATTAAACTAAATTTTAATTACACTGGATAATTAATTTTGACTGTAGTTTTTTTTAGCTTTGTAGTACGAATACGTGTAGTTAAAACAGAAAATATAGTTAAACTAGCTAATTTTATTGATGATTATATTGTAATCATCCAGATGAGGCAAACTTGACAAAACTGATTAAAACAGGGACAACGGACTTTCCTATTGGTTTAGTTTTTCAGGTAAATAATTATACACATACAATCCTAAAAACTTTTGAAATACGTTTGTGTGTATAATTATAATCATAGACATCCCATAAGAGAACGTTTAACATCTCTGCTAATAATTCATAAATCTACCCATTTCAAATGGCTGTTGATTATAACCCAATATGTCCTTTAACTTGTCCGTACTGTAACGTCTTCATCCCTTAAAGGATTATAAAAAACTTTGTTCAATTGTTATTAATTTGTGCAGATAGGGTTTCTGTATAATATTATCATGCCATAGAGGATTTAAAAATTAACTGGTATACATTTTTGCCTAAATGACACGGAGTATCTTTATCTACTGTCCGTCTCTTTTCTTATATGCAGGCATTTCGTAAAGAAATCGCTGCGGATTACTATCCGTGTCCCAAGATTATAAACTCATCCCCTATATTCACTAGAAAATGTGTCAAAATATGTTGATTGGCAAACCTCTGTGCGCCACCAATTTCGTCTTATGCAAAGAAAAGGGGTGACGATTTCGACGAAAACTTCTTCCATGAATATACATGCAAAGGTAAAAAGGTTGACTTCGTTGTGATGCCAGCACTTGTTAACAAAGATGGCGATGTGGTTGCTAAAGGTGTTGTTCAATGTAAACCATGAACGATGTTTGAGTGTATTTAACGCAAAAACTGTTGCGAAATTATGGCGTTTCAAACGTTTAGAAATTGAACATTTTCATATTTAATCAGTATATATATATATATACTTTATATATATATATATATATATTTATTTATTTATTTATATTTCGAATTACGAATATATATTCAATATAAATATTTGTCTGTAAAAACGACGATATGTGGTTTGATAAACAAGAATATTGGCAAGCAATATATGTCCCCTACCGGCCCCACCATTGTCAGAAATATATATATATATATATTATATTTGTTATCATAGCAACCAGAATTTTTGACGTAGGAACAAAATAAAATGATGCGAATAATGTCCATATTGCCAGCTATCAATGTTTCAAGTTTCAAGAAAAACTATTAAGAACTTTTTAAGTTATCCCAGGATCCAGAAAAGTGTGACAGACTGACGGAGTGACGGACACACAGAGCGCAAACCACAAGTCCCCTCCGGTGAAACCGGTAGGGGACAAAAATATGTGTCGAAAATTGTGGATTTTTGTTTTAGATTTCTAATTGAGGTTTTTAAAATAATGTGGTATACCATTATAAAACTTGCATCTTGGGGCCTTTATAATATGCTGAGTTCACTTCCTCATTTAGTCAGTATGACGGGTATAACCTGACTTTTGCAAGATATTAGGGAAAGCATGAGTTTGCATATTCTCTGTGCAACGTAAACATTGATTTAAAATTTCACACTTTTTTTCTATATGAGTCTTTAATACTCATTTCATTACTATGTTTATTGAAATAAAAAATATAGAATAAGAGACACAATTAAGCACATGTTCGGTTCGTTCATTTTTCCTACTTATTATTCTTATGCCAGTGTTCTTACCACCAATTCGACGTTTTCTCTTAATAATATTAAACGTTGGTGAATAATGGAATACTACGTGTTTCTCAAATTATAAGACAACACCAGGGTAACTATTCAAAAACATGAAAGCAGTTACTATAATATTGTCTTCCACACACATATT
The DNA here is from genome assembly GCF_020536995.1 of Dreissena polymorpha. Lineage (NCBI taxonomy): Eukaryota > Metazoa > Mollusca > Bivalvia > Myida > Dreissenidae > Dreissena > Dreissena polymorpha. The sequence goes on along the minus strand of NC_068358.1, from coordinate 101,141,043 downwards.
AAAATCTAGCGGAACGTATTATACAAAACACCCAAAACCAATATTATTTCAGTCACAACTTTGGTAGTATATACACGTCTTTCTTGCATTTCCAGAGACTAGCCACGAGAACAAAAAACTACCACCACTACCATCACTATTCTAGTGAATAAGTTGGTCTTGCACTTCGTATTGTTCTTTCCTTAGCATGAGAACTATAAGACACTGTATTCATAGTTTCTTTTATTTTACTTGGTGAAATTATTTTTCGATGAACGAGTTCCAGATTCAAACTCGGCCAAGATATTTTCAAGATAAATATTCCGACAAAATTCCATCACGACTTACTTATACATTGTTCCGCTTAAGTGGTAACAAGGTTTTTCTTACAATTGGTTGTCTCTGAAGACTGCTCCCCTATTTCCCCCAAATGCCGGATCGGTCCATGGAATGATAATGATGTTATATAATATTGTTTTTGTCAGAAAGAACCAGTAAACATTTGCTGTATTATTGCATATAACATTCCCATTTTTCAAACTCAATAAATGAATATACATACGATGTAAAATTTACAAGTTTAAGACTGTTCAGCTCACGGAATTACCACACAGTCATCATGAGCAGCTCTCCTAGCCAAGTTATTCTACGCATCATCATCAACTGACTGAAAAGTAAAGGAATGGAACTTCTGGTAAAAGAACAGACTTGATTGATAGCTTTGCAGAGCACAGTGAAACAGATATTAAAATGCAGAGTCATCATTGAGGAAAACTGCAACACAAACGTAAGCTCTTCAACAACTTGATATTATTTTCGACCGCTTGGACCATGATGGCCTTTGGTAGGTTCATAGAAAATTCAACACAGACGAGGGGCTTGTGCAAGTTATGCAAGAACAAAAACCTAACGGAGTCCGTCAGGGTTGTCTGCTCTCCTCCGTCTTGTTTAACCTTTTCATCGGAATAATAAAGCATGAGACCGTCTTTGACCACCAAATACCATTCCCCATAAGTTGCAGAACCATCTCCAACTTAAAAGTCGCTGATGACCTTATGGATGACACAACCAGTGAACTCCAATACCTCATCAGCATACTCGATGAAAGAGCAGGGGCATGCAGGATGGAAGTCAATACGTATGGAAAAGTCGAAGATCATGGTGAATATAAAAAAAACTCAAAAAATCATGAAGCTGAAAAAAGAGAACAGCTTCAAGTACTTGGGAGCAATCTTGTTCACGGATGGTGCAATCACTGATGGGGTCCGAATACGAATGAGCATGGCGACCGCAGCGATGGGAAGTCTAAAGAGGTTGTGGAGAAAGTATTTCATCTCCCGCCAAGTACAGGCTATTCAAGTCCCTCATAGTTTTCATCCTAGTGGTCGGCTGCGAGACCTGAACGCTTTAAACGGACACTGAATGAATGATACTGGCCTTTGAACATATGTTTTCCCCAATACTGCTCCGCATCCCTTACATTAATTACAAGACCAACGGGTATGTCCGGGGTATGTCCGGAACGTCACAGGAGCATAAAGAGGGCGTTCTGGCGACTGACAAACGAAGAAAGTTTGCTTTTGTATCTTTGTTATGAAAACATAATTATAATTTTATTTAAGACTCTTTTTGTGACATTCAATGGTGTATTTTGACCCGCTTGAACCCGGCATCTCAAAACGTATGTTTTATACTATCAAATACTTACACAATGTACATTTATTAGAACCAGAGTCACCAAATTCTGTTTGTGCTGTTATTGTTGTAATAGTTGTGTTTTGTTCAATAATTTAAGAAAAATCGATGTAAGCATTCATATTGTCTGGACCGTGTAGTTTGAAAATGCACATATTTTATTTATGCAGTGTCCCTTGTTAGTTTTTCAAATTAATATACTTTATATACTCAAATATTATACACATTCAGTTTGTGTCCATCAAACAAAATGCGATGTTGGGGTGTAAACATTTTTGAATATTAATTATGAAATAAAAGATTAATATAATTAAGTTGTATTTACATGTATATTCAAAAGACATTCGATATGTTACAACGGTAACGGCATGTTTGACATGAATACTTGGTGGAAAATTGTACGGTTTTTTAAACTTTAACGTCGCTTATTAAGCTCACAGCTTCCGTTATATTTATATGTCCCCATGAACATATTTGTCTAGTTTGGTTAAATGACAAAATGTAATGGTGTTTATTTCAGTGTAATAACTCAAGCTCAATCAAGTAAAAAAACTACAAGTTAACGTTCTTCTAAAATTGCATTTATGTATGTAATATCATTAGTCTGCAAATGCTATGTTTCATATGCAGGTTGATTTGCAATCAACGCTAATGACAATATTAAATATTTTTTACAGTTTGATAAAATATTTATACTTATGAGAGGAAGTCGTTTGGTAGAAAAGGCATTTTCAGATATTGCAGTTTCAACAAAGATGGCTAAATGATGGTAACTCCAAACGTGATTAGGAATCACAAGAGAGTATCTAACTGATACACATAATATAAAAATGCAAAGATACCCACAGATACTTGCCAAATTAACATAGAAGAAGATAACTGACACTTTTAAGCTTTTAAAGACCACGAATATACATTAAAATATAAAAATTAAACAAAATTATCGTATATTTCTGTTCTTTTGTATATAAATCATATTATCAATTTAACATACAAGTTTCCCATTTTGCCTTTTCTGCCTCTATTATATCTGATACAGCGGCTCGACTTATTTGCAAGGACCAAGAATACATACTGTGCGGTCTTCTCATATGTTATTAAGCAGCTTACATTCATGCAGTCTCTTCTTTATAAATATATAGATAGGAATTACACGATCATATGTTGCATTTACTGGAATAAGAAGTACAGGTAATGCAAACTCAAATGGGGGCAGGTGAACAAGGCTTAAGAAAATAAGAATAAGAATTTCGTTTTATGTTTCTCGCTTTCCGTTTTCTGTCCGCCTGTATTGCTAGCCAATACATAAACGTAGAAATATCAACAATTATGGAACATACGCTTACCGTATCGAAATATGTAATGAACATTTGTGGGCTTGCATAAACGCTGATTTTCGATTGCAACATTATAGAAATAATTGATACATATCGATTGGGCTGAAAAAACAACAATCATACACGGTTTGATTGGGTGTCGTAAGTAGACATGCCTTTTATATATGACATCGAAGCATAGAACTGCATTGTAAATTAATACGTCTAGTTTAACCAGACCTACTCTGTTTAATTATAAAAAGAATATAACATCATAAAAGCGTATTTGAAACTGAAGCATATACAGCTCATCGTCAAAACAATAAAGCAATATTATCAACAAGCGGATCGTCACACAAACAGCAATTGCAACCGATAAAAAAGCGAAGGTAAAATGGTATCAATTAAATAATTGTAACTAATAAAACAAACTTGAAAATACGTTTTTAATTATACAATGATCACTGTTTAATTATACAATTACAGAAAAGTTGCTGCTGAAGTAAATGTTTAGGGAACAGTTGACTGAATGAAAATCTAAAAGGCTATCAAGAAGAAAAGATTTTTTTAAGATTAAGTACAAATCATTTAAACAAGAAGTGATGAAATATTGCAAAAACATCCTATATCAATCGGAAAATCGGAAACAACCGCGGAAACATGTATCAAGCGAGCTTGGTATTTTGCGAGCGAGTTAATGCCCGGATTTAAATGTTATTTCTGATTTGCCGGACGTTTATTAATGCTCTTGTTTTAAATTGGAGAAGAATAGTTCCCTACAGAACTGTCCGTTGTTTGTTTATTGTAAAGATGAAGTAACTCGTATAACTATTACATGCTCCTTAGAGATATTTGTTGTAAGCGCAATATGTAAACAAAGCGATAGCCTTTCAGGAATGTTTGAATTAAAGAAGAAAATGTGTATTGACGTAAGTTTATTGAAGAAATGAACAGAAAATATATTAAACAAGGGCTGTTGGTAAAACATGCATGCCCCCATATGGGCTGTCAGTTGTAGTGGCAGCCATTGTGTGAATACGTTTTTTGTCACTGTGACCTTCACCTTTGACCTAGTGACCTGAAAATCAATAGGGGTCATCTGCCAGTCATGATCAATGTACCAATGAAATTTTATGATCCTAGGCGTAATCATTCTTGAGTTATCATCCAGAAACCATTTCACTATTTCGAGTCACTGTGACCTTGACCTTTGACCTAGTGACCTGAAAATCAATAGGGGTCATCTGCCAATCATGATCAATGTCCCTATGAAGTTTCACGATCCTATGCGTAAGCATTCTTGAGTTATCATCCGGAAACCATTTTACTGTTTTGAGTCACTGTGACCTTGGCCTTTGACCTAGTGACCTGAAAATCAATAGCGGTCATCTGCCAGTCATGATCAATGTACCTATGAAGTTTCATGATCCTAGGCGGAAGCATTCGTGAGCTATCATCCGGAAATCATTAAACTGTTTCGAGTCACTGTGACCTTGACCTTTGACCTAGTGACCTGAAAATCAATAGGGGTCATCTGCCAGTCATGATCGATGAACTTATAAAGTTTCATGATCCTAGGCGTAAGTATTGTTGAGTTATAATCCGGAAACCATTTTACTATGTCGAGTCACTGTGACCTTGACATTTGACCTAGTGACCTGAAAATCAATAGGGCTCATCTGCCAGTCATGATCAATGTACGTGTGAAGTTTTATGAACCTAGGCGTAAGCATTCTTGAGTTATCATCCGGAAACCGTTTTACTGTTTCGAGTCACTGTGACCTTGACCTTTGACATAGTGACCTGAAAATCAATAGGGATCACCTGCCGTTCATGATCAATGCACCTATGAAGTTTCATTATCCTAGGCCTAGGCGTTCTTGAGGTATCATCCGGAAACCATCTGGTGGACGGACCGACCGACAGACCGACGGACCGACATGTGCAAAACAATATACCCACTTTTCTTCGAAGGGGGGCATTACAAGTTGATAGTACATGTATATATAATTATTTCTAAACCAGTTTTCGCGCACCGAAAAACATAAAACTGGTTGGCTCAAAGAAATTTGGGACAGCGCTAGCCCTGGTAGATAGACCCCACGACACCAGTACATAATATAATCTGCAAATGTGGTCCTTTAGAAGCAAAAACTGCATCCAAGAACGATTCACTGTGACCTTGACCTTTTACCTAGTGACCTCAAGATCAATAGGGGTCATCTGCCGGTAATGATCAATGTACCTATGCAGTTTCATGATCCTAGGCGTAAGCGTTCTTGAGTTATCATCCGGAAACCATCTGGTGGACGGACGGACCGACCTACCGACGGACCGACATGTGCAAAACGATATACCCTCTCTTCTAAAGGGGAGCATAATAAGCAATAGCGATATTTTTTCTCAGCCACATAAGTGTTAATAGTTTGATGATAATGAATATCACAAAATGAAAGTGAAAGTAGAACTTTCAAAATTGACAACCTGTCAACATGTTGTTTTTGCTGGCACGAGAGGGCGATTACACTCTGACAATGTTTTCATATTTTTACCATAGGCTTTGTCAATGACCTTTATAGTATGAGCGGCTTTGTTATTTTTAATTGCTATCATGTAACTGCATGACTGTGTATATGATTACAATACACAAAGCACAAATAATGATATAAATATACTGATTGAGCTTATATTAATCTGATAACTATAGCCGGGTATATTAAGGACTTAAAATACAATTGTTTTGTCCTGAATTCATCAAGACTTGAGATATTTATGCACAGAGAGTATCAAGATATGGGGTGATCCACAAATAAAAAGTATTTTTGATCTGTGTTGTGCAGGCTCTTTTTCCATGACTGTGAAAATCAAATTTCCATGTGAAAAGAATGTCAATTTTTTCTGACGTATTTGATTCAACCATTGCATAAAATGAATTATTCTGCATATAATTTGCCATTTTTATAGGTGTTTGTTATGTGATAACAAGGAGATGACCAGGGATCCTAAGAAAAGGGATATACATTTGAGATCTGGTCAGGGCTCCATATGAAAGTGGTAAAATTATATACATTTTATATTTGGCCAGTGCTCAAGAGAAAATGGGTATACATTTCAGAAAATTTTACCATTTATAAATGTTTAAATACCTTTTGACTAAGGCTCTTAATTCATCTAGCATGAACATTTGTACTACAATGTATATCTTTTTAATACTAATTACATTAAATGTCAAATTTTATCTACAAAATATCCATTAGAAAAAGATCAGGGGGTGAAATATGCATTGCCTGAAGCTCTGACCCTGGGGCTATGTTTATATATCAAACACATTGATTAAAGAAGTAAAACAATACATTGATACAACAGATGGAAAATCATCCCATCTAAACAACATGATACATAATTATGTATAATATTTTTGGATCTGGATCTGAACACAACAGGACCTTTCGGTATGCGCGCTGCGGGAGAGAGATGGGAGTGACTTAAATTTTGGATTTAATTTAATTCTAAAACTAAACTAAACTAAAAAACTAAAAAATGCTCCAATAAAATTTATAAAGCAAAATGTGATTTAAATTGATAACTAAAAATACCAGTATGCCAGTTTCGCCGTGTCAAGCTGTCAAGATCCAGAAAGTCCTTCATTCATATCGAACATATCCTTCGAATTCCATCCATTGTAGTCATTAGCGATATTTAGTGGATAAATAACTCATATTTCCAAAATAACAGTTTCTAATAACGTTTTTTTCACGTAAAACGGTCTTAGAAAAATTCACTAAAAATGGTGTATGCAATATTTTTTGAGAAAAATGTTAGAAAAACGTTTTTAAGTGAAAAATTGTAAGAATTACAAAATGCTATGTTAAATGTCTATTCCGTCTGCCCAAAATCTAGTAAGGCATCAAAAAGGCCAACCGATTTGCGCAGTGTTTTTGAAATACGGTATTACTAAAGTATATTTGCGTAAACGCAAATATACTAAAAACAATAATCACTTTCTCATTAAGATAAAAAAATTAAACAAAATGTCAACATATTCAGCTTCAGCCTAATAAATTTATATGCACGCTTTTGTCCATTTTCTCATTTTTCAACACAGATGTTGCAGCCGGTCTGTATTACCTTGGCATACGACAATAGTAAATCTGTATTCAATGTATACAGTGATTTGACGGCATTCATAAAACACATTATGGTGTCTATCATTTCTTGTAACCCGATAGGTACACCAATTCTAATGTTTCATTCAACACGGTTGTCCATGATGTACTCAAGATTACTAGGTCCGGTTTGGATTTCACTTCTATAACAATAAAGTCATGCAACGTCGCCTATTGTGCAAAAGGAATTTCTCTTCATGTTTACATTACAAACGCTTGTAATGACGCACTTATACAACAATTGAAAATAAGTCCAGGATATAAAAATCGGACGTTTACTTAAAAAAGAATAAGCCAAACTGTCAATATTTCGCAAACGGCAAATATGTCAAACCACTGCGCTATCAAATTTCTTAAGTTAGTTTTACCGACTGTAAAAAGCAGTCGCCATTTTGCAGTTGGATGTTTCGTAGTGTAGCATATTTCAGTTGCAAAACCGCCGTAGTTATATTTTATCAGATAACGTGGACGTTGAAATTAAGGTTTAGTGAAAGGACTATTTGCAGTAATCAATCGATTATAATTTATTATATACTCACTTGTTAAATATAATTTTACTACAGTGGCAAATATGAGACAAATGCTTAAAGGGATCTTTTCACGTTTTGGTAAATTGACAAAATTGAAAAAAGTTGTTTCAGATTCGCACATTTTCGTTTAAGTTATGATATTTGTGAGGAAACAGTAATAATGAACATTTACCATGGTCTAATATATCCATTATACGCATCTTTTCACTATTTAAAAACCTGAAAATTATAAAGCGTTGCAACGCGAAACGATTGAACAATTTGGAGAGTTCTGTTGCTGTCGTTTAATTAACCCATTTATGCCTAGCGTCTAGAAAAAAGCCTTGGCAAACAGCGTAGACCCAGAAGAGACGCCGCATGATGCGGCGTCTCATCAGGGTCTGTGCTGTTTGCTTGAAAGAATTTCTGTAAGAAATATTCTTAATATAGAAATAAATATACTAGACATCCCTAATTTTTGAAATAAATTGATCCAATTTAGAAGGATGGGAGAGTCCACTAGGCATAAATGGGTTCATTTTGTGAAACTATTATTTATATAAAGAATAAAATATGTAACTCATTCATAATTGGCAGGATGGCCGAGCGGTCTAAATGCGTTTTACTCCAGGACTCCAGGGGTCACTGGTTCGAGCCCTGCTGCGGGCTACTTTTGTTTTCCTTTTTTTAAATTTTATTCTTGATTTTTCATCGGAGCTTTTTAGATCCAATGTTGACATTGATCAATATAAAGCATTTAATGACAAACTTCAAAACATGCCAAAAATCAGTGAAAAGGCCCCATTAATTTTATGTACATGGTAACCTCGACTTAGCAACTCGTTCCATGAGTTATAAACGTGTCCCCATGATTAAATTGTGGGGGTCATTAAGTCGTGGAATTGAGGATGTAAGTCGTTGTTACGATATTGTGTAGCCGTGGGAACGACGTAGTGCCTCGTTGGACCGAGACAACTTACTCGTGGTAAAGAAAAAATAAACCATCTAAATACATGTTGTTTACGCGTTGATCAAAGTTGCCGATACATGGAAGGCTAATATTATTTCGGAAAATATAAATATTCGATTTTTATGTCCCCCACTATAGTAGTGGGGGACATATTGTTTTTGCCCTGTCTGTTGGTTGGTTGGTTGGTTGGTTGGTCTGTTGGTTGGTCTGTTGGTTGGTCTGTTTGCGCCAACTTTAACATTTTGCAATAACTTTTGCTATTTTGAAGATAGCAACTTCATGTTTGGCATGCATGTGTATCTCATGAAGCTTCACATTTTGAGTGGCGAAAGGTCAAGGTCAAGGTCATCCTTCAAGGTCAGAGGTCAAATATAGATGGCCAAAATCGCTCATTTTATGAATACTTTTGCAATATTGAAGATAGCAACTTGATATTTGGCATGCATGTGTATCTCATGGAGCTGCACATTTTGAGTGGTGAAAGGTCAAGGTCATCCTTCAATGTCAAGTATATGGGTCAAAATTGCGCATGTAATGTCACTTCTGCAATATTGAAGCTAGCAATTTTATATTTGAAATGCGTGTGTATCTCAAGGAGCTGCACATTTTGAGTGGTGAAGGGTCAAGGTCAAGGTCATCCTACAAGGTCAACATCACATAGGGGGACATCGTGTTTCTCAAACACATCTTGTTGAAAATGCTTTTCAGAGAGTTTTTATCAACAAATACAGGATATATGAAAAGCATTTTCCAAAATCCATCATATTTACATTGTACGAAATTATGTTAGCCTTTCTTCTGTTCCAGAGGTCAATTTTTTCGTACACAAGCTTGAATAAGTAATGTCGTCCTCTTAACTTTATTAGTCTTTGGTACGATTTACTAACCTTTGAGCACCAGTTGCTTAGTCGTTGTATATTACAACGTCCAATCATGAAGATCAATATTAATAGTGATTCATGAATCACTATTATTTTCAACGAAGTTTGATGTTGCTATACACAATTCAAATAACGGAACCAAAACATGCCACTCTGTTGTCTACGCCAGCGTTTCAACCCTCGTTTAGTTTTCCACGTGCGAATTTATTAAAGACTAACAAAGGGGTTTCCTATTTTATATAACATTGTAACCTATTTAAAACGGCAGGTACCCTTGGAATGAGCAGGATAATAAATGTTATAAAAGTCATAAGTGTCAAATACATATAAGCTGTCTTTTATTTATGATAAGTAACCGATTGTCAAACTGTGTGACACAAAACTCACATATATGCGCACTACAAACATACACACACATGGGTAAAACAGGTGTGGCTGCCTTTTGACGGTGAACAAAATGCATGTATTTTGAATTTGAACCAATTTTGTTGGCAAGATAAACGACTGAAGTCTGATTATAATGTGAAATGAAACGATAAATGTATATTAGTTATATATAGCGGCATTTAAACATACTTCTTCACAGGAAAGACGTTTTCAAATATAAGTATGTCAAACAGCCATCGTTTGGTAAAATGCTTTTGTTAGCATATACATCAACACTCTCGGGGGTTGTTTGATTATCATTAAAAATATTTTGGTCGCGTTCTGAGAAAAAAGGGTTTAATGCATGTGCGTAAAGTGTCAGTCTAGATGAGCCTGTGCAGTCCGCACATGCTAATCAGGGACGACACTTAACGTTTTTATGGTAATTTTAGTTTCAATGAAGTCCCTCCTTACTGAAAATCAAGTTTAGGTGGAAAGTGTCGTCCCTGAGGCTAATATGGGACGACACTTTACACACATGCATTATACCCAGTTTTCTAAGAACAGGGGTCATTTAAAAAACCCACAGTGATCTTGTCTTCCTTGTGGTAGAAGAATGATCAACATGTGTTTATTAAACCTGAGATTAAGAACAGCCATAGTTTGTTAAACATTACAGAAAACAAAGTTTTATATTGCCAATATAAATGATACCTATCAGTTTCAGTTGCTTGGTTTAACAATGATGGCATTGGTTGTTTCAGCTCATTCAACACATATGAGTCGCATTCTGAGAAAACTGGGCATAATACTTTTGCGTAAAGTGTCATTCCAGATTAGCCTGTGCACAGCCTAATCAGGGACGACACTTTCCGCTTTTATGGTATTTTTCGTTTAAAGGAAGTTTCTTCTACACGAAAATCCAGTTTAGGCGGAAAGTGTAGTCCCTGATTAGCCTGTACGGACTGCACAGGCTAATCTGGGACGACACTTTACGCACATGCATTAAGCCCAGTTTTCTCAGAACGCGGCTCATATATTCTGAAGTTTGGGTTGCGAATGTGACGCAGCATAAGTTTTAACTTCAAGGTTAACGAAACATACGCAAAAAGTGTTCGATGCTATGATTTTTTGATTATGAACTAGATTGCAATAAACATATGGCCCCTTATGAATCAAACGTGTTTGTCTTTAATCCCATCTGGAGCATTATTCTACATATAATATAGGCTGTCTGCCAATCTAAAGAGGGGCAAGACATTTTTTGCCATGATTGTAAAGCAATAATATCATCATGCGTTTGCAAGGAAGTGCAACACATAACTGTATGATTGAAATGAACTTTTATGTACATGTTAATTTAAAGCAAATGTCAATATTGAAAATATTCCAGATATCATATTTTTTATTGTTATGCCAAACACAGTTTTTTTTGTATATGCAACATTTTCCAAGGGATTGGCGACTATTGAATAATAAGAACATGCACTGTTAAGTTAATCCTTAAAGATACAATATGACGTCTCAAGCGGATGGTGCGGTGTTTTCCGATGAACAGCCCATACATCACATGATTTCCGGTGAAGAGGAGGTTGTCCGTCTTGGCGGCCGGGTCGAAGAGCAACAGGTATAGTGCTACTCGTGTACTGGTGATGCATATATAAATATGAGCATAAATAATCAAATATTAACGAAATAAAAGTGTAATGTCGGTCTAATACGTCAGTTTAAAGAGACTCCAGCTAAAAGTCATATTTGTTTTAAACAACATAAGCATCATTTCCATTCAAAAGCATGCATTCATAAATTGAAAGTACAAAGTATAAGCGCACATTATAATTAAGTACAACACAGAATTTTTTTTAAAAAAGGTCTATTATTTTGAAATAAACGTCGCAATTCCTGTTAAACGTTTTACAATACTTAAAATACACAAACATCTAATTATCACACAATCTAGCTCTCAATTAAAATAGTGTAAAATACAATTTCATAAAGTGAATACCGAATGTTCTATTTTAAAACGCATTCATTCATTTCACTATTTATATATGTATGTTTCAGTGCCAAATTGTATGTGAAAAGGATAAACTGCAAGTAAATACAAAGCCAATACTTGCTGAAAATGAGCAGCTTAAAGAAGAAAATGCTGCCTTGAACTCAAGGTGAGTTGAAGTGAAGTAACTATGCTTGGCATGAATGTATGATGTAGCTACCCGTGATATTGTTATGTTATGTATAACCAAGCAGCATTAAAAAATTGTCGGTTCTGTTACTGTAAATGTTAATGCGTCATTTTTGTTTACTATTTAACGTTAGATCAGTTCTTGTTCTTGTAAATAAGTGCATTTTTGTCGATATTTAAGCTGACCAAAGTTTTGATGGTTTTCTGTTAGTATTTGAAATTGACACTATATGTCTACTATCTACTTGACTCAAGTATCTTGTGATAATTATGTTGACATTTCGAAGATAATTTTACTCAAACAGCGGACAAGAGGTTGTGCACAACGAGTTTACCCGTGTTGAAAATGAACTTGAACTGGTAACAGACGAACTCATCCAAATAGAGGTGAGTCATCATTACTTCTTTTTGATAAAACCATGTAGAACCCCATTAAACAGCATTTATAGTTTGTTCTTTATACACAGATGGCAAGCGTCTTATAAAATGTGCTTCCTGTGACCTAAAGTCAATAACAACTATCAAAAAAAAAAAAAGATACTATTGGGACGTACAGACTATTGAACAATATCCAACCTCCTACAATAATGACCTAATCCGATTGGCTTAGAGCGGCCACGTGCCCATGGAGTATTTTCCATACACCCGAGTAATTTCCGAGAAGACGTGTTGTTTCTCGTGCATAACAATCATGTACCAAGATGAAAGATAGGGGCCACGTTTAGAGGTCAATCGACGTGTCCGGACTGTAACGTAATTCTTTATCAATTAATATAACTTTCACATAATATTATGTTCGTCATTTATTGGCGACGTGAACGACCAATGTCGTTTGTTGAAAGGTGGTGGTCAAAATTTGAAGAAAACGGCCAATTAGGTCATGATAATGCTTATCAATACTTCTAGTTAAAAATGTATCATATTGTTTAAAATTCAACTTATAACAATGTTCAGTAGTTGGGAAATTGCGCTAACGTTCTAACACATAGGTCAATGTCAAACTACTTCGTCAATAATTAGATTAATCGTTACTCATGAGGTAGTTTTTTATGCGTGTTGCGCTACGTTTAATGTCAAATGTAAGATGCAAGATGTAGCTGGTGAAAACGGCAAATTATACAAGAATCTGCCAGTTTCAAAGTATTATATCTCACATGCTCACCCAGAAGAACAGACGTTTAACCTTTAACGTCTGTGTTCGAAACTCTTATTAAAAGGTATTCACTGTCATTGATAATAACTATGAATGGTTTTCTTGACAACGAGCTTGACAAACAAGTAGAATAAATAAATGTTCATGTTTAAAGTGATGTAGTACAAATTGCGAAATTTGTTGTTTTTTTAAATTGTTAGCAAATGATACAGGGGTCTAAGATTCAACGGATTCCTAAATTAGAAGAAGAAAAAGAAAATTTCATAAAATACCTGGAAAAGGTAAAACAGATGTACGAAGAACAGAATAACCATCTGACAGAAATACAAGAAGAAAATATTACATTAGGTGAACATAGTACTACACAGGTATAACCTATTTTCGTATATATATGTAACACTATCATATATAGAGAAGATCGTATATTTTAGACATTTAGTCGTGTAGCAGAAATAATATTCACATGTTCTATACTAGTTTGTAAATTTAAAATTTGGTAAACAATAAAGAGTTATCCACTTATGGGTGACCGATCCATAAGAACATGCATGGGTGATATAGAAGTACAATTAATATCTTAATAGTAGTGCAAACCGTACTGTTACCAACTTCACATGCGTTATTTTCAAATAGTTATTTACACGTTTTGGGTGATAATACTGAAAATGTAAATTCAGCATTCGTAAATTAACTTCTTATGACGATCGAAACCAAAGCGTGATATCGTGTGTTGACAACTAGCATAAGCATATATATATATATATATATATATATATATATATATATATATATATATATATATATATATATATATATATATATATATATATATATATTAATATGAACATCTAAAGGTAAATACATAATTTATAACGATATCTTAATTAGTTCATCAGTGCTCAATTTAGGTTGATTATTTCTTTCATCTACGTAAGAGAGGACGGATTTAATATGAACTCGTGTAAAGTATATATTCAATTATCATCCGACAAAACAGTAAACAAACGTGTATATGAGAAAAACGCTTCCATATTGTTTTGCATATCATAACATAAAATACCCAGCTAATTTAACAACTTTTGTACTAAAAGAAAGGACATATTCTTGCATTGGAATATGAGCGGGAGGCTTTAAACTCACTGCTTGAACAACTACAAACAACAACAGCAAAACAGGACGAGAGACTTCAGTCTTTGATGAACGACAATTATACACTTGAAGAAAATATGTCGGCAAAGGTATTCCGATTCCACTTATCGAGTTATGCCATACGTATAAAAAATGAAAACAGTTGTTTATTATCAAAAATTTTTTTATCTTTTAATGTTTTGATGATTAAAAAATCAATTATAAGAGACTCGTTGAAAGCCATTGCCTCTTCATTTAAATGGAAAGCGCAGCATATTGTACAACGGAATGCATGCATCCTCTTTAAACATTTAAATGAACTCTTTAACATATGTTCCGTTCTTAAAAGTTTGTCCCAAAATTACTGACTTGATTTGACGAAAATGTTTTACCGGGATAATAACCGGGATTGTCTTCACTAAAATGCTATCGCCTTAACATGTCGGCAGTTACATCGTTTGTTTATCTTAGCGATGTGTTAACGAAACTTTTACAACAGCCCGTACATTAGACATTAATCAGTTTCTTAAATAAATAATGTCGTAAGCTTGATAATTTACAACATAAATTTGTTAATAAGGATATGCATGCAAAACCTATTTTAAATCTAAATTGGCATTTATTGTTTTATTGTATCAATATTTCAGATTATGCAAATACAATCATCTGACGAAGAGATACAAAGCTTGCGCACAGAATTGGAAAGTGTGCACAAAACAATTCAAATCCAGGCGGACGAGATTACCCAATTAAAGAAAGACCAGTCTCTTCTAACGGAAACATATTTAAATCAGGTTTTATGTTTAAACTACAATTGTGTTGGGATCATATCTAGACAATTATAAAGATGTTCCAACTTTTGAACTTAATATGTCGGTATGTCTCTTTGACTAGAAGTGTAGTACTTAAAAACATATTACTTGCTTTCAAAATTGTACAATTTTTGCCCAAGTGAAGGTTCGTGGTAAAATTGTGTAAAAGGCATATCTGGACTAAATATGAGGTATCAATATGAAACTTTATTGGAAGGAAACATGCTTGATACCAGTTATTAAAGATTAACTTCTTATGTCCTCTGACAAAATAGCATGCGTGCCGGAGGGGGTGATATATTTCAGAGGCGACATTGACAGTTCTACTTATAAAACACGGTGTACAAGGACTGTATATTAGGATCTTTCTAGCACTTAGTTATATTTGATGAAGTAAGTATACATCTAATAGATGAACGTTTAACATTTTAAGCTTTTGTAAGTGAAAACGGAACAATTTTTTTTATATAACTTTGAATATTTTATTTATTTATTCGAACTCTCATAGGAACTGAAACTTGAGGAAATGTTCGAATTAGACGAAGAACGGAAGATTTTACAAACCAAATTGGAAGAGTTAAACACCAAGTATGAAGAGCAGAGTGCAAAGATGTCAATATTTCGGAAGAAAAGCATCACACTAGAAGAACTTGTTTCTACCCAGGTTTGTATATCGCATTCCGCGTCCAATGAAACATTCACAAGCGTTAAGGTTTTTATTGCTTTAAAAGCAAATTACATTTAAATAAATGCTGCAATGTATTCTACACAAGCACGAACCATTTTATTACACAGTATTCCATCGTTTGGATATTTTCGTACGTTTAAAAATAGTTTGTTAATTTAGCGACAAGAGTTGATTTCGTCAGAAAAGGAGAAGGAAGCCCTCAGTAAGGAATTAGAAAAGATTAAAACAACAAACGGAAAACTGAATGACAGTCTCCGAGAATTAACGGAAAACAAAGAGGAGACAGAGAGAATAGTTTCCATTGAGGTAGAGACAACCATATATATTTATTAAGATTTGTTTTAAGACATTCGCAATAACAATTATGGCACAATGGTGCAATGCTGACAATGATGATTGAAGATATATTTATGATGTGTATATATTGCATTTCTTTGAGACAAAATTCAAATTATGCAGATCACCGGTTAGTCACATTCTATATATAACAAAAGGTTATATTTGCGAAAACCATGTTCTTGCAACAAATGACTTACATTACTGGGGCCCTGTTGTTGAAATTGCTGCATGTTATGCACATTAGATGGGTTAACATTAGGGTATTCGTTACACTTCGTTGCTGGTATATTAATTATATTTTTTTAAATTATATTATAGACATCAGTGGATAAACAGAGTCTTGTGATCGTAGAAGAAACGAGAAAACTCCAGTCAGAACAAGACCTGACGCGAAAGACGAATAAAGAGCTTAATAATAAAATTAAAGGTATAAAGCAAGAACAAGACGCCCTAGAAAAACGAGTCTTCAACCAGGTACGTTTGATTGGTGATCATCAGAGAAAGTAATTGTTCGTTGCTCAACGATTATTTATTTGTGGATTTTTTTAAATACATAAGAAAGAATTATATATTAAGGTGATTTTTTATTTGAGAATTTAAGCTGCTGAAAGATTTATTTTTTTAAGAGACAGCAACTAGATTCGTTTGAAAAAGAGAGGCAAAAGATGCGAGCACAGTTACAAACGATTAAGTCCACATCCGAAGATCAAAGAAACCAATTACAAATATTAATGAAAGAAAAGGATAATCTGCATAAATCGTTTGAGAGCAAGGTCAGACACACGAATATTTTTTTGTTTTTTAAATATTTACATAACATTTTTTTCTCTTCGGTTTATTTTGTTTCAGATTCATCTGCATTAACACATATCGGTTAAACTTTCAAGGAACGCAGTTTACAAATAGGGTATTTGACTCGATTAATTAAAAAAAACTGTACAACGAATCATACGGAACGATATAAACCATGAATTTTGCGTTTACATGAGATTTTCAACACGAATAGTGTTTGCTGGCATAATTTGATAATATGACCAATTGCGTTAAAATGCATTTCAAAGCCGGCCACCATACTTAACCTTATACCCTTCTTTACATTGTATGGCAACAGTGACATTCGATACCCATTAAAAAAACTTTAAGCAACTCGAAGAAGGCCGTTTAAAAAAAATAAAATTCCTGTTTTAGATAAAAACATAATACATCATACTGTCGTGAATATGTTTAACCTAATGTTGATTGTGACGTAAAAACTCTATTTTGTTTATATTTAATTTTACATGTCGTGCGTATATTGTTTTTAAAAATCGATATCTGTGAACCGTTTATATTATACGATCAACATGGCTTGTTTCTATGCTATGCTAACTTTTAAAGCGCCGACTGATAACTTTATCAAATATGTTCTTGCAACATTTTCAACCTATAAACAATTATTTAAATGCATATATTATGTTTCGAAACAGATGCTTGCTTTTGAGAAAGAGCACAACATACTTCACAATGAATTGGAGCAGCTAAATAATAAGAAGGATTTACAGGAAGAACAACTTCGAGCAAGTGCGGAAGAAAAATATTCGATAGAAAATATTATTGCTACAAAGGTAAATGTTCTGTATGATTTTATTTTATCCGTGTGAATGTTAAATGAAAAAAATAAACCTAATTTACATATCGTGTCATATAATTGCCGAGGTAAACGTTTCCTTTATGTGTAATCCTTCGTGGTTTTGCTTGTTTAAAGCCTGCAATGAACACTTCTGAACTTAATAACCAGTTCAGAATTATTTTTCACACGAACATTTTTTGAAATGTGATAAATCGAAAACTAATAATTTTTATAATTCACAAAATGTTAAACGGAACAAAATATTGAGTGTTCTATTATAATGGTCGCGTCGCTTTATTATACTCGCCTCATAGAATTTTCAGGCACCAATATTGCACCTCATATTTACATTGGGTACATATGGCACATATACACTTGGCGACTTTTCTAACGCAACCCTGTTTAAACTTGAATATCTCAGTACCGAGTTAAGATTTTGATTCAAAACTGCACATTTAATCATTTGACTTTATTCTGCGCAAGATAACGATACAATAATTTATCCTAGACAATCGGGCGCTTTTGCACGTTCGGTAGGTGTGGTTTCATATTTTTGCACTTGGGGATGGTTTAACTTGATAGTATTCTAATTTTATTTTAATTTCTTTATTTAAGGTAGGTTGATACACCAGGAAGACATAAAATAAATTAATAAATCAAAACGTCTGGTATAAAAATTCAGGTGCGCAACCGCTCAATCGTCATGTTTCTGGCTACCTTCCCCACTTGTTAAAGCATCCGATTGTCACGGATGAATGATACTATGGTTGGCTTGCACATACTGTGGTCTAATGATCACATGTACACCTTTGAATCAAAATATATACTAATTACTAAGATATTTAAGTTTGGTAAAATGTTGCGTTAGAAAAGTTATTAAGTGCAGAGTGTAAATATTTCGGAAGAAAAGCATCACATTGGATGAACTTGTTGCTTCCCAGGTTTGTTTATCAGATTCCGCAATCAATAAAAAATTCACAAACGTTAAGGTTTTACTAGCTTCAAAATTGACAACAAATGACATTTACGTAAATACTTCAAAACATTCTATACAAACACGAACGATGTTATTAAAAAGTATTCCTTCGTTTGGATTTTTACGAAAGTTTAAAAATAGTTTGTTTATTAAGCGCCAGGAGTTGATTTCGTCGGAAAAGGAGAAGGAAGCGCTTGGTAAGGAATTCGAAAAGATTGAAACAGCATACACAAAACTGAATGACCGTCTCCGAGAATTAACGAACAACAAAGATGAGCTGGAGATAGAAGTTTCCATTGAGGTAGAGACGATAATATATTTACGTATAAAATTAGTTTGAGAAAAACGCAATAATAATTATGACGCAGTTATGCAATGCTTACAATGGCGACTTAATATTGGCCTTGCTCTGTTTAAAGGTGGATTAATGCATGTGCGTAACGTGTCGTCCCAGATTAGCCTGTGTAGTCCACACATGCTAATCTGGGACGACACTTTCTGCTTTAATGACATTTTTCGTTCAAAAACGTCTCTTCTTAGCTAAAATATTATTTAGGCGGAAAAAGTCGACCCTGATTTGCCTGTGCGGACAACACAGGCTAATCTGGGACGACACTTTACGCACATGCTTTAAACCCTCTTCTCACAGAGCACGGCTCATGAATATTTACGTTTTGTATATTGTATTTCTTTAAGACAATGTTCAAATAGTGCAGATCACCGGTTAGTCACATTCTATATAATTACAACAAAAGGTTATATTTAGGAACACCATGTTCTTGCAACCATTTACTTACATTATTGGGACCCATTTGTTTAAATTTCTTCAAGTTATTTTCCAGCACAATATATAGGTTAACATGTGTGTATTCGTTACACTTCGTTGTTGGTATGTTAATAAGTTTTTTTAATTATATGATAGACATCAGTGGAACGACAGATTCTTGTAATCGTAGAAGAAAAGCGTAAACTCCAGACAGAACAAGACATGACGCGACAGATGAACGAAGAGCTTAATAATGAAATTAAAAGTTTAAGGCAAGAAAAAGACGCCCTAGAAAAACAAGTGTTCATTCAGGTACGGTCGATTGGTGATGATCAGAGAAAATAAGTGTTTCGTTGTTGTACGATTATTTTAGTGATTTTTTTTAATACCAAAGAAATTATGGAGAACATTTAAGGGTAATTTTTTATTTTAGAGTTTAAGCTCCTGAAATATTTGTTCAATTGTTTTTTTAAGAGACAGAAGCTAGATTCGTTTGAAAAAGAGAGGCAACAGATGCGAGCACAGTTACAAACAATCAAGTCCGCATCCGAAGAACAAAGTAACCAACTACAAGAATTAATGAAAGAAAAAGATAATCAGCACGAATCGTTTGAGAGCAAGGTCAGACACACGAATATTAACAATTTTATTTAATGATAACAGGTAATATTTTTCTCTTTGGTTTATTTTGTTTCAGATTCATTTGGATTAACAAATATCGGTTGAACTTTTAAGGTAAAATGGTTACTAATAGATCATTTGACTCAAATTATCTTGATTTATACTAAACAAAGAATGATACGGAACGATATAAACCATTAATTTTGCGATAACATGAGATTGTCAACACGAATAGTGTTTGCTGGCATTATTTGACAGTAAGACCCATCGCGTTTAAATGCATTTTAAAGCTGACCACCATACTTTACCTTAAAACTTTCATTACATTGTATGGCAACAGTGACATTCGATACCCAGTAAACAAACTTTAAAAACTTTAATCTGGCCAGTTTTTTTAATAAACTTCCTGTTTTAGATTAAAACATACTTTAGCGTACTGTCGAGAAAATATATCACTTCATGTTGATTGTGAAGTTAAAATTCTATTTTGTTTATATTGCATCGTGCATGTCGTGCTTATATATTTTTTTAACAAGTTATATTTGTGAACCGTTTATATTATACGATCAACATGACCTGTTTCCATGCTACGTTTACTTTTAAAGCGCCGACTGAAAACTTTATCAAATATGTTCTTGCAACATAAATTCACATCCTAGTCGGTTAAGCAATTATTTAAATGCATATGTGTTACGAAACAGATGCTTGCTTTTGAGAAAGAGCACTACAGACTTCAAAATGAATTGGAGCAGCTAAATAAGAAGAAAGATTTACAGGAAGAACAACTTCGATTAAGTGAGGAAGAAAACTATTCCTTAAAAAATATTATTGCTACCCAGGTAAAGGTTCTGTATACTTTATGCGAGTCAATGTTAAAAGAAATATAAACAAAGTGTTCCTATCTTGTAGAACAATTGCCGATACAAACGTTTCCATTACATGCAATGTCTCGTGGATGTGTTTAACCTGCAATGAACACTTCTGAACTTAATAAACAGTTCATGATTATTGTAAACATGAACTTTTTTTTAATATAAAAAATCGAAAACTTATAATTTTTATAATTCAGAAAATGTTAAACGCAACAAAATATTGAGTGTTTCATTATAATGTTCACGTTTCCTATCATACCGACCTCATAGAATTTTGAGGTACCAATATTGCACGTCATATTTACAAAGGGTACATATGGCACATATAGACATGGAGATATTTCTTGCGCAACCCTTTTTAGACGTGAATATCTCAGTACTGAGTTAAGAATTTGATTCAAAATTGCACATGTAATCATTTGACTATTCTGTGCAAGATAACGATAAAATCATTCATCTAAGACAATCGAGAGCTTTTGCACGTTGGGTATGTGTGGTTTCATCTTTTTGAACGGGGAAATTGTTAAACGCGATATGATTATAATTGTTTTTCAATTTCTTCATTTAAGGTGGTTTGATACACTAGGAAAACATTAAAATAATTATAAAAATCAAAATGTCTCGTATGAAAATCCAGTGGCGCAACCGCGCAGTTGTAATGTTGCAGCCTACCTTCCCACTTGCTCAAGCATCCGATCGTCACAGATTAATGATTTATGATTTGCTTGCACATCACATGTACACTTTTAAATCAAAATATTTACTAATTACTGAGATATTTAAGTTTGAAAAATTATGCGTTAGAGAAGTCCTGAAGTGTAGTCCACAGCTATAAAATTCCAATTTCATATCAATTTCATCATTCTAGATGAGTTTTTACCCTAGGAAAACAGTATTTATTAAAAAAACATATGGCTCTTATGAACATTGAGGAGCACAATATTGGAATCAGGTCGGTCATTAAGACGCGTAAGTAAATGCGTTTAACTTTTCATATTAATATTTTACGTTGTACGATTTTGAGAATTTTACGTGTGCAGTGATTTTTTAACCAGGTTTTCCGAAGGAAAAAACTGGTTATTAGATTGGCGAATGCGGGCGGGCTGGCTGGCGGGCTGGCTGGCTGGCTGGCTGGCGGGCTGGCGGGCTGGCGGAATAAGCTTGTCCGGGCCATAACTATGTCGTTCATTGTCAGATTTTAAAATCATTTGGCACATTTGTTCACCATCATTGGACGGTGTGTCGCGCGAAATAATTACGTCGATATCTCCAAGGTCAAGGTCACACTTTGAGTTCAAAGGTCAAAAATGGCCATAAATGAGCTTGTCCGAGCCATAACTATGTCGTTCATCGTCAGATTTTAAAATCATTTGGCACATTTGTTCACCATCATTGGACGGTGTGTCGTGCGAAATAATTACGTCGATATCTCCAAGGTCAAGGTCACACTTTGAGTTCAAAGGTCAAAAATGGCCATAAATGAGCTTGTCCTGGCCATAACTATGTCATTCATTGTGAGATTTTAAAATCATTTGGCACATTTGTTCACCATCATGGGACGGTGTGTCCCACGAAAGAATCACGTCAATATCTCCAATGTCAAGGTCACCACGACTAAAAATAGATTTAAAAAAAACAAAAAACTTACAAAGGGGGTTAATTTTTTTTGGTCATTTCAAAAGTTCAGTTAGATTTTTCTTCCTTTAGCAGATTTTTTTTTCACAATGAAAACCTGGTTTTGTGACAATTTTGTCCCTTGTTTAAAGATGTGTTATGTTTTATATATTAATGTTGATCAACTTCAATTCAATTTACATTAAGTATTAGATCTGTGTTGAATAAATCTGAGTCGAAATTTAAACAAAATCCGTTCTGAAATAAGGGAGCTATATTGATTTGATTACGTGTTGCAATAGAAATGTCTCCAATTCTACATGTTGCCAGAAAAGCGAAAACATATAGGGGTATCTACTTTTAAGTCACGTCTGGTAAATCGATAAGTTGAACGCAAAATTGTACTTGTTACGAACCATTTTTGGAGACATTCCATGGATTAATTTCTTATCAAATTTGTGAATGTTTTATTTAATTTACCCTAATTACAACTTCTTCTAAATTATTTATTTTACAGGAGCAGCAAATGAAAGAAAAAGATTTGCACTATACCGAGACATATGCACACGAAAATGAACAAATCAGAAACACATTGTCATCGTAAGTGTTTTTTTCAATTGTTTGTCTAGGCTTTTATGATTGTATATATAAAATTAATGACTGTGAAGAAAATATATCAGGAGACAAAACCTGCCAACTGCCAGTTTTATTTATTAAAGGCAAATTTACGCCCACTGAATACAACAACAACAACAACAAAATTTATTTCGGCAATTAAGCTACAAATAAGCTTCTAGCCTACAATTAGATAAAGCAAATGGTAATTCTTCAGGTAAAGATTGCTGTGATTGTTAGTTGAATACAGAGGAAGAAAGATATTAGTATTACAGGTCAAAGATCGTGAATGCAATGTTAGTGCTTGATGGTCATTAAATATTTATTTGTTAACATAAACATAATATACCGAAATCGCTTTTTGGTATATTGAGAAAACTATTTAGAATATATAAATATTACAATAGTGCATGCTTTTGGCATAATGAGAAAACTATTTATACTATCGATATAGTAAAACCAATATTTCACATATACAATGTAGTATTAATGGTACCAATATTTCACATATACAGCATAGTATAAATGGTACATGTTATCGATGAAAAATGTTGACTAATGTACATATATATGCATTAACATAGTAAAACTAGTATTTCACATACACTCTTAACAAATAAAATGATGTATGTTATCGATGCGAAAAGTTGAATAATGTACATTTATACAGACAATTAGTTAAGTCAATTAGTAATTCAATTTTCATTGACGTTTGAAGCAATGATAATTATTTATTTTTTTTGTCAGAAAGTTACATGCTTACGAGTTCTTCTCTTAGTCTACTTGCATCGTAAATATATTTTGCAATTTGAAGAAGTTCACATTTATTTGTAGTTGACATGAGCGATTTAAATTTGGTTAATGTTGGCCATCTACAGTAATATGATTTGAAGTAATTTCTTCTTAGATGTGAGTATAGTGGGCATGTTAACATGAAGTGATATTCGTATTCTATTAAATTTGTACAACATATTTTGCATTTTCGTTCTGCTCTCTCTATATTATAGTAACGTCCTTGTTCAATTTCTAGATTATGCGATGATAGTCTGAATTTACTTAGTGCTATTCTATATTTATTTTGTTTGATTATGTGCAAATACGGTTCAAATTCAAATTTGGTTTTAAACATACAATATGTGCTAAGTCTGCCAGATTGATTAATGTTACTTAACCAATTTTGTTTAAATTGATCTAATATTCTAATTTTTATGCTCTCTAATGATATAGTAATACGTTCTTGATTAATCCATAAATTTGTTAACCCTAATTGTTCTAACATTTCTTTTATTTGTGACGCCCAATTGTTTTTGTTATAATTGATTCCGTTGTCGGCGTCGTTTTTCAATAGGAGATAAACTTGTTTTAGAATACTATTTTCATTTAAATTTAAGATTTTTATCCAATATCGGAACATAATAATTTTTCTGTGTTCATGCATCGGGATCCTACCTAGTTCTCCGTATAATCCTACAAATATTAGGTCATTAAATATTTATTTGTTAACATAAACATAATATACCGAAATCGCTTTTTGGTATATTGAGAAAACTATTTAGAATATATAAATATTACAATAGTGCATGCTTTTGGCATAATGAGAAAACTATTTATACTATCGATATAGTAAAACCAATATTTCACATATACAATGTAGTATTAATGGTACCAATATTTCACATATACAGCATAGTATAAATGGTACATGTTATCGATGAAAAATGTTGACTAATGTACATATATATGCATTAACATAGTAAAACTAGTATTTCACATACACTCTTAACAAATAAAATGATGTATGTTATCGATGCGAAAAGTTGAATAATGTACATTTATACAGACAATTAGTTAAGTCAATTAGTAATTCAATTTTCATTGACGTTTGAAGCAATGATAATTATTTATTTTTTTTGTCAGAAAGTTACATGCTTACGAGTTCTTCTCTTAGTCTACTTGCATCGTAAATATATTTTGCAATTTGAAGAAGTTCACATTTATTTGTAGTTGACATGAGCGATTTAAATTTGGTTAATGTTGGCCATCTACAGTAATATGATTTGAAGTAATTTCTTCTTAGATGTGAGTATAGTGGGCATGTTAACATGAAGTGATATTCGTATTCTATTAAATTTGTACAACATATTTTGCATTTTCGTTCTGCTCTCTCTATATTATAGTAACGTCCTTGTTCAATTTCTAGATTATGCGATGATAGTCTGAATTTACTTAGTGCTATTCTATATTTATTTTGTTTGATTATGTGCAAATACGGTTCAAATTCAAATTTGGTTTTAAACATACAATATGTGCTAAGTCTGCCAGATTGATTAATGTTACTTAACCAATTTTGTTTAAATTGATCTAATATTCTAATTTTTATGCTCTCTAATGATATAGTAATACGTTCTTGATTAATCCATAAATTTGTTAACCCTAATTGTTCTAACATTTCTTTTATTTGTGACGCCCAATTGTTTTTGTTATAATTGATTCCGTTGTCGGCGTCGTTTTTCAATAGGAGATAAACTTGTTTTAGAATACTATTTTCATTTAAATTTAAGATTTTTATCCAATATCGGAACATAATAATTTTTCTGTGTTCATGCATCGGGATCCTACCTAGTTCTCCGTATAATCCTACAAGATTGGTTGATGTTTTTACACACAATAATTTGCGTAAAAATTTTGAATGTATTAGTTCTATGTCTTTTGCCATATGATTACCCCAAACTTCAGCAGAATAATTGAGAATTGGGGATATTAATACATCAAATAATTTGAGTTTCTCTTTTAATTTAAATTCATATTGATTGAACACGGAAAATAATTTATGCATAGCTTTTGATGCGTGTTCTGAGATGTTCTTTTGAGTTCTGTTCCAGTTTCCGTTTTTAAAGAAATTGACCCCTAAGTATTTAAAGGAATTGACAATTTCGAGCTTTTCGTTGTTTAAGAAGAAATCTATATTCGTATATCTGGTGCTTCTTTCAAATATCATGATTTTTGTTTTTAAGGTGTTTATCTTTAATTTCCATGTATTGCAGTATATCTCAATGTCCTTTAGCATAGATTGTAACGCGGCGGGTGAAGTCGCAAATAAAACTTGATCGTCTGCATAGAGTATTAGAAATAACTTTATTTCATTGATGGAAAATACATTGTCGATATTCGAATTGATATTGTTTAATATATCGTTCACGAACATCATAAACAGTAGCGATGAGCCGCAGTCACCTTGTTTTACTCCTTGGTGTGAGTATAGGATATCCGATAGCTCATTATTGTTTTTCACTACAGATCTGACCGTGGAATACATCGCTTTAATAGCATTAATAATTTTCGTGCTTATATTTTGTGAAGTGAGTTTTTGCCATAAGAATGGAAGATTGATTTTATCGTAGCATTTTTCATAATCTATAAAGGCACTATATAATTTATGTCCACTATGAATGACTTTTGCTATTATAGCTTGTAATAGGAAAATGCAGTCAGTAGTGCTTTTTCCTTTTTGGTAACCAAACTGATTTTTAATTATAGTTTCGTTTTTTTCTGTCCATTTTGTAAGTCGGTTGAAAATAATTTGCGAATATATCTTGGCAAGAATGTTGTTTAATGTTATACCTCTTTTTTTTTTAGCTGAATTCGTGTCACCCCCTTTAAATATAGGTACAATGTAACCTAGTCCCCAGCTTTCTGGATACTCGGCGTTGTTGAACAATTTGTTATAAAGTGTGTAGAGGTACGGAGCTATGATATCAAATGCGTTTTTTATAAGTTCTGCTGATATTTCATCTGGTCCACACGCTTTGTTGTTTTGTTGTTTAAACACTGCTTGATGTATTTCATTTAAGGTTATTTCGTAGTCTAAATCTGCATCGTTAATTAATGTATTTTCTGCATTTTCGTTATTAAAATTTTCATTTGTGGGTTGCGTTTCCCCTAATAGATTATTGAAATGTTCAAATAGGTCCGTTATCTGCAGATTGTTTTTCTTTTTCTTTTTATTTGTGTAGCTTTGTTTAACTGTCTTCCAAAATTTTCTAGGCTGGGATTTAGCAATATTTTCGAGTTTTTTGCCTTGGTTGATTTTATAAAGATATTTGACTCTATTTCTAATTTTATTATACATAGTTCTCCGTTGTGAAAAATGAATTCTGTTTTCGTCTGATTTACAACGGTTGAATACATTTCGTGCATTATTGAATTCGCGTTTCGATTCATGACACTCTTTGTTAAACCACGGTGGCTTTTGCTGTGTACTGCGATTATGTGAATTCAGATTACCCCCTTTAAACGATTTACTAAAAACTCGCGTTGCTTGCTCATGCATGAAGTTCGTGAGCAGATTTACCTGATCGACCGTACCCATGCTATTTAAATCACGAATTAATTACAGTGCAGTGCAATGTATACCATAACACACATTAAAGCGGGTATATACGATTTTTTATATGTGTTTAATTGTAATATATTGATAAAATATGTTACAATAACACAAAATAGGAAAGAAAATTATACATTAAAGCCGAATTTCATAAAATGCAGCAAAGACAAATTAGCGCCCCGAGCCGATAGTGACGTACATATTTTCCTACAATAACCGAAGCATTCGTCTTTGTATTAGGATCGGAGATAGTGTTCGTGTGTCGTATGAATATATATCGTTGCAGAATTTCAAATAAACCGTTAAACTAAGTTTAGATGCACATCGTACATGTATGGTATACATGCTGGCGAATTCGGCTGTACAGCCGTTTTCAATTTCAGAATTAAATATCTGGCTTATTTCGCATTTTTCGACACATATTCTTCTTAACTTTTATTTTAATTTATATTGAAATATATATATAATAAGTTTTTTTTACACAGTTTATAAAAATTCATAAATATTTGACTAAACCGTATATACCCGCTTTAAATTGA
This sequence comes from Dreissena polymorpha, assembly GCF_020536995.1. Lineage (NCBI taxonomy): Eukaryota > Metazoa > Mollusca > Bivalvia > Myida > Dreissenidae > Dreissena > Dreissena polymorpha. The sequence goes on along the minus strand of NC_068358.1, from coordinate 101,112,860 downwards.
CAACATCGTATTCGCATGTTAAATGCAAAGCATTTTGATAAAATAGGTTTAGACGAATATGAAACTTAACCTTGCATAAATCGCAAACTTAATATTTGTTAATAAACTATTACCTCAAATCAATATAATTTAAATTATCTAATGGTTCTTTGTTTGTAAAGCAACATTTTTACATACCTTGTTATATCATATTTGCGGTGTTTGCCTGAAACGAATGTACAATGCGAAAATGTGTACATATTTTTTATTAATTTGATTAACTATTTTCATGGTCCTGTTTTGTATAATCATACAATTTGTGAGAGTGAGGGTGTCGCTATTTTAATATTATCCGAAAGAAAATGGTCATGGTTTTGTGTATGCCTATAGTTACATATACATAAATATTCAAAGCCCCGATACGTGTATTGGTTATTGTTTTGTTTGTTTGATGAACTTCTATTAAATATTTTACATTGCATTTGTGGGTATCCTACACAGAGTTTTGAAAGACGATGCTCGCTTGAGAACGTATCTTGATCCCAGAGCCATCGCTGAACTGTACAAGAACCTTTATAAAAACGTTTGGCCCCGCACTTTTGACACAGCCAAAAACCTGACATTCGCTGGAAACGTGAAAAACGCTGTCAAGAATATTATAGAGTGTGTTGAGGTAAATGTTTAATATGAATATCTAAAAATATAGCTTTATGGTTATGTATCATATATTATTCTTGTATAGTTCATCTGAAATAATTTTGAAGCATCATTCGTCAGAAAAAAGATTAATAATTTAGTTGCTTTAAGGCTCTTTTCTTCATAATAGTTTTTATTCAAACAGATGAGAACAATGCCGGATATACTATTTCCCTCTATCACAAAAATACAAGAACAAACTGCGAAATAACCACTAGTATATAAAATAATTATTGTCTGCTAGCACATTACAACCACGCCTGTGTGTTAAACAATACGTTCCTGTTATTACTTTCAGATGGTCAATACATTTTGTAAAAAAGAGTGTGGAGAAATAAAGCGGCATTTTAAAGAAATGCTCGAAGGAGAATCAGTTGGTGTAAGAATGCTACATTTCAGTCTCGATTTGTTACATTTTCATCACAAAATATTTAATTGAATCACACATTTCTCTTATCTAATTATTAACATCCGTATCGTATCTTTTTGCGAAGTGAATATCTTGGGCCATATTTGCATTGTACGTAGCAAACCAAACTTAAAAACTAAAAGACTTTATTTTGTGAAGACTTCGATGAGAAATATTAACGAATACGAATAATCTATGGAAGTTTTGAAATATCTAATAATTTAATTTGACAATATTATAGCTTTAACAAATTCATATTTATTTCTTTATTTTATCGATTTATTTTTCAGTTAAAAGAGGAGGTTTTCGACGAGGCACGAATTATTCAAATAATAACTTCTGGTACATCGGAACTCGCCTTAGGTTTGCTTGTTCAGGTAAAAGCATATTATTACAACGCTTACAATAACCTGACGACACATCATTAAGTATAATACGCTTTTTATAGTAAATTACGCTGGAGTATACAAGCTTAATGCTGAAGACTTTGCGTATTCAACATTCCAAAATAATATTTTGATAGAAAATGCATTGGTGAAAAGAAACATACAACTTTATTATGTGTGTTTGGAAACAAAAAAAAATACAATTCACGGATTAAATTTGTCCTTAAGGCTAGTTGTATGCGCACGCTGCCACGCGATTACCAAACAATCATATAGTTATTATAATTTTATATTAACACATATATAATACAACATTTTAGGTATTCATGAAAACATTAATTCCTGGTTTTCAACTACAAAAGCTTGCACATGCATCTCCTGTATTCGTCCGAGAGTGTATTCGAATCTTCTGGCTGCTGAACTTGCAATGGCCACAAATCGAGGAATACACGATCAAAGGTGAAGATTTTGACAGAAACGTATACGAGGCGCTTACCGAGCAGGGTGACAAAGTCGAGTACGTTGTATGGCCTGCCCTCATCTACGACGAAACCGTGCTAGCAAAAGGGGTTGCCAAATGTTACCAGTCGTCAATCCTCACACAAGCATCTAGTCCTCCTTCAAAAGATGTTCACCAGGAAACGTCAGATGAAGAAGAGGGTATTTCGTCTGATGAAGATGAGTTTGAAGGAAACATGTCACGATATGAATATTAAAAGCTGCTCTAGCCGGTCTTGGTTTCACTACAGGAGTTCAATACAACGTTTATACGGAGGGAGAGCCAAACGACAGCAATGGGGGGCAAAACGGTTGCAGTATTTTTCCATCAGTCGACAATTTCTTTACAACGACATCACAAACAATTGCAGATCCGGTGCGCGCATTTGCATCTCATTTACAAACCAAAATGTTTGAACCTGATAACAAAGAGTCGGTAAATGATTGTGTATGCATTGTTTAAGCATTATGCGCATCAACTGAATCCTGTAGCATGTAGCACGATGCGTATGTAACATACAAATGTGTGGACATTCATTCGATATGTTTTTATTAATATTATTCAATTTGCATTTTGTAGCGAGTTTACTATCACAAATTCATGCCGTCTTACTAAAGAACATTTGTGTGTGTTTTTTTTCATTCCAAATAAGTAGCTTTTTGTTTAATCATTTGTTTGTGCCTTATAAACTTTTGTTTATGTATTTCCATAGTGATAATGAGTGATTTTCTCGTGTACGTTGTCATGTAATTTATGTAATTTATGAATTTGGTGATGAATACGATAATGCCCATTGCGCATTCAATACATTTTTGAGGCTTAACGAGATGTCCATCAACTAATGGTCCCAACAATTAATCAATCGAATTACTACATACACGCAATATGTAAAGATAAGAACAAAAACTTGAAAATTACAGATAGTCTATACACTATTTTCAAAGTGTGTACACATAAGGATTTAATATTCGTATAAGGTACACGTCTTTTAAATGGCCAACATCGCATGTATTTATTTAAAGTATGACATAAAACAGAGGTTATATGTTGTAATACGTAAATACATACACAATCATTGATAATGTTCAGTGTTTCACAAGAAAGCTAAGGGCACTGAATACAATTAATTATCCCTTACTCTCACAGTATCGGTCCTCCCCATAGTATTTTGCATTAAACGAAAAACCTTCAAGAATTGCTGGAAAGGTTAATGCTTTTCAATTTTCAGAAGTTGTCATTTAATTGATGGTTATGAATGTCTATTATGACGACCAGTCTAATTATTTCCGGTGTTCGTTGGTAAGTAGGTCATCTTTATTCCAGGGTGATGCTATGATTTGTTATTATGTAACACACAATTATGTTAGTTTGTATATGGATTAATAGTAGCTTAATCAAATGTTTTATATGCCGCTTATTTTTGAATAAAATATAAAAATGTTTTAAGAACAACATATGCAAGAGTTTCGTTTTTCTATTAAGTTACTTGTTTTAGGTAATAAGGAAATACGCATAGTAACAAATCATAGCAACCAATCAGAAGGGACGATTTTATGAGACAATTGTATATGAAATAGATTATTACAGGGAGCTAAGTCTAGCCAGTATAACATCAAAACATTGACGATTTAAATGCAGTTTTCGTTTTTATATCAAAGAATACACATTTAACTATAGAGTTAACATATGCGTGTTTTTGTTTTTGTTCACTTCTAATATTCGCATGTATTCATTAAGAGGCCCGATACTACGGATAGACATGCTAGTGTCTTGTTTGTTTGTTTTCAAAGCTACATTTTTATCATAATACAATAAATCAATACTCTTTGCGTATCTTTTTTTATTTAGCATTTTGTTGAAGCAAACATTATATTTTGTAACTATGTAAATGAACTGCTATGAACCGGATCTAAAATCGGTAGAAGGATATATCTCAATATATTATAAAATGACACAAGAGCCAAATGAATTACATGGCACTAAACCAAACGGTATTAAATGAAGATATCTCGCAATATGTGAATAAAATGTCAGATATTTTGCACGACCTAATTTTTTTTCATAATTGTGTCCTTTCAAAATAAAAAGTTCGTACAAACTTTAAGTATGATAATCTATAAGTTTAACAATAATCAAAAATAGCTTTGCCAAGGTTTTTGTTATTATTACCAAACTCTTAACAAAGTTTCTCCACGGGAAAATCAAGCATAGTTTTTAAATGCTATGTATGATTATGTATTCTAAGCAATGCGGGGAACAAGCATTCTGAAATCAGTACTCTGCTTATGAATTTCCGGAATTATATGGACACATTTAAACCTGACATGTATTTGGGTTATCGTCCTCAACTCGCTCTGTAAGCAATTTTCTTACTCGCATATTTCTACAATCAATGATTCGTACAACACCAACAAATTGTTACAGATTTTCTATACCATAGATCAATAACTTGTTTATATACTGTTGGAGATATTTTCTGTTGCGTAAAAAGGATCTGTTTCTTGAATGTTATAAAATGCATTTAATACATTTTTTGCAATACTTTCATAATAATTATTATCATTGAAAAAGTAAAAACAAATTAACACGGTATATTTTTTTTAAACGAAAGTATGGACTGGTTTAACATTAACGTACTTGCAAAATTATTGTTGACATTCTTACAACTACAGCCTTATTGGTTTAATCTCTATGTATTAAATCGTTTTAAATGACGGATAAACGCTACATGCGAATCGAACCTAACCTCAATTTTACAAGGAAGTAAATTGAGAAGTTTATTAATGGAAACTGGAATATCTGCATTTTTAACGAACGCTATTTTGTGATTTAATTGTTGAGGTAAAAAGTTAATTTCAGGTCATTTTGATGTTAAAATGTTATCTGTTAAGCAATTTTTCACATTAGCAACATAAAAACGCAGAGCTTAACCGCAGTATTAACATAAAATCGAACATACTATAAGTATGTAAATGTCATGATATAAATAGGAAAGTATTTTTGTAGTTTGACGGATTCATATTTAGGATACATACTTTAACAAAAGATAATATAAATTAAACTTTAAAATGACAAATATCTTAATACTTGTTCAATTGAAAATCACATTAAAAGTTGTTAGTGTATTGATATAAAATCGAAAGTAGCGTAGTTTTATAAGAGTGTATGCATTATTCAGAAAAAAATATTCAAATTTTATGCTTCATATTGTATCATGAGACGTTGAAAATGCCCTAAAAACTAAGTAGTTTTTTCTGATTCTAATAAAACAGGTAGAACAAAGCTAAACGTACAGTAACCGTTTATGTACAAACGTCATTACCTTTATTTAAGGCTTTGGTTCTTATATAACAGCTCTTTAAGTATTGTTAAACGTATCTTGATATCCACGACCAAACTTGTTGAAACCGTACTGCTTTTCTTTAAACGTTCTTGAAAAGTAAGCGAAAGTACCCTGTTTTTTTTTATATTCATATACTGTGATACAATAATAGCTTTTTCAATTTTATATCATTTCAATAAGTTTGTAGTGCACTCAAACACGTTGCAAGATGACAACTCGAGGGTAACAAGAACCAACAGTTGGAAACTCTATACAAAACTTGATTTCCGGCGTGGAGGACGTTCTTCGCACAGCTGGTCCGGCCAAAGATCAATTGATTGGACTTAAGTCTTATATAGTAAAGCATTCATACATTTAACAATGTGTGCATGTGGGTTTTAAAAATCATAATCATATATATACATGTTCCAAATGTAAATGTTCCAACTATAAATATTGGTACAATTTCATATGTTTCGTTCCTTTTCCATTAATGTTACGACGAAATAAAATATCGTTTCACGCATAACCATGGACTTGTGGTGAATCTTACAGAGACAATTACAAACGCAATATGCGGAAGAGGAACTCAAAGCCCTTAGAAGTGAGAATAACAAACTAAGAAACGAACTTATTATGCTGAAAACTAGGTACGTACGTTGTTTGTAGCAGCATGTTAAAGTTAGTATTTGATATCTTGCTAATTGTTTTCAAAATAGATAAAACCTTGATTATTAACACAACTTGAATAAAGGTTCAGAGGAGTTGTACGGAATGCCGTAAGGGCCATCGTGGTTACACATTAAAATCCAGAGGGCGACAATGCGATAGTACGATGGCGATAATGCGATAGTACGATGGCGACAATGCGATAGTAGGATGGCGACAATGCGATAGTACGATGGCGAAAATGCGATAGTACGATGACGACAGTACGATGGCGACAGTGCCATATAACGATGGCGACAATGCGATATTCATATCGTAGTGTCGCCATCGTATCATCGCATAGTCGCCATCTTACTATCGCGTTATCGTACTGTCATAATCGTATTTTTGCATTGTCGCCATCGTACTATCGCACTGTCGCCATTGTACTATCGCAATGTCGCCATCGTATTGTCGCACTGTCGTCATCGTATTATCGCATTGTCGCCATCGTACTATCGCACTATCGCCATCGTACTATCGCACTGTCGCCATCGTATTGTCGAACTGTAGTCATCGTATTATCGCATTGTCGCCATCGTCCTATCGCACTATCGCATTGTCGCATTGTCGCCATCGTACTATCACACTGACGCCACCGTATTGTCGCACTGTCGTCATCGTATTAGTGCACTATCGCATTGTCGCAACTTGAATTAAGGTTCAGAGGAGTTGTACGGAATAACGTAAGGGCCATCGTGGTTACACATTAAAATCCAGAGGGCGACAATGCGATAGTACGATGGCGATAATGCGATAGTACGATGGCGACAATGCGATAGTTGGATGGCGACAATGCGATAGTACGATGGCGAAAATGCGATAGTATGATGACGACAGTACGATGGCGACAGTGCCATATAACGATGGCGACAATGCGATATTCATATCGTAGTGTCGTCATCGTATCATCGTATAGTCGCCATCTTACTATCGCGTTATCGTACTGTCATAATCGTATTTTCGCATTGTCGCCATCGTACTATCGCACTGTCGCCATTGTACTATCGCACTGTCGCCATCGTATTGTCGCACTGTCGTCATCGTATTATCGCATTGTCGCCATCGTACTATCGCACTATCGCCATCGTACTATCGCACTGTCGCCATCGTATTGTCGAACTGTAGTCATCGTATTATCGCATTGTCGCCATCGTACTATCGCACTATCGCATTGTCGCATTGTTGCCATCGTACTATCACACTGACGCCACCGTATTGTCGCACTGTCGTCATCGTATTAGTGCACTATCGCATTGTCGCAATCGTACTATCGCACTGTCGCCATCGTATTGTCGCACTGTCGTCATCGTATTATCGCATTGTCGCTATCAAACTATCGCGTTATCGTACTGTGTTCATCGTATTATCGCCATCGCGCTATCGCACTCACGCCATCGTATTGTCGCACTGTCGTCATCGTACTATCGCATTGTCACCATCGTACAATCGCACTATCGCATTGTTGCCCTCTGGATTTTAATGTGTAACCACGATGGCACTAACGGTAATCCGTAGAGTGGCACCAGAACATATGTGTGTGTTATTTCCTGTTTTATATTAATAAATTCTACTAAGCAATGCATTAAGGTCAGTTTGTGGTAAATCTTAATACACTAAATTATCCATATACTTCTTAGATTCTGCTAGAACGTATGCTTTTTGTATGCGTGCTCTAATTGTCACTATTTTAAAATAAAGTAGGTATAATTAAAACAATCTATTTTACTTGGATACATGAAAATGATTACTTATTTATAGATAAACAAATACACAACAATTTTTTTTTAGATGTAATGGTAATTACATGCAGTAACTAATATATAAATCCCATAGACATTCTGATGATAAGTATGCCAAACGTGTTTGTGCATCCTAGAATATACTCAAGAAACATCCATCATGACAATTTGTTCTGCGAAAGTACGAGCTTGAGACATTTCAGCGAACTGGATATACAATACTAAAGCGATTTGTTTGCTAACGCAAACTCCGTATCAAAAGTTTATAAATCTTTTTTTTTTACATGTACGAAGGAAATCCATGCTTATACATGAACCTCTATATATACAGTCTTTACATGTGTTGCATCTTGACAATCGGGACATAAATAATACCGAAAAAGAATGTAAAGGGGCTTACAAAATGCAAATAAGGCTACCATTTTTTGCGTCGTCACATGGCGAGATTTCCATTCTGATCTTTTGGAATCCATCTTTTCGTGTGTCAATTGTCAACAACATATAGATAACTGTAATGAAGTGGGTGAAAATAGTTTGGTATGACCATAACTATTATTTTAATATTGCTGTTTTTGTATATGCATTTTCTGCGTGCTGAAAGTATGGTATGGTAATAAAGCTTGGTAAAACCACGGTCATGTTCTGGAACCACAAACAAAGATAAAGTCTTGACAAGGATTAATCACCAAATCATTTTACTTAACCCATGGCTTCCATTTGGACGATTATTGCTACGATTTTGTAATGATTTATTTATTTTTTATTAAGGCATGTGTTTTCTAAAAATATTCTCATTAGATTAAACATTATTTGTGTGTCCAAAAATGCTGCGTATTGTATTAATGTATGAATTAAATATCTTTGTACTGAGGTTTTGCGGTGTCTAATCAAGAGGAACATTCGTTGGTTACGCTGGAAGACTTAGTCATTGAGTTTTGTCCATAAAGAGTATTTTACGCTAAGAAATAAATATAACGACGGAAGCCATAACTATTTTGATACACATCTTTATACATTCATCATGAGATACGTCGGTTACAGTGAGACAAACTTTATCCATCCACAACAGTTCTTATATATATATGCCGACCATATGAGTTGTCCATGTTATGTTAACGAGAATAAAAAGGTTACGTCTTTTATATTTCAACAAACTGTTATCATTATTTGCTTCGATATATGTGAACTTGCCTCAATATATTAAATTATATAAAATGATGTTAAGCGAAAAGCATAATATTTAAATAGCTGTGAGTCAATTTATCATTCTTTGAATACACTTTACGGTAAACCATATATTGAGAAGCTCTGTCTACAATAAGTATTACAATTATGTTAATTATTTAATCCCCAGTGGTTGTGAATCGTTAGCAATGGTGTTCAATGATTTGGAAAGGGCAGTAAAAGTGGCAAAAGAAGAGGCGTACAAAATAACGGTAAAAAACAATAAAACAATAATATCTTAATTCACTATAACACATTGCATATGACGTCCTAGGTATTGAAATACGTTTTTGGGATAGCTTACTTTGATGAATGTTGACCTAACGTTCTTGCTATGATTTCAATTCCTGGAAATTTGACCGACAATATATTTGGATAAATGTTCTTTATATCAGGAATGCTTCAGCAATTACTAAATTTGATATGTTTAATAAATGTTGCAAACAGTTTGCGGATATACATTTGTAGATAATATCTTCGGATGATCATAAACATTAACATATAATATACGTTTTTAAATAATAAAAGATAATTCGTATGTTATTATCGGTTATAAAATGAAATGTGTATTTTATTGTGTCTTTATCACATTCCGAAGTAGATTTTATTCAATTGTACGCGCAGTTTTAACAGTACCGTAAACTCTCCGTAACGCATCGACATTATATTCCTTTTACATTTACTTCATGAATAAACTCTTTGCAATGCTAAGGATGTCACGTTACACAACATTATTGATCCTCTTGAATTATATTTAAAACATCTAAATACTTAAGTCAATGCATATAACCTTTTTGAAGGAATTATTTATTTAATTTGCATTTGATCACTCCATTATATATCAATCATAAAGAGCTCTAATGAAGAAGCAAACACCGGGATGGAAAAACTGGAAGAAATGAAAAAACAGTTTGAAGATCAGAATGAAGAACTCCGTATAATCAATAAAGAAAAATGCTCACTGCACGGTATTTGCGAAGGCAAGGTAATTGTTTAAACACACATTAAGCGAATCATACGTTTTTTAAATAGTAATTGCTTTTTGTGTATAGTTATGAACCATATCAACATTATTTTCAGGATATTAATTACATTCCGATTATATTGGTTCTATGTTAACAACAGTAATGTGGGTTACACGTTTTTTCGGTCATGGTTGTTTTATGTTAACAATTATTAACTATTATGCGTTTAAGTTTGTATGCTTAAGTTTAAACGGACTATTTTGTTTTTCAATTTTCAAAATTAAACATTTTAGGACAAACAGATAAGTTCACTCCGGACAACGTGCGAAAAACTTCAAACCGAAAGTGAAACACTAGAAAAACTAAATGAAGACAACCTCAAAATATTACAGAATGAAATAAATGAACTGAATGCAACTTTTTCAAAGCAAGTAGATGTACATCTAGTATTTGCTTTAAAGTGAAACATATAATTATATTCAGACCAAATAACTATGTCTTCACCATATTTTCCTCTGCCCTGTTTTCAATCAATACAATCGAAATAAATGTGTCAGGTAATTCGATTGAAACATGTTAATTAAAGCATATAGAAAATTTAAAAAAAACTGTCGCCGAAACAAGGGCAAAATGATAAACCTATTTATAAATCATAACACAATACATGTTGTATAAATCCTTTAAAAAAAGTCGACGTATTGACCATATGCTTCTTTCCCTTTTCCGATTCTGCATTACCATAGTAGGTGGTATTATTGATGACGTTGGAGCTAAACGGAAAGGTCACTTAAAATGCTAACACAAAAGAAAACCAATTTGAACGTCAGCGTTCTTTGACTTTTCCATAAAACACGATCACAACGAACACTTCAAATTTGGCCTCGTACTGAATTAAATTTCCGGTTGCAGCGTTGCTAACAAAAAAATATTTGGTCTAAAATTCATCTTAGAAATAAAAAATAATTAGAATAAAATTATTTGACAGCTTTATATGACGGTTTTATTGACGGTTAATATGGTATAATATTTTTGAAAAGATTAAATGGACACCCAACACATGTTGCTCGTTTTAATCTACGCTAAATATAATAATTATTTTTTATAATAATTATTTGTATCATTATATACAGTTTGGGCACTTTAATCGGGCGCGGAAAAATCAGTAGGGATAATAAAATCATTCTGAATGAAAGGTTCATGAATTATGCCATACGCATTCGGACCATAGAACTCTTGAAACTGAAAACTTGTTTACTTGCTTAAACGCCGATTACTATGAAAATACATATTAAATGGCGTTTTACAATAAGCTGAAAATAAAACAAGTTAAACAATATACAATGTATTAATAATAAACCAATGATAAATCTGGTAAAAGAGATAAAGTCGTTTTTTTTAAACATTGAACCATATACGGTATTTCGATTAAAATACATAATCTCAGAAAAGGGCATAAAAATCACGGTAAAGTTAAGTTTTTTAATTCTTCTGAAAATATTCTAAGGAATTCGATTGTCTAAGATCCTGAGGCAAGAAATTCCACAGTCTTGGCCCAGCGGTATGGAAGCTCCTGTCACTGAATGTCTTTCGCTCATTGAACGGAACGTCATATGGGGCCATGTTAGAGTCGCATGACCGTAGACCTTGTCTAATTGGAATATGTTTCGTGAGAAGTTCAGTGAGGTAAGTCGGGGCCTCATCATTTGAGCACTTGTACATGAATGTAAGTAGTTTGGAGATTTATCCTAGGTTTGATCGGCAACCAGTGCAACTCATATAACGCTTGCTTCGAAGTGTCAAACTTGCTTCGTTGTAAAACCAATTTGGCGCACATATTCTGAATTCGTTGCATTTTGTTGATTTCGCACTCTGCCACACCATACATAATTACGTTGCAATAGTCGAGGTGTGATAGCACAAGGGAAACAATGAGATTTTCTGCGGACTGTCTTGTAGGATACTTTCGTATGCTTTAGATCCTAAAATAGTTTAACATGGCAGAACGACATTTTATTGATACATGTTTTTTTGAAACTAAGGGATTCGTCAAGGAATGCACCAAGGTACCGAATAGTTGGCTCTCGCTGGATTATGTCCCCCGCGATGTCTACTTCATTCTTATGGATTTCCTGGAGTTGTTTCCGACTGCCAAACAGAATAAACCCATTGTTTGATGTGTTCATATTAAATTTATTTTCATTCATACAGTGGATAATAGTAAATGCGCATTTTTCAAGTTAAATGATTGCGTTCTTTTCGTTTGAAGTGGACGGCTTGAAGGTTGTCTTGGCAATGTGATGATCAGCAAATCCATATACTGAGACACTTAGCAAATTTCAAATTATAAGACGATTTTTGTTAATAGGTTTGATTGAATTTTTTTCTATCGTATACATTTTTGATTAAACAATATCAATACAGCATTTTTTCTATACAAATATGTACATTAAACGAGGATTTGTTCATCCTTTTATTTAATGCTTATTGTTTGGAGATAAAAACGCAATAGGCCTCTATAATCAACGCAAGTTAAGAGTGAATTCAAATTCCTTCTTTTAGTGTTTCGTTTCGTTTCGGGAATGTGTATAAATGCGAATAAATTCGTTTACTTATGACGCCATGATTATTATTCTTAGGCTTTAACAAATTCATAATACAAAGTACAGTTTTCGTTATTATTCAAAATGTGATTTAAATAGATATTTAACGTTCTTTTTGTTGGATAAACGAATAAAATACACTCTTAAATTTCTCCAAAATCGTGATTCTGCCTCATAGCTTGCGCTATAACTAATCACGTATCCCTTGAAAATGAATTGCCTTCAGAGATTTTATTTTTCTCGCCTCGTCATCTGAAAATAATACTTGAACTCTTTGCTACGCATCATGTGGATTGTGTTATACGTTTTTATCCTATTTTAAAATGAAAAGAAAATATTTGCGTGTTTTCGGGGTTTCTTTGAAAATAAAGATAGTTAATATGCGCTTGCGCGAATAAAAATATGTACAGTTACTAAATTTACTGAGAAAGCAAGCACATTTTATTTTAATTTATTTCGTTTGATTATTATTTTCATAGTAGTTACTTTTAAGGCGTTCATGACGTTCTATGTTTCATAGCAATTGAGATAAATATTCTTCATACAATTGCAATGTTCGATTTCAATAAATATTTGCCGTCGTTTTGATCGTGATTTGTTTGGGCTAATACTGGCAAATAGGAATAACGAACGCATTGGGTTTTAGCCGTCTAGAAACGAGCACGGTATATATTTATGTACGCAATGCGCGCTTTGTTTACTTCGAAACTTCAAAGTTACTGATATGGTAAAATGTCCTGGAAAACACGATGGCGGTTTATTTTTTAATTTAGTATGAACGAAAAAACAAAACCATTTTTGTTGGTTTTTATCAATTTTATCAATTCTTTCCAGACATTGTCTGGTAGTCACCTGGGCCCAATACGACTGTGAAAATCCCAAAGCAATTATAATTAACAAGTACTTTAGTTAATGATTCTTATATTTTAAAATTGCGGGTTAACAAGTGCGTGTTATTTGCACCTGCACTCTTTATGAATTACTAATATGAACAGTTACGCAATAAATGTATAAAAATATCTCAAATTACTTTGAAATTGAACACAAGTATTCTCTACTCAGTCTACTTGGAAAAGTAAATTGCATTGTTTCCCAAAGATGTTTTTAATAAATTATCACTGAGCAAAAAAATGGTAGTGTGTACAAGGAGTTAACATTATTTTTTATATAGATATGTTGATGTTTTGAAAACTTCAGTATTTTTTGTACAATAAAACATTCAGTTTGCTCTCCCATATGCATTTAATATTATCGTTTAATAAATGTACGTCATACAAAAAGTGATTACGATATCAACTCGTAATAAAATACATATTCACATATTCATATTGACCATGTGTCAATAGCGCAACATAACTGTTTACATTGCAGAAAAAAATATTAGAAGATCACTTGGAAAATACGACTGCAAAATATGATGCTCTTGTTTAGGAAAACCTCAAACTACAAAAGGATCTTTCAGAAGGGAGCAATAGGTATGACGTTATCTATCTGAATGTGTATGTTCATTTTAGTTCAGTCGTAGAAATAATATAATTTCAATTTAATACACGTATAATTTACATTAACTTAATTAAAACACACCTGTTATCAATATATGGGATTACTTTGGGTGAAGTTGTTCATTTCAGTTTAAACTAAACATAATGGTGTTGTTAAGAAGTTTCCCCGATAATGGGAATTTCCGTACTTTGCTGTTTACTGAGAATCATCCCCGATAATGGGAAATCCGTTATTTACTATTTCCCCGATAGTGGGAACAATATAAACGCCGAATACCCGCATTTAGTATGAGCATTTATTAACGATCCAAAATATATTTACAATCCTTGTGTCAATCCAGTACATCACTAAGTAACGACGTCACGTCTTTTACGTTACGTCAATCGACGTCACGTCATGGAACCAATCCGCTGGTACCAATTAAACGTTCAAATCTAATATCCATTTTCCCCTCCATCAAAATACAGTTAATTTTGATAAATATTGTAAAACAAAATTTTAAATAAAAAATTGAATACATAAAATAATAGTATGTTCTTTTCGATATTCTTATCATTAATTGTCCAGTTCTAACGGGCATAGCTTTGTCAACAATCTCGTCACGGTGCTGCTTCCAACCTGAATTTTTACGACTCACTCGACCGTCTTGTCCTGGATAAACCTCAAGTATCCGCCCTGGTGGCCAGTTTCCCCTCGTCGTTTCCGGAGTAATCTCTCTCAGGATGAAACCACTCTCGTGCTGAATTGGTAAGTGAGTGGTTTTCAGCAGCTAATGGAAATACGCTGAGATTTTCCCTTGCGCGTTGCTGTAAGACATACTGTGCTTAGAATGGTGATGAATTTACAACGAACACGACTCTATCAAATTCGTAGATATCGCGACAACGGTTATGATTCATTCCCCTCCATAGGAATCTGTGATATGGCTTGTCCGCGTGATCGATGCCTATTCTGAGATACATCTCGGCTATGTCGCAAACTACTGCAACGTGATGCTTTCTGAATCTTAGCAAAACGTCAAACAGATCGCGCTGTAGCTTTTGGCCTTGGTGTATTTTATCATTTAGTGATACGTCTTCAAATTTTGCTGCAGCATCGAACACGATTCTGTTTTTTGTTTCATCTTTATCTAGCCTCAGCACAGGAAAATGTGGTAGAAACCACTTTGAATTGGACACTTCAGAATCCGGAACTTTTGACATGTACCCTTTTCTACGTATTGTTTGATGATTTCGCTGTATGCTTTAGCTACCTGAGGACATTGTTTGAGTCTTTTATCTGTGTTCTCTAACCTATTCAGTGCCATTTTGTAATTGTTCGGCATAACAGTTATCTTGCTTTTCCATGGAATGGCGACGCGATACATCTGATTTTCGAATATGCACGACTGTTTTACTGCTTTAAGTGCTTGTTGCTCGCCAATGTTAACGACATACGTTTCAGTTGATTCCCGTTCAACTTCCCAGAATTTCTTAAGAATTAGGTTTAGATTCTCGATTTCCGTTATGTCTCTTTTAAAGTATGTTCGGGCATAATTTGTTTGTAGAACCGGCGTTAAAGTTGAACATGGATAACCGATGCATGTCCATTCGAGTGGTTTAAGACGCGCTATTGGGTCCCCTGTTATACCTCTTCTTTCTTCCAGCGCATAATGTAAATCTGCACAATCAAGTCCAATTAAGATATCCACAATAGGTCTGGTCGCAACCTTTGGAAATGTTACGTCACGAAGATGTGGCCATTTTCTTTGGTACTGATTCCAATCAACAAAGTTCATGTCTCCTGTTACTTTGTTAGCTGTATATGCTGCTACATTTATCTTTTCGCTTCCGTTGACACTTCTTATTTCGAATCCAACTGGTCTAGTTTCAAAAGTCTCGACTTGACCATTCAGAACATTGACCTTGACCTTTTCCGTTCTACCTTTACAGTCGAGTTCTGCCGCTACGTCACAATTGATAAACGTTTTTGTACTTGAGTCATCTAGCAATGCGTTTACAGTTATCGACCGATTTCCATTTGCGAGAATAACTGGAACTGTCCGGAGCCCTACTAAATCAGATCTGGTATAACTTTTTGCTGTCAAATATGTTGCCTTTTTTTCTTCCGTAGGATATTGGACTTGACGGTCAGTAGCGTTTGAATGCATGCTCTTTTGCGCATCTCTGTGTAACAGTCTGTGATGCAGCTCTTTACATCCATTTTGTCCGCATTGTCTACATTGACGGCATGACTTTCCGACATGATTTAACCCAAGGCAACGATAGCAAAGATGAAGTTGTTTTGCTTTTTCCAACCGTTGTGAAAAGTTCATTTCTTTGAAATTGTCACAGTTCCATGCCTCATGCTGTTTGTCACATACTCTGCATTTAAACATTTTCACGCTTTCTCCGTAACCACCAAAAAACGTTCTTTGATTTTTATAGTTCGTCTTTTCCGAAGTATGCTCTGACATCAAATATCCTGACATTCCTTAAATGGTCTCTGACGCGATAGTTTGGAATTCTGCCTCTTGAATAACCCATGTCCGTAGCGACAATACTGACTCATTGTGTTGACCCTCAAAGACACAACGATGGTATCGTGCCAAGAGTGGTTCTGGTAATTTCCTTTTTAATTTTATATATAAATTAGCCACTTCCAAGTTCGTGGTGTTGATCCGCTTCCTGCAAATTAATTATTGTTACGTCTAATAGATCGGCAAATTGTTCTAGGTATTTTGCGTTGGCAATTCGGATGTTTTCAAAGTGTTCAAGTTCTACTCGGTAAATTGCTATCTGTCGACGCCTGCCCCCATATTTCCTTTCAAGTCGATCTTATGCCGCTTCATATGCAAACGCCGAGTGCCCAAGATTTTCAATTACCTTTAACGCTTCGCCATATGAGTGCTGTCTAAGCTGAAGAAGTTTGTACTCTGCTGTGGCTGGCGCTCTGTCAATACAAGCAAGGAATGCTTCTTTCCATGATTGGTAGACTGGCTAATTACCATCGAACACTGGAATCTCCACACGTTTGAGTTGCCTCCAAAGGTCTTGTCCTAATGTATGATCGATTCCTGAAATTATAGTATTGCCTTCTTCACACTCATCTTTGTTGTTAGAGGCATTAGGTGCTTCACGCCCACAATCGTTTTGCCCATCGAACCCGGCCCTTTTACGCCACATACTTGGAAATTTGTCATTCTGTCGCACAGTTTCATGTGAAGCCGGCCGGTCTCTCGAAATATAAAGTTTACTCACCGTGTCCTGCGACAACGCTTTGCTTACTTGCCTTGCTGTTTCACTTCGTAGATCGTTTAAATAGGCACAGGCATCTTCCGTTGTTTTTTTATATTCAAGTTCAATCTTTTCCCTTTCCGAAATTACTATTTTACTTTTTTCAAATTCATCTCCTTTCATGTACATATTGGATAAACTATCAAGCCCTTTTATAACTTCGTCCATCGCAAAATCCAACTGCTTGCAAGCGTCGTTCACTGTCGCTTCGTGCATTTCCCTCCAAATGTGACACTACCTTTTTTCTTGCTCTGGTAAAATTAGTTTTCAGTCTTATTTTCTCCTTCTTCAACAAATTCTCTGTCGTTAAATATTCAACAGGATCCATCGCTAACTCAATTTAGAAACCTCGCTCTTCTACCAAATGTTAAGAAGTTTCCCCGATAATGGGAATTTCCGTATTTTGCTGTTTACTGAGAATTATCCCCGATAATGGGAAATCCGTTATTTACTATTTCCCCGATAGTGGGAACAATATAAAGCCAAATACCCGCTTTTGGTATGAGCATTTATTAACGATCCAAAATATATATATAATTCTTGTGCCAAGCCAGTACATCACTAAGTAACGACGTCACGTCTTTTACGTTACGTTACAAATCGACGTCACGTCATGGAACCAATCTGCTGGTACCTGGTACTGGTGTGTGTGTGTGTGTGTGTGTGTGTGTGTGTGTGTGTGTGTGTGTGTGTGTGTGTGTGTGTGTGTGTGTGTGTGTGTGTGTGTGTGTGTGTGTGTGTGTGTGTGTGTGTGTGTGTGTGTGTGTGTGTGTGTGTGTGTGTGTGTGTGTGTGTGTGTGTGTGTGTGTGTGTGTGTGTGTGTGTGTGTGTGTGTGTGTGTGTGTGTGTGTTTGTGTGTGCGTGTGTGTGTGTGTGTGTGTTTGCGTGTGTGTGCAGGCGTGTGTGTGGGGGGGGGGGAAGAAATATCGCAAGATCTACAGTCTTAACATGATGTTTAATATGTAATGTCGTTTGATTGTTAAATTTCATTGACTGCTCTGACTAAAAAGGTTATCAGAGCTATGATGCTTATATAGTTATTACCCTTTATTGTATTATTCTGAATGCATATTTTGTATATTACCTTTACCTACGTGTTATGAAATAGTAAACGTAGTAAAATGTTATCAAACTACTATCAGTAACAATAGTATTACATGCAGATTGAAAAATACCAAGAAGAACATACACCCTGATGTCGAAGATTATAGTGACTGGTTTGATCCTCTTACGGTTGCTGAACTCTACAAGAACTTGTACGACAACCACTGGCCCGATGCTTACGAAACAGCCAAAACACTATTTTCATACGTTCGTAGTTAACGTTCCATCGTCGATGAAGTTCGCACGATTTTTGAGGTAAGATTCGCTTTTGATATAAAATTCAATATTATTAACATCTTATCCGCGAGTTCAACTATTCAAAGAATTAAATAAGTACATACCTGAAATTGTTATTATGTTATTGTCTATCCATTAAAATGCAGTATAACTATTGTTTTCGTATAGCCCCCTCCATAAAACCCATATCACAAAACTATTTTTTCAAAACCTTACTGAATTTTTACAGGAACTGAAAAAATGTTTTACCTCGTTTATTTCTGTCGGCAGTGTGTCTCTCCGAAAACAATGGGTCATTCGATAACTCAACATAAATACATGCTCACGTCTTTTGATAAATTAAATGATAGAGGTTTTGTAACAGACATTGGTAGCTGAGTCCTTCCGTTTCTCCCTCCCTCTCATCCATCGGTCAGCAGAAAAGTAAGCAATTTTAAAATGAAAGAACTATTGATGTCCTTTTTAGTCATATTAATATACGCTTTGACCCCCCCCTCCCCCAAAAAATATATACAAAATTGCTACACAAGTTTTTTTAACTGATCCTCGTTGGATGGAAGGTACTTTATAACATAACAAACGTTTACCGAAATCAAAGTTGTTGTTTCAAGATTACCGCGACAGCCTATTGATGGTCATAACTATGTAACTATCTACTCAAATTTGATGATTTGTTTTGTCCGTAACTAGGTTTCCGAGGGCAAAGAACACATTTAGATCATACGCCTTAGTGTAAGTTTATTATTATACACAAAAATCAAACATGCCGTCCAACATCGCCATCGACCACAAGTAAATTACTTTTGACTCAAACATGATGATTTTTATTTAAAACGTAATGGTTTTGGAGACAATGAACAGTTTAATTGAATTGTTGATATACCTATGCAGTTGAATAATCATGAACCCCAATTACATTCAGCTGTCTACTAGCACCTGATACACAACCACCTTTGTCCATAACTTGTCTCAGAGCGTTAAATTGTAATACTCCTTCTCCTCAGTTCCGACCTCTTGTGAATTATTCGGATTGTCACATTTTTTTCAGTTTGGTTTCGCAAGTTTCAAGGGCTGCATCGAAAGGGTTTACATCCTGAAGAACAGTTCCATTGAGGATTGTCAATAGTTCTTCACGTTCAGCATGGTTTTAGGTCATGATTGAAATGATTTGATCGTTGTTCTGTTTCATTAAAATTTCATTCTTTTTCATATTATTTGCCATCACCATCCATACCGTGATTTGATAGCATTCGCCATGGAATACTGTTGCATGTGATGTTGGAGGAAGTTGTGCAGGGGTGACGAATGTTTGGCAGCAGCCATTTTCTTCCTGAAAATAGCATAGTCTTGTCTGCTTTACAAAGTGTGTTGATGACTTTAAAGAGAGCAGTAAGATGGGGGCTTAGTTCATATGACGTCTTCAAGGGAAATATAATTAGCTGTCTTTTCTCTAGAATTTATCAGCTAAGGCCCACTCTTCTGTCTCTAATGATCTTGTTCCCAACCGCCTAAAATGAATACACACTCACATTTGCCCCAGCCACTATCTTATTGACAATTTTTTTCAAAGTAGGATAATATATGTAGGGTTAGCAATCTGTAATTTTGTCTGCATTTCCTCAAGATTAGAAGCACCTCTTTTTTGCGCGCCTTAGTTGAGTCTTTTTGTTGTGGACTTATAGTATAGGTAATGCCTGTGAAATTCTACCTCACGCTGTTGTAGTCGGATGTTTCACGTATAAATTGTGTCCAAAGGTTTGAAATTTCCCCAATCATCCACTGCGCTATTTAGAACACCTGTTTTCTTTAGAGATCTCATGCATATTTGCTCAATGACAAGATCACTTCTTTGCTCAGCCCAGCACTGATTGCTCCTACGAGAAACTTGAACACCATCCACTCCTTTGATGCAGATAAAAATAAGCAGATCGCAGGTAATTGAAGTGCCCAGCTGCAGTAAAGACGGGTAGACAATATGACTCTGCCTGCAAATGCAACAGCAGATACCCAGTACGATCCGCCTTGATTAACACCCTTGTCACGCTAACCATGAGCTGATAATTCTAAGTTGGCCCGTCTTTGACGTCTGGGCTAGTTAACGTTTCTTCTTCTCTGTAGTAGTCTCGAGTTTGATAAAAACTTCAAAACATGTAACATTTGCTCAAGTCGTCTCGGCATGATCTAGGGGTATCGGAATCTCGATATATTCCTGGGTCATTTTGGCTAAAAGCTGGGTTTGTAGGAGCTTGTAAACAAGAAGATGGTCCCGCAAAGCTCTGTTAACAGCATTCCTTGTCATAGTGTCTACAATTGCATTTTCCCAATGGACAGTCTTAAGTATTTATTTGAAACCGAATCCTTCCATGAGGGGTCCTATAGCCCGTAGCACGTTCATACGTGTATGAAAACATCCCAACATCAGAACAATGTTTTTCAGGAAACTACTTTGTCTCAATGAAGGCAGCCCTCTACCGTCCTAGGATCAGTTAAATTTCATTTTGTAGCAATTCTTTGGAGATTGATAGGGTATTTAATGACCCGACTTTTTTTAACAGATACATTTGGGATTTGAATATTTCCATATAAAGGGTTATTTTTTATATTTATGTAGAACAGACAAAATGTTCAGAGTTTTTACTTTTAGCGGACTCGTGTAATTATTCATCATCTTATCTTATGAATTTTAGAAAGCAAATACATTTTGTAAAGAAGAATTAAACAGACAGAAGATAATCCTTAGAGATATTCTCAAAGAGAAGTCAGTCGATGTAATCAAATATTGTAATTGTTTGAATATTATATTTTCTACAAATCAAGTATACCTTTCCCCTAATTGCTTTTATTCTGATATTAATTTGTTTGTTTTGACTGCCAAAAAATACCATTTTTCTCAATTTGTATTTATATCAAATATGAAATTTTGATTAAGCTAAATTTTAATTACACTGGATAATTAATTTTGACTGTAGTTTTTTAGCTTTGTAGTACGAATACGGAGTAGTTAAAACAGAAAATATAGTTAAACTAGCTTATTTAATTGATGATTATAGGGTAATCATCCAGATGTGGCAAACTTGACAAAACTGATTAAAACAGGGACAACGGACTTTTCTATTGGTTTAGTTTTTCAGGTAAATAATTATACAAATACAATCCTAAAAACTTTTGAAATACGTTTGTGTGTATAATTATAATCATAGACATCCCATAAGAGAACGTTTAACATCTCTGCTAACAATTTATAAATCTACCCATTTCAAATGGCTGTTGATTATTACCAAATATGTCCTTTAACTTGTCCGTACTGTAACGTCTTCATCCCTAAAAGGATTATAAAAAACTTTGTTCAACTGTTATTAATTTGTGCAAATAGGGTTTCTGTATAATATGATCATGCCATAGAGGATTTAAAAATTAACTGGTATACATGTTTGCCTAAATGACACGGAGTATCTTTATCTACTGTCCGTCTCTTTTCTTATATGCAGGCATTTCGTAAAGAAATCGCTGCGGATTACTATCCTTGTCCCAAGATTATAAACTCATCCCCTATATTCACTAGAGAATGTGTCAAAATATGTTGGTTGGCAAACCTCTCTGCGCCACCAATTTCGTCTTATGCAAAGAAAAGGGGTGACGATTTCGACGAAAACTTCTTCCGTGAATATACATGCAAAGGTAAAAAGGTTGACTTCGTTGTGATGCCAGCACTTGTTAACAAAGATGGCGATGTGGTTGCTAAAGGTGTTGTTTAATGTAAACCATGAACGATGTTTGAGTGTATTTAACGCAAAAACTGTTGCGAAATAATGGCGTTTCAAACGTTTAGAAATTGAACATTTTCATATTTAATCAGTATATATATATATATATATATATATATATATATATATATATATATATATATATATATATATATATATATATATATATATATATATATATATATACTTTATATATATATATATATATATAATACTCATTTCATTACTATGTTTATTGAAATAAAAAATATAGAATAAGAGACACAATTAAGCACTTGTTCGGCTCGTTCATTTTTCCTTCTTATTATTCTTATGCCAGTGTTCTTACCACCAATTCGACGTTTTCTCTTAATAATATTAAACGTTGGTGAATAATGGAATTCTACGTGTTTCTCGAATTATAAGACAACACCAGGGTAACTATTCAAAAACATGAAAGCAATTACTATAATATTGTCTTCCACACACATATTTAAATCTAGCGGAACGTATTATACAAAACACCCAAACCAATATTATTTCAGTCACAACTTTGGTAGTATATACACGTCTTTCTTACATTTCCAGAGACTAGCCACGAGAACAAAAAACTACCACCACTACCATCACTATTCTAGTGAATTAGTTGGTCTTGCACTTCGTATTGTTCTTTCCTTACCATGAGAACTGTAAGACACTGCAATTATAGTTCCCTTTATTTTACTTGGTGAAATTATTTTTCGATGAACGAGTTCCAGATTCAAACTCGGCCAAGATATTTTCAAGATAAATATTCCGACAAAATTTCATCACGACTTAGTTATACATTGTTCCGCTTAAGTGGTAACAAGGTTTTTCTTACAATTGGTTGTCTCCGAAGACTGCTCCCCCATATTGTTCTTGTCAGAAAGAACCAGTAAACATTTGCTGTATTATTGCATATAACATTCCCACTTTTCAAACTTAATAAATGAATATACATACGATGTATTCACGGAATTACCACACAGTCATCCTGAGCAGCTCTCCTAGCCAAGTTATGCTACGCATCATCATCAACTGACTGAAAAGTAAAAGAATGGAACTGTTGGTAAAAGAACACACTTGATTGATAGCTTTGCAGAGCATAGTGAAACAGATATTAAAATGCAGAGTCATCAACTGCAACACAAACGTAAGCTCTACAACAACTTGATATTATTTTCGACCGCTTGGACCATGATGGCCTTTGGTAGGTTCATAGAAATTTCAACACAGACGAGGGGTTTGTGCAAGTTATACAAGAACAAAAACCTAACGGAGTCCGTCAGGGATGTCTGCTCTCCTCCGTCCTGTTTAACCTTTTCATCTGAATAATAAAGCATGAGACCGTCTTTGACAACCAAATATCTTTCCCCATAAGTTGCAGAACCATCTCCAACTTAAAAGTCGCTGATGACCTTGACCTTATGGATGACACAAGCAGTGTACTCCAATACCTCACCAGCATACTCGATGAAAGAGCAGGGGCATGCAGGATGGAAGTCAGTACGTACGGAAAAGTCGAAGATCATGGTAAATATAAAAAACTCAAAAAATCATGAAGCTGAAAAAAGTACTTTGGAGCAATCTTGTTCACGGATGGTGCAAGCACTGATGAGGTCCGAATACGAATGAGCATGGCGACCGCAGCGATGGGAAGTCTAAAGAGGTTGTGAAGAAAGATCTTCATCTCCAGCCAAGTACAGGCTATTCAAGTCCCTCATAGTTTTCATCCTAGTGGTCGGCTGCGAGACCTGAACGCTTTAAACGGACACTGAATGAATGATACTGGCCTTTGAACATATGTTTTCCCAAATACTGCTCCGCATCCCTGACATTAATTACAAGACCAACGGGTATGTCCGGAACGTCACAGGAGCATAAAGAGGGCGTTCTGGCGATTGTCAAACGAAGAAAGTTTGCTTTTGTATCTTTGTTATGAAAACATAATTATAATTTTATTTACGACTCTTTTTGTGACATTCAATGGTGTATATGGACCCGCTTGAACCCGGTATCTCAAAACGTATGTTTTAAACAATCAAATACTTACACAATGTACATTTATTATTATATTATATTATATACTTATGCCCCTATTATATCTGAATCAGCGGCTCGACTTATTTGCAAGGACCAAGAATACATACAGTGCGGTCGTCTCATATGTTATTAAGCAGCTTACATTCATGCAGTCTCTTCTTTATAAATATATAGATAGGGATTACACGATCATATGTTGCATTCGCTGGAATAAGAAGTAAAGGTAATGCAAACTCAAATGGGGCAGGTGAACACGGCTTAAGAAAATAAGAATAAGAATTTCGTTTTATGTTTCTCGCTTTCCGTTTTCTGTCCGCCTGTATTGCTAGCCAATACATAAACGTAGAAATATCAACAATTATGGAACATACACTTACCGTATCGAAATATGTAATGAACATTTGTGGGCTTGCATAAACAATTACGCTGATTTTCGATTGCAACATTATAGAAATAATTGATGCATATCGATTGGGCTGAAAAAACAGCAACAATACACGGTTTGATTGGGTGTCGTAAGTAGACATGCTTTTAATATATGACATCGAAGCATAGAACTGCATTGTAAATTAATACGTCTAGTTTAACCAGACCTACTCTGTTTAATTATAAAAAGAATATAACATCATAAAAGCGTATTTGAAACTAAAGCATATACAGCTCATCGTCAAAACAATAAAGCAATATTATCAACAAGCGGATCGTCACACAAACAGCAATTGAAACCGATAAAATCGAAGGTAAAATGGTATCAATCAAATAATTGTAACTAATGAAACAAACTTGACGTGAAAAGACGTGTTTAATTATACAATGATCACTGTTTAATTATACAACTACAGAAAATTTGCTGCTGAAGTAAATGTTCAGGGAACAGTTGACTGAATGAAAATCTAAAAGGCTATCAAGAAGATTTTTTTTAAGATTAAGTACTAATCAATTAAACAAGAAGTGATGAAATATTGCAAAAACATCCTATATCAATCGGAAAATCGGAAACAACCGCGGAAACATGTATCAAGCGAGCTTTGTATTTTGCGAGCGTGTTAATGCCCGGATTTAAATGTTATTTCTGATTTGCCGAACGTTTATTAATGCTCTTGTTTTAAATTGGAGAATAATAGTTCCCTACAGAACTGTCCGTTGTTTGTTTATTGAAAAGATGAACTAACTCATATAACTATTACATGCTCCTTTGAGATATTTGTTGTAAGCGAAATATGTAAGCAAAGCGACAGCCTTTCAGGAATGTTAAATTAAAGAAGAAAATGTGTATTGATGTAAGTTTATTGAAGAAATGTACAGAAAAAATATTAAACAAGGGCTGTTTGTAAAACATGCATGTCCCCCATATGGGCTGTCAGTTGTAGTAGCAGCCATTGTGTGAATACGTTTTTTGTCACTGTGACTTTGACCTAGTGACCTGAAAATCAATAGGGGTCATCTGCCAGTCATGATCAATGTACCAATGAAGTTTCATGATCCTAGGCGTAAGCATTTTTGAGTCATCATCGGGAAACCATTTCACTATTTCGAGTCACTGTGACCTTCACCTTTGTCCTAGTGACCTGAAAATCAATAGGGGTCATCTGACAATCATGATCAATGTCTCTATGAAGCTTCATGACCCTAGGCGTAAGCATTCTTAAGTTATCATCCGGAAACCATTTAACTATTTCGAGTCACTCTGACCTTGACCTTTGACCTAGTGACTTGAAAATCAATAGGGCTCATCTGCCAGTCATGAATAATGTACGTGTGAAGTTTCATGAACCTAGGCGTAAGCATTCTTGAGTTATCACCCGGAAACCGTTTTACTGTTTCAAGTCACTGTGACCTTGACCTTAGACCTAGTGATCTGAAAATCAATAGGGGTCACCTGCCATTCGTGATCAATGCACCTATCAAGTTTAGTTATCATAGGCCTAGGCGTTCTTGAGGTATCATCCGGAAACCATATGATGGACGGACCGACCGACAGACCGACGGACCGACATGTGCAAAACAATATACCCCCTCTTCTTCGAAGGGGGACATAACAAGTTGATAGAACATGTATATATAATTATTTCTAAACCAGTTTTTCGCGCACCGAAAAACAGAAAACTGGTTGGCTCAAAGAAATTTGGGACAGCGCTAGCCCTGGTAGATAGACCCCACGACACTAGTACATAATATAATCTGCAAATGTGGTCCTTTAGAAGCAAAAACTGCATCCAAGAACGAGTCACTGTGACCTTGACCTTTGACCTAGTGACCTCAAAATCAATAGGGGTCATCTGCCAGTCATGATCAATGTACCTATGAAGTTTAATGATCCTAGGCGTAAGCGTTCTTGAGTTATCATCCGGAACCCATCTGGTAGACGGACGGACCGATCACCGACGGACCGACATGTGCAAAACAATATACCCCCTCTTCTTCGAAGGGGGGCATAATAAGCAATAGCGATATTTTTTTCAGCCACATAAGTTTTAATAGTTTGATGATAATGAATATCACAAATTGAAAGTGAAAGTAGAACTGTCAAAAATGACAACCTGTCAACGTGTTGTTTTTGCTGGCACGAGAGGGCGATTAAACTCTGACAATGTTTTCACATTTTTACCATAGGCTTTGTCAATGACCTTTATAGTATGAGCGGCTTTGTTATTTTTAATTGCTATCATGCAACTGCATGACTGTGTATATGATTACAATACACTAAGCACAAATAATGATATAATATACTGATTGAACTTATATTAATCTGATAACTATAGCCGGGTCAATTAAGGACTTAAAATACAAGTTTTTGGTCCTGAATTCATCAAGACTTGAGATATTTATGCACATAGATTAATAAGATATGGGGTGATCCACAAATAAAAAGTATTTTTGATCTGTGTTGTGCAGGCTTTTTTTCCATGACTGTGAAAATGAAATTTCCATGTGAAAAGAATGTTAATTTTTTCTGAAGTATTTGATTCAACCATTGCATAAAATGAATTATTCTGCATATTATTTGACATTTTTATAGGTGTTTGTTATGTGAAAAAGGAGATGACCAGGGATCCTGAGAAAAGGGATATACATTTGAGATCTGGTCAGGGCTTCATATGAAAGTGGTAAAATGATATACATTTTATATTTGGCCAGTGCTCAAGAGAAAATGGGTATACATTTCAGAAAAATTTTACCATTTAAAAATGTTTAAATACCTCTTGACTAAGGCTCTTAATTCATCTAGCATGAACATTTGTACTACAATGTATATCTTTTTAAAGGGGCCTTTTCACAGATTTTGGCATTTTTTTAACTTATTCATTAAATGCTTTATATTGATAAATGTAAACATTGGATCGTAAAAGCTCCAGTAAAAAATCAAGAAAAAAATTAAAAAAAGGAAAAGAACATTGCCCGGAGCAGGTTTCGAACCAGTGACCCCTGGAGTCCTGCCAGAGTCCTGAAGTAAAAACGCTTTAGCCTACTGAGCTATTCCGCCGAGTACACATTCGTGACGTATTTTATACCTTATATAAGCAATCTTCGTAGTTTCACAAAAATTAACGACAAAAACAGAACTCTCCAAATTATTCAATCGTTTCGCGTTGCAACGCTTTATAATTTTTAGGTTTTAAAATCGTCAAAAGATGCATATAATGGCTATATTAGAGCATGGTTAATGTTCAGTATTACTGTTTCCTCACAAATATCATAACTAAAACGAAAACTTACGAATCTGAAACAACTTTTTTCAATTTTGTCAATTTACCAAAGCGTGAAAAGATCCCTTTAATACTAATAACATTAAATGTACAAATTTAATCTACAAAATATCCATTAGAAAAAGATCAGGGGTGAAATATGCATTGCCTGAAGCTCTGACCCTGGAGCTATGTTTATATATCAAACACATTGATTAACAGATGGAAAATCATCCCCTCTAAACAACATGATACATAATTATGTATAATATTTTTGGATCTGGATCTGTACACAACAGGACCTTTTGGTATGCGCGCTGCGGGAGAGAGATGGGAGTGACTTAAATTTTGGATTTAATTCACTAAACTAAACTAAACTAAAAAAAACTAAAAAATGCTCCAATAAAATTTATAAAGCAAAATGTGATTTAAATTGATAACTAAAAATACCAGTATGCAATTTTTGCCGTGTCAATCTGTCAAGATCCAGAAAGTCCTTCATTCACATCGAACATATCCTTCGAATTCAATCCATTGTAGTCATTAGCGATATTTAGTGAATAAATAACTCATAAATTCAAAATTACAGTTTCTAAATTCTCTCATGGGCGCGGCCTTGGTTGGTATCACGTGGGCGGGTTACTTGCAGCCCGTAGTTCTAA
Organism: Dreissena polymorpha; assembly: GCF_020536995.1. Taxonomy (NCBI): domain Eukaryota; kingdom Metazoa; phylum Mollusca; class Bivalvia; order Myida; family Dreissenidae; genus Dreissena; species Dreissena polymorpha. The sequence goes on along the minus strand of NC_068358.1, from coordinate 101,084,056 downwards.
AATTGTTTTACGAACGAAATTTGTTTCAGTTTCTTAAAACGTTTTTTTCACGTAAAACGGTCTTAGAAAAATTCACTAAAAATGGTGTATGCAATATTTTTTGAGGAAAATGTAAGAAAAACTTTTTTAAGTGAAAAATTGTAAGAATTACAGAATGCTATGTTAAATGTCTATTCCGTCTTCCCAAAATCTGGTAAGGCATCAAAAAGGCCAACCGATTTGCGCAGTGTTTTTGAAATATGGTATTACTAAAGTAAATGCAAATATACTAAAAACAATAATCACTTTCATATTTAGATAAAAAAATTAAACAAAATGTCAAAATATTCAGCTTCAGCCTAATAAATTTATATGCACGCTTTTTTCCATTTTCTCATTTTTCAACACAGATGTTGCAGCCGGTCTGTATTACCTTGGCATACGACAATAGTAAATCTGTATTCAAGGTATACAGTGATTTGACGGCATTCATAACACACATTATGGTGTCTATCATTTCTTGTAACCCAATAGGTACACCAATTCTAACGTTTCATTTAACACGGTTGTCCATGATGTAATCAAGATTACTAGGTCCGGTTTGGATTTTACTTCTATAACAATAAAGTCATGCAACGTCGCCTATTGTGCAAAAGGAATTTCTCTTCATGTTAACATTACAAACGCTTGTAATGACGCACTTATAAAACAATTGAAAATAAGTCCAGGATAAAAAATCGGACGTTTACTTAGAAAAGAATAAGCCAAACTTTCAATATTTCGCAAACGGCAAATATGTCAAACCACTGCGCTAACCCTGAAGTGAATGTTTAAAAGTTATAACCTAGTAGTAAGACGTTCAACGAATTGCATGCCTTTTATTTTCAGACCAAACACGATGGGTAATTCTTGGTATTATGGTGTTTGTCATAGTTCAGATTTTTGCCTACCGACATTTCAAACTAAACACAGTCGCTGCAAACGTTCTGCATGGAGGTAAAGAGGACATCGTAACGACTCGTAATTCTTCCTCTCAAAGTTCAGACATGTCAAACAATAGGAACAACGGAACATTGAGTCTTGAATCGAAAAGGCAACAATCCAACCTTAGCAGAGTCGTTTCAGATTTTCTGCTTGGAGAAAAACAGGACTTCGTATCGACTAGAAATTCTTCCGCTGAAATTTTAGACGTTTCAAACAATAGACACAACGAAACATTGAAAAGGCAACAATCCAACCTTAACACAGTCGTTCCGAACATTCTGCCCGGAGGAAAAGAAGACATCGCAACTATAAGTAATTATTTCGCTCAAAGTTCACTTATTTCTAAAATAATACACAACGGCACATTCAGTCTTAGATTGATAGGTCGCCTCGGAAATCAGATGTTCCAATATGATTCAATCCTTGGACTGGCCGACATGATGAACTTCACGCATATAGTCTTCGATGGCGGTAATGATCTTCGGTCCTCATTTCAACTGTCTGACAACAGAGTCAAGTTTACTCGTATATCAACCAAGGGTAGAATCATAGGTGAACATGTATGTTGCGCTTTCGACAAACGTCTTACGAAATTCAAAAACACAGAGGATGTACACGTGAATGGATACTTAGTATCATGGATGTATTTTCACAATATTGACAAACATATAAGAAAGAATTTGCATTTTCGCCCGGCATCTCGTCAGAGGCAAAGAGCATAAAACTTGAGATCGCTAAAAAGTTTGATGTTACAGGACTAAATCGCACATATGTTGGTGTACATATCCGTAAAGGTGATTTCGTTGAGAAATCGAAAATCAAGTACGGCCATTTTGCAGTGACAAAAGAGTTCATTGATCGTGCAATAGAATTGTGCATTGAAATGTTTGGAAACGAAACGATTTTCATATTTGGTTCGAATGGTATCGATTGGGTGAAAGACAACTTTAGCAACAACAGCACCAACAGAAAGATTGCTTTCTTGGAAGGCAACCTTGCCGCAGTGGATATGACAGTTTTGGGCTCATGTAACCATACCATTGTCTCCACGGGGACTTTTGGTTGGTGGGCAGCTTGGTTGGCGGGAGGAGCTACTATCATTTCTAAGCAGCAGGCCGTAAACGGATCTCGACTTGATAAGCAATTCGTCCTTCCGGAGTATTTTCTTCCAAATTGGATAATTTTAGATTGAAACTGTTGAGTAGCGGTGTGTGTGTTTTTCACTATATATGAAGACGAAATATAAAAGATATCCAGATGTAGCTGTGAAAAATAATTGTTTGTTGACTTAAACGCGGAATGTTTTAAGTTGTTCTTCATCAATTTCCGTACCCATTTAAAATAATAACAAATAATTATATAAGTTATAGGAACAATTGATATAACATGCTTTACCACAAACATGACAATATAAGATATTAATGTAGACGAATACAATCTTTCAACTTTTACCACAGCCGTAACGTGATTTATTCTTATTTTGTTTTTATGAAAACTAAGATAAATGCCAAACATAATTTTTGAAATTTTCAACAGTCATTGATATTATCAATATTTTTGGCGTTAACATATAACATAAGGACAACGATGAATTAACTCTAATGCATAAATGTTGTCTTTTCGTATTTTAAATTGTTTTTTTTTATATAATAGTTTCTTCATTCTATTATATGCGCTACATGGACTTATATATATGAACAATACATGTTGCTTATTGATTTGAAAATGAACTTATTTTCTTTGGCCTTTTTGGGGCATATTTATACATCTTTTGAACATTTATATAGCAGATGTAATAATATTATGACGGTTGTTACAGCTTCAAAGAAGGCCGAGTTCAAAGAACAGGCAAATTGAATTACATTATAAAACAAGTGTAATTTGTAAAAAAGGAACATGTGGTATATTAATTTTCCGTTAACCTTTTTCGGTGACGCCTAAAGATAAACAATGTACATTGGTCATATTTTTTACAATTGAGCGAGTTTGAGCATGGAACTGTCGAAGGAAATAAGATATTTTTAACAGTTTACACATATAAACGTATATAAATGCTGAACATTCGTTTGGAGTAATAAAAACACGCAAATCAAATTCGTTTGCATGTAGTTTTGAGTATCTTAATGTAATGTATCTTTAAGATCTTTTAAAATACATTTCTTAAATAAAAACATTAAAATCTCGTAAACCACAAGTACGGGCTTCACCATTTAGTGTTAACATCGTCACTGGGTCCTCTATTCTGTTCATGATTCACTATCAGGTTGGCCAGAGACGTAATCCGGTCGACATGCGTCCTTCTGTAAGATTTAAACATCCGCCTCGGCTTTGTGATCGGCAACAATATGGACCTAGAACGTAACGTATTGTTGCTGAAAGAGAATTCCATGACATTATTCAAGCAGATTTCCGAGACACCTATGAAAATCTTACATACAAAACGATGACAGGATTGAAATTGGGTCAGACACGTTGCTGAAATGCATAATATTTAATTAAAACAGATCACGGTATGCTCGTAAACGCCGAAATATTGCCTATTTTGTGAAACCCTTCTACCCACCTGTGTGCAGCGGCACTGGATACCTGTTATTCTGTGATATCGTTGGGAAAATTGTAAATGTTTCCAGGGATATACCATTCTTTAACTTGTGTTAGTCTGGCTGGCCTCTCAGACATGTTTGTACAATTATTTGACCCGTGTGTAACGATCCTCAAATATTCCGCGAGGAACTCACAAATATTTCGAAAACCATAGTAGGACTTGTTCTCGGCTGACGTTGAAGCCTGAACTAGTGTTTTAAAGACGAGGTGTTTAAATAAGCCTTCACAATTATATATTGAATACAAATTCGAATTTGCATTTAAAACTGAGGTTTTGAAAAGTGTTTCATTTTATATATGTATGGATGCATACTGAATGCCAGTTTATAGAGTTAAAATTGGCAATTTGTTTTTAAACATTACATGCCCCATTTAAGTTAATGTGTCGTTAGCATTCGATGTAATATTATTCCATCTGATTTTCTCGTTTAAGCAAACTTTAACTTCAGACATCAACACCATGATACATGAAGGTTAATTATCTCCCTGGAGGTCAAGTCAATTCAATTGGCAAAAAGATAAGTACATACCCAACAATAGACACAAGTAGTAGTAGTAGTAGTAGTAGTAGTAGTAGTAGTAGTAGTAGTAGTAGTAGTAGTAGTAGTAGGAGGAGGAGTAGTAGTAGTAGTAGTAGTAGTAGTAGTAGTAGTAGTAGTAGTAGTAGTAGTAGTAGTTGTTGTAGTAGTAGTACTAGTAGTAGTAGTACTAGTAGTAGTAGTAGAAGTAGTAGTAGTTGTAGTAGTAGTAGTAGTAGTAGTAGTAGTAGTAGTAGTAGTAGTAGTAGTAGTAGTAGTAGTAGTAGTAGAAGTAGTAATAGTAGTAGTAGTAGTAGTAGTAGTAGTACTAGTAGTAGTAGTAGTAGTAGTAGTAGTAGTAGTAGTAGTAGTAGTAGTTGTTGTAGTAGTAGTGGAAGTAGTAGTAGTAGTAGTAGTAGTAGTAGTAGTAGTAGTAGTAGTAGTAGTAGTAGTAGTAGTAGTAGTAGTAGAAGTAGTAGTAGTAGTAGTAGTAGTAGTAGTAGAAGTAGAAGTAGTAGTAGTAGTTATAGTAGTAGTAGTAATAGTAGTAGCAGTAGTAGTAGTAGTAGTAGTAGTAGTAGTAGTAGTAGTAGTAGTAGTAGTAGTAGTAGTAGAAGTAGTAGTAGTAGTAGTAGTAGTAGTAGTAGTAGTAGTAGTAGCAGTAGTAGTAGTAGTAGTAGTAGTAGTAGTAGTAGAAGTAGTAGTAGTAGTAGTAGTAGTAGCAGTAGCAGTAGTAGTAGTAGTAGTAGTAGTAGTAGTAGTAGTAGTAGTAGTAGTAGTAGTAGTAGTAGTAGTAGTAGCAGTAGTAGTAGTAGTACTACTAGTAGTAGTAGTAGTAGTAGTAAGTAGTAGTAGTAGTAGTAGATGTAGTAGTAGTAGTAGTAGTAGTAGTAGTAGTAGTAGTAGTAGTAGTAGTAGTAGTAGTAGTAGTAGTAGTAGTAGTAGTACTAGTAGTAGTAGTAGAAGTAGTAGGAGTTGCTGTAGTAGTAGTAGTAGTAGTAGTAGTAGTAGTAGTAGTAGTAGTAGTAGTAGTAGTAGTAGTAGTAGTAGTAGTAGTAATAATAGTAGTAGTAGTAGTTGTAGTAGTAGTACTAGTAGTAGTAGTAGTAGTAGTAGTTGTAGTAGTAGTAGTAGTAGTAGTTGTTGTAGTAGTAGTGGAAGTAGTAGTAGTAGTAGTAGTAGTAGTAGTAGTAGTAGTAGTAGTAGTAGTAGTAGTAGTAGTAGTAGTAGTAGTAGTAGAAGTAGTAGTAGTAGTAGTAGTTATAGTAGTAGTAGTAATAGTAGTAGCAGTAGTAGTAGTAGTAGTAGTAGTAGTAGTAGTAGTAGTAGTAGTAGAAGTAGTAGTAGTAGTAGTAGTAGTAGTAGTAGTAGTAGTAGTAGTAGTAGTAGTAGTAGTGGTAGTATCGTAGTAGTAGTAGTAGTAGTAGAAGTAGTAGTAGTAGTAGTAGTAGTAGTAGTAGTAGTAGTAGTAGTAGTAGTAGTAGTAGTAGAAGTAGCAGTAGCAGTAGTAGTAGTAGTAGTAGTAGTAGTAGTAGTAGTAGTAGTAGTAGTAGTAGTTGTTGTTGTTGTTGTTGTTGTTGTTGTTGCTGCTGTTGCTGTTCTTGTTGATGCTATATTAGAAGTAGTAGCAGTGATAGCAGTAGTGGAAATAGTGGTAGCAATGCTAGTGGTAGTAGTAGTGGTAGTGATGGTAGTAATGGTAGTGTCAGTAGTGATGGGAGTGGTTTTAGTGGTGGTAGTGGTAGAATTGGTTGTGTTAGTGGTGGTAGTAGTAGTGGCTCGTCTTAAAATTACCGGTTGCCTCTCGTGCAGCATGAGAATTCTTTTGCATTTAACAACATGTTTCTGTGTTTTTTCCGCAGCTTAAAACAACTACTATCAGGTAGTACTGTTTTCATGAGAATTATGATATGTTAAAATAAAATGAAATGTGCGCAAAACTTAATAAATCCACACTTAACACGAGTTAAGCATATAAAGGCGATATTTAAACACTTTAGACATTAAACAATTAACTATATTGTTAGCCATCGAAGTCAACCGTAAAAAAACGTGATCATCATTCGGCCCAAAATATCGCCCTTGGATTTCCACGCAAACTATAAATACATTATGTTGTTTTTGCTTTAGATTGTAACAATATACATGTATTACAGTAACACATTTTTTTTTTCAAAAATAAACGTAAAATTGGCAGACACAAGATTCACAAAATGCATTGAAATACACGTGTTCAACCTTAACTGAACCATGTGCAGAATTTATTGCAAACGGATAATTAACCACCAAAACACGAACACGAGTTTAGTTCTGCTAAGCTCTCACAGTAATTAAAATCATACATTCTGACAGGTTATTAAATTCGACTCTCAAATTTATACTTCGAAGTTTATTTCATTTTGTACGTCGAAGTACAATTTTTGTACTTCGACATACATATTGTAAGTCAAAGTACATTTCTCTTGTCACCAAGTAGGTTTTTCTGACTTTCGACCCAAATGGTACGCCATACACATTTCGTAAGCGGTAATGCGGTCCTACCTATGCACGTCAAAATGTAAGCGAAATATGTAAACAAAGTGGTAGCCTGTCAGGAATGTTTGAATTAATGAAGAAAATCGTGTATTGATGTAAGTTTATTGAAGAAATGTACAGAAAATATGCTTAATAAGCAATAGCGATATTTTTCTCAGCCACATAATTGTTGATTGTTTGATATCACAAAATGAAAGTGAAAGTAAAACTGTCAAAAATGACAACCTGTCAATGTGTTGTTTTTGCTGGCACGAGAGGGCGATTACACTCAATGTGTTCACATTTTTTACCATAGGCTTTGCCAATGACCTTTATAGTATGGTAGGCTTTGTTATTATTTATTGCTATCATGTAACTGCTTGATTGTGTACATGTTTACAATACACAAAGCATAAATAATGATATAAATATACTGATTGAGCTTATAATAATCTGATAAATATAGCCAGATCAATTAAGTACATAAAATACAATTTGTTGTCCTGATTTCATGAAGACTTGTGATATTTATGCACATAGATATGGGTTGATCCACACATGAAAAGTATTTTTGATCTGTGTTCGGTGCAGGCTCTTTTTCCATGACTGTGAAAGTTAAATTTTCATGTGAAAAGAATGTCAATTTTTTTCTGAAGTATTTCATTCATCCATTGAATAAAATGAACTGTTATGCATATAATTTGCCATTTTGATAGGTGTTTGTTAGGTGATCAACAGGAGATGACCAGGGTGCCAGAGAAAAGGGATAAACATTTGAGATCTGGTCATGCAGGGCTTCATATAAAAGTGGATAAATGGTATACATTTTATATCTGGCCAGTGCTTAAGAGAAAATGTGTACATTGCAGAAAATGTTACCATTTAAAAAAAATTAAATACCGCTTTACTAAGGCTCTTAATTCATCTAGCATGAACACTTGTACTATATCTTTTTTACACTAAAAAATAATATTTAATGTACAAATTTTAGCCACCAATGTGTACAGATACTACTTCACATATATTTGACTGTATTGAATGTAGGAACTAGCTAATTAAAATATCCATTAGAAAAAAGATCAAGGGGTGAAATATTAATTGCCTGAAGCTCTGACGCTTGAGCTTGTTTATATATCTTTAAACACACTGATTAAAAAAGTAAAACAATACAATGATGCAACAGAGGGAAAATCATCCGCTTTAAACAACATGCTACATTATTATGTATAATCTTTTTGGATCTGGATCTGCATTGGTACACAGCAGGACCTTTAGGTATGCGCGCTGCGGGAGAGAAATGGGAGTGACTTACATTTTGGATTTAATTTAACCACTGAAATTCATCACTGAAGTTACAGTATGATCTCATGTAAAATAGATGTACATGTATCAAGCAACATATAAATGTCTCTTTTACTGTGACACAGTTCATTTCACTTTAACATGACATCAACTACTAAAATAGAAAGAAGAAATAATACAAACCAGTAATTTGAGTAAAGACTTTGTAATCAATGTTTTCAGGACATCTTGGTGATCTGCAAATCCCATGTGATATGTTGATATCGGGTATCATAGTCATTCAATAAGTCGCAAAATGCTCGAATACAATTTACAAAGCAAAATGTGACTTAAATTGATAACTAAAAATACCAGTTTTGCCGTGTCAAGCTGTCAAGATCCAGAAAGTCCTGCATTCACATCAAATATATCCTTCGAATTCAATCCATTGTTGACATTTAGCGGAGATTTAGTTAATAAATAACTCATATATCCTAAATGACAGTTTCTAAATAGCCAAACAAGCCGATGTAAGCTGTAAGGAAGTTTTTACACGAGTGTGAATATTCTCTCATTGGCGCGGCCATTGTATTATGTTGAGGCACGAACGACAACACTGCTAGAGAATGTTATCAATGCTAATCAGCGAGATATGCCGATTAGAAAAATCGAGTTATCTCAATCGGACTGGCTCGGTCTTTTACATAGCTCGCCATTGTGAAGAATGTTTTCATGGTATGATAACTTAGACGAGCTGCTGAATCAGCATCGTCAAAAAATCACATTCATTTCATAATAAATTTAGTATAAACTGTATATGTTAACAAAACTCGGCGTTAACAGACGAAACACGGTACATTCATTTCATATTAAACAGTACATAAATAAAAATAATAAACGTTGAGTTAAAGAAAAATACAATACTTTCTCTTCCCTCCCTTTCTCCCTCCTTCCCTCCCTCCCTCCCTCCCCCCTCTCAATTTTTTTCTAAGAAGAGACTTTCTTGAATCGCAAAAATATCTTTAAAGCGGAAAGGGTCGTCCCTGATAAGCATGTGCGGATTGCACAGGCTAATCTGGGACGACACTTTACGCACATGCATTAACCCCCCTTTTCACAGAGCACGGCCCAATTACATTAACACCATTATAAATTAAATGGTAATACAAAAATCCTCTTCCGTTGATCTGTCAACCAGTTTGAAAGCGGGTCCGTCAACGACCATTTTACGTTAGTTAAAGCAATGAAAACACTATGGATAAACGTTAAAAATATAGCTAATTCATTATTGTAGATCAGAACACAACGCTCGTTTGAATATAAAGGCTATCGGTCATAATTTGAAAGCACTTAAAAACTACATAATTTTAAACAATGTGTTTTTAAACTAAATATCAATATGATCAATCTATAAGGTCGTCATGTACGTTGTCTATGGCCATTTTATCCGTTTTTGCATTCACGAAAATATGTCGGTAGTTTTCAGGTCAAATAAACTTTCATCAATACGTTTCTGATTTACATCGTGAAGTTGTCTGTTTAAATGATGAAGCAGATGAAGTAATAGCACATACTAATAAAAAAAGATGTTACTGAGTCATATAAACTTGTTTTAACTGTAAAAAAAAATAATAACTATTTTAAACCTTAAATATTAAATTTTAATTGCAAGTCCTTTCAAAACCTTCGTATCAAATGCAAATTTTTAATTGTCTTCAACATATAGTTGACCATCAAAAAGTGTAAACAATTTACAACAAAAGGCTAGTGAAGAAACATGAAAACATAATTTAAAATAACATTAAGTTATTCTTACTCTAGGTCTTTTGTAAAGATAAACACACACTTCAAAATCTTGCTATGGTGTTTGTTCATTCGATTAAATGATCAGGTAGGGGATTCAACCCAACTTTCAGTGATCATGCACAACTGTATACATATGGATAGACGTGTGAGGTACAATTTGGAATTATCCGCGCCTACGTATAAGTATGCACACAATTAAAAATTCTCGCAAATCGCTTTACCTATGTACATATACGTGTTCTTCGAAGACGAAAGACGCCTATTGAATCGAGAGCATGATATTGAATAGAAGTTTATTGAATGAAAACTCCGTTCGTGAGTTCATTTTCGTCATATAAGGACCATTCTTCAAAAACCACTTCATTCACTTTTGATATATGAACAATGTACTTCCAGTCTCTCTCCTATACGCTGTTTAATAACATACAATGTATGTTCGTACTTAAACAAAACACGATTTATATTGTTTTCAATACATTTTCTTTACTTTGTAAAGAATCTGGACAGTCTGCTGTCTGCATTAAACACGGCACACATAAAAGGTATAATAATGAAACAAAAACATATCAACAAAATAAATGGTATCCTCATGAAAAACATTTTATTCATACAAATATAAAATATTAGTCAATTGTGTTTATCTCTAAGTAAAACAAATACCTAAAGTATTTAAGTTAGAAAACTTATTCACAACGCAATAGTTATTAAAATACAAACAATTACTGTCTCCATAGGATGACATATGCCCCCGATAAACGCTTTGATAGAAGTTATGAGCATTTTTCGAAACCTAAACGCATTTTTCGAAACCTAAACGCGGACCCTAAGTTCAAGGTCAAAATTTGTGTGCGTATGGAAAGGCCTTGTCCATATACAAATGCATACCAAATATGAATGTTACATCTGAAGCGACATAGGAGTTATGAGCATTTTTCGAAACCTAAACGCAAAGTATGACGGACAGACGGACGGACAAACGGACGGACAGACGGACGGACGGACGGACAGTGCGATCACTATATGCCCTCCTTCGGGGCATAAAAAGAAAACAGACACAAACTTAAACTATATCTTAACAGTTCGACTGTCCAAAACTGGATGACGGAAACATGTCAAACAAACTCAATTTTCTCGTGCACAAGTTCAGTTCGACCAAGCGTTCATTAAATTGCATTGTGGATTTATTTTCTTATTCCTAAACTCAAACGATGAAAGTATATCTGGATCGTTTTTCTACTATTTAGAGTGCCTGTAATAAAACATTTTTAAGGTTTTATTTCATTCAAATCAGATTCAATAATTTCGAAAAAAGATCGCATTTTCGCATAAAAATGAATTATTTATTTGTTCTTTTTTAATCAACGCTTAACATGAAATAATATCTTTATATAAGTTCACCACTTTGGATCACAACAGAGGAAGATTGATGCGTAAGTACATTACTATGTAAGATTTTACAAGTTACACATCAAACGAAAAAAGAAAATGCCGTTATTCATGACAATATTTTCTTTGAAATTGAAACACTGTATTTGTGTAGTTATAATACAGTAACGGTGTTTGTTTTTTTCCCACAAATAAACGCAAATTAAGCACACACAAGATATACAATAAACTCTGATGAAAAAGTATGTTAAATCGTATTGTACACGCACTGAAGAATATGCAATCAAGTACCTGACCACCAAAAGCTGAACGCCAGTTAAGGTGGGTTATGCTCTTAAAATTAATTATGACAATGCATTCTGACAGGTTATTAAATGTGCACCATGTCAGAGCGCAATAAGACGATAATTGGTTCTTATAATCAATGTGTCAGATCAAGCGCAATTGTACTAAGTATATAACCGAGTATTGACTCGACCCGAAATACGCTTGACAAATTACATAATAATCTATAAACGAATAGCCCAGTCGTAAGATTAAAGGGACGAAAGGGTTCACGCAAAGTTGCAATTAAGTCTGAAAGCATTCAGTTGATTTAAGTACGATTGTCTTATTTCCTGTTTCATTCACATCTTTCTCAGCTCGTTTGTTTTCCTAATTAGTGGACGACAATTAATTACCCAACAGAAAGACCTTGCGGACACGCAGTTATAAATTGCAGCATACGTAGAGAGGATTTCTAACATGGACAAATCGTACGTATATCTAGTATTAATAATGTAGTGGTTATCGTATTTTGGTTCTTTAACTATTTATAAACACATTTTGTTAATAATCAGTTATTAAGCTTTTGTTTTTGCTTAAAGTTAATTTATTTTAAAGGTTCAAGGTTCACGATTTTATTTACAATATTCCCAGAAGGTCAGTGACCAATGTGGACACATTTTAGTACACGAAATTTATAAAAAAAGATGAATAATACTATAAACATATTGTTTATGAGTACTTAAATGAGTAAGCGAGGTTCTTGAACATTATACATACTACGTACATACATGATATCAACCAATAATAATCTGCAGTAAATAATAGCCGAAATGCACATGTTAGTTAATCTGACTGAAAATGCGGCATGAACAAAGGCACTAAGTTTTCTTAACAAACACAGATTCACTATCGGAAATGTTCGCATTTTTGGTATGTCTCTGAAATATAAAGAGTATAAGTTGCCTTCAAGCACATATTGATATTTGTCGTGTAGACGGTTACAGGCAATACATGTCTTTTGCTCAACAGGTGTAGGATTGGGTTTAGACCATCTGCCACGTTCTAAGATATCGAAATATTTTGCAAATAATTTGGAATACATATGAAAAATGGAAATTATATGCGCGTGTGGGGATTAAATACGAATAATATTCGTTATCAGCGGATGATAAATCCAGTCATCGACACTTTAACATCTATTTAATTTCGAACTTGTTCGTAAACAACGAAAAGTTGAATTGATTGGTTAGTGTCGCATTTTTAAAGAAGAACAATGTGAATTAAGAACTGGCAAAAGTTTATAAGTTTATAAGTTTATTTATTATTGAAGGAGGCTATTACTAGTTGCTATGGTCCACACTGTTGCCCTAGCAACAGGCCCGACGTCCCAGCTTGACGCCAAACAGCTCCCGGCTCAGTGTTTCTACGAAGGGAGATGGTTCCCGGCAAACTCCATCATCAACGTAGGCAGATCATACACTTGGTGCTATGGGACCTTCTGTAGTGCGTCCGGTCAAGTCCAACACTGGGACAATTACAACTGCCCACTCCCGGACAGGTTTAACCCTCAGCCTCCATTTCCGGTCTACCAACCACCGGCGACCTCAGTACCAATACAAACATCAAGACGAGGAAAATCCGATTCTTTGTATCAAAATCACCCGGCATATGGATGTTACTTCCGTAGGAAGGTTTACTCTCCAGGCACAGACATTTTAAATCGGAAGATCGGTCAATATTGTCTTGGGATTTATTGTGACTGGCATTCTAACATTCGAACTTGGAGAGATTCGTGCGCGAATGTGGACCGGCAAGAAATATAAGAACGATAGGTTGACAAAGGCGACAGCTTCGTCAGTTCTCGATGCACGGTCTGCATACCTGCCTGAGACAGAACACTTCCACATGTCATCTTGTAGAGCTCCCTGCTTTCATTCCGCACCCTCGCGGATCTGCTCATGGCGGATAAAGCATAAAGAAACCTTGTAGAAGGTTTTCTGGAGATGCATTGTCAATTGCAATCGGTTTCAGAATAATCCGAACGAAAGCCAAAAGATTGCCGAATATCAACAATCGTTCCGAAGTAAGCATTATACACTTGTTCAATTTGGATATCGAAGATTTCTCAAACCGACCAGTCACGGATTGTTCTAGAAGGTTGCAAAGAGTTTAAAGGGATCTTTTCACGCTTTGGTAAATTGACAAAATTGAAAAAAGTTTTTTCAGATTCGCAAATTTTCGTTTTAGTTATGATATTTGTGAGGAAACAGTAATACTGAACATTTACCATGGTCTAATAGAGCCATTATATGCATCTTTTGACGATTTTAAAACCTAAAAATTATAAAGCGTTGCAACGCGAAACGATTGAATACTTTGGAGAGTTCTGTTTTTGTCGTTAAATTTTGTGAAACTACGAAGATTGCTTATATAAGGTATAAAATACGATTATCATGTGTACTCGGCGGAATAGCTCAGTAGGCTTAAGCGTTTTTACTTCAGGACTCTGGCAGGACTCCAGGGGTCACAGGTTCGAAACCTGGTCCGGGCAATGTTCTTTTCCTTTTTTTAATTTTATTCTTGATATTTTACTGGAGCTTTTACGATCCAATGTTTACATTTATCGATATAAAGCATTTAATGAATAAGTTAAAAAATGCCAAAATCTGTGAAAAGGCCCCTTTAAATCAATCAAAGACTGGTAACAAATAGGCCCGAAGACACCGAAGCATCTCAATGCGGAGTTCGCTTCGTGGACCATTCGGGAGCCGAGTGAACAGCAGGTTTTAGTATGCTATTCCTGAGGCAATGTGTCAAAACATGTTTTACAATGTATATATTTTCAAATTTGAACAATTAACAAATAACGTTTTAACGCTGTTAAGTATATGAGTGTAATTGATTTGTTATTATTATTTTCGTGAAAACAACTATTTTTAACCAAAGTTATTTTGATGTTTCCGTCATCTGTAATGTTTCAATGATTAATAAAATATAATGAACTTTTATCTTCAAATAAAAAATACCACGCAATTTTTATACCATTTGATTTGATCACTAAGCTGTTAAACGTAACGCATTGAACTAACTTAAACGAATGTATTTAACTTATTGGTAATTTTCAACTCTATAAATACGGCGGAATCAACAGCCAAGAACTTTAAATGAATTTGTCTCTGTATCGTAACCTGCACAGGCCAATCTGGGACGACACTTAACGCACATGCATTTAACCCCTTTTTCACAGAGCACGGCCCATAAACTTTCTCGAAGTTACAAAAATGGCCGCTCTCGGAACCGGTATATTAAAGACCGGGCGTGCAAAAATCAAGCCTGAGAGTCAATCCACACACGCGCTGTTTAAAACATTAACTTATTTTTATGTGCTACATACCAATACATATTAACATGTTTTTTAAAAGTTAACCTATACAGTTTGCAAATAAAAACAATACAGCTAAGGTATGAAATCTATGAAGGCGATTGCTCTTGCAGTGTTTTTTTTTTTAAGTAACGGTAAACAAATTGTGTTGCTGATTTAATATGATAATAACACAATTCAATAAGATGATCAACTATTAAATATGTGTCTTGAAATCACATAGTGTGAATGTGTTTATTCGAAAAGACAAAAACAACATAAACAAGATGAGTTTGTAAAACACTATGTTCCTCCATATATTTTACCTTTGACATTGAAGGATTACCTTGACCTTGACCTTTCATCGCTCAAAATGTGCAGCGCTATCAGATACACATGCATGCTAAGTATGAAGTTGCTATCTTCAATATTGCAAAAGTAATGGCAAATGTAAAAGTTTTACGCAAATAAAACCAGCAAACCAATAGACAGGGAAAAAACAATATGTCCCCCCGTAAAGACTGGGGGACATAGAAAGTATTGCAAATGAGACCGCTACCGAAAGCCTATTTCTCGGGAAAAATAATGTTTTCTTGCACCAATTACATCACATTGTGACAGCGCTAATTTTCATTATATATAGCTAAGAAGATAAAACATGTATATGTTACGAACAACTAACATTACTTTTTCGCGAATTAGAACGAAAAGTAGTGAAATAGGGCCTAGTGATTTTTTTCTCAGGCTTGTTATTATTCGTACCTGATTATATAAACACACCAACAACACTGCGACAATCTTCTGAATTTATAAATGGTCATCATTCTGTAGGCAAAGTAAACTTTCACTTAATATCCGAATAATTATGTTCACTCCAAAAACCATAACAATAACAACAGAGCCGAACAACAAACATTTTAAATATAAAAATGGAAAGATGTTGCGCGCAAAATCACATTCTTACAGTTACTGGCTAATGAAATTTTAAGAGGAAAGTACGGCTGTTATGACAATTACCTTGTACAGTCTAGTCGCCAATACCGGATATTCACAAAAGCGGAACAAAAATAATGATTGATTATTAATATTTTTCTTATGGCCCTCTTATTTTTAAAAGTGATATTCTATAGTGTCAACCTGTTATACGAGCTTTAAAGAATAAAAAATGGTTCATAAAACAATAAGTCAACACATTTTAAAACGCTTGAATGACATATTCAGGCATTCAATATGAAACCATGATTCGCACATGTGTTACTAGTGTTCTTGACGATAGTGCGAGAGTGATGCGCTAAAAGGTATTCGTGTTTTTCCTAGAATCATTAATAAAAATTAAATTACTTTTTATTGCAAGAAATCTCTTTGAAATTAGATTAAGGGTCTGTTTCTTATAACGATGTAACCAATGTGAAAGTTCATCGGTTGTCGTTTTGAGTCGTTAGAGTAAGTGTTGCTTTGTATTTTGCTGTTCCGCATGTGACCGCAGACGACTGTTGTAAACAATAATTAATTAATTGTATCATTAGTGTGTTTATGAGGAAGAAGTAAAATTTGATTAATAACGGGCCACAGACACTTCATTTAATTATATTTGTAGTTCATCTCCCTAAAAAGGTGTTAGTGGATTTTACTAGATAATAATACAGTATATCAAATTGCATTGAATGTGGATAATATCTGGGGTCGTATTCCAGAAGCATCTTAAGTTAAATTTTATGCTTATCTTTAATTTGGGAAATTTTCTCAAGTGTTTCATGTCATACTGTAAAAATTTGGCATCGAGATTTACATTCAAATTGCACCATTAGGACTATATTATTTGAGGAATACCAAAAACGTATGTGTTCCCTTATTTAGTAAAGAAATAGAGGCAATTGAAGTTTTGAACTTAAGTGAAAATATTTAAGAAATGACTTAAGCTGTTTTTGGAATACCACCCCAGGTTATAGTTTATATTAGCAATAATTATTTGTTTCAAACTAATTTTTATCAATGGTGACTATGTTACAACCACCCTCTACGCCAAATAATGGTGGTGGTGTCCGTCTGTGTATTGGGTCAGTGATTTTTAAATAATGAGGCAATATAGTCATGAATTACATTTTACAAGACGCTGTGATATGCTGTACTAAAAGATCATGTGTGTTTCTGTGTGAATAGCTGTATTTACCATGCACACGTCCAAAACCACATACAATCAAATACACACATACACACGTACATTTAAAATGAACACCTAAGAAGGAAATATCATTTATGGCAGGAAAAAAACAGTTACGAAATTAAATCTGTACAGTGTTGCCGTAGGCACATGTAAAGTTACATGAGTGCATCCAGTAAGGGGCCTTGTTTTTTTATAGAAACTTGCTTAGGATAAGACAACCACAAACCAAAGATATAGCAAAAAGCAAATAAACAGAGAAAAGTCTTAAAAAACGCATCAGGGTATAAAACGGCGAAAAATAACTGTCTCGGTATGGACGTCGCCATCTTTACAATCACGTGATTACCCCGTCTGGCATTTGCTCAATGCAAAATTTCTTAATTTAAAGTGGCAAGTTTAATTAGTGAGATTAAAGCAATATTGCTACTTGCTATTGATAGATTCCGTTTCTACCGAGGTAAATACCGTCTGTGATGGGCATAATAAATAGTTGTATTACTACATGGTCAAACCTAGTCATGATACATTGAAACATATGTTGCTTATTGTTAAATATAACGAAAGGTTATGCCCTTGTGACTAATCTATTTATTATACTTTATTGTGTATGAAATACCAAGCATACTAAAAAACTAACAGCATTCAAGCCGTAACATGACTGCAACCAAACAAATATACTTAATTGTACCTGGCATACGCGTTATCGTTTTTTGTGTTTATATTTATTATATTGGTACAGCAAATATGTAGTTTTCAAACAATTGACTTTGAAAGTTAACGTAACTCATGTTGATTGATTTATCTTGATATCAAATGGCGTAACTGCACTCAGTTTTCATATTTGTGTAATAGATAAAACATATAGCTATAGTTATTCTCATATTTTTAAGGTATGCAACTTGTTCAAATATTCGAGCAAGCGTCTGGATACCACTGCGACTTAACAGATACATGTATGCGTTCGAAACTTGAAGGCTTGTTCGTGGATACCGGACTATTGTTTGCACCAATCGTATCAAGACAATGCATTTTTTCGAACCAACCTTATAACGAAGTCGTCGGAATACCAAAGTAACATTTAATACAAATAACGATCGCAGTTAGCGGACAGAATTTTCTGAGACTATGTCACTGCACGGCGGTCCGGATACTTCACCTTTCATTCAAGGGAAATAATCGCTGAGAAGATGTTATAACCAGATCGTATTAAATACTTCCCTTGCGTCGAGTATTTACCATTATGTCCATACGTGCAATTATACCATTTACGTTAAATAAAGACTATATCAGTTTAAACTCAAACTGTCCTGTACGTTGCATTTGTAATATGTTTCCATATTCAATACTTCTGTCTGAGTATTCTTCCAGTTTTATTTGTCCATACACATTTGAGTACCATAATCAAAAAGCTTAAAGCTCACAAACATTAACAGCACTGTAACCTTTGCACATAGATATATTGCAACACAGGTGCTATGCAAATATTTGTTTTCGCACTGATATAGCGTAAAATAATATAAAAGTCAAGATCATACAACTAAAATACTGGTGTAAACACTTTTTATTACATACATGATGCAACTGTGATGGGATTGGAAATCATACATGATGCAACTGTGATGGGATTGGATTACATACATGATGCAACTGTGATGGGATTGGAAATCAAATTTTTACATTATCTGGTTTCTCCACTTGATGTACACATACGATAAGATGCACTGAGTAATTTAGTAGATTAAAAACACATTCAGTTGATTAACCTTATATGTATAAATAAATGATTCTTAACATAAGTTACTTCATGCGATTACCATATAAGATGCAAATTACATACTTGATTTAAAAACGTATTGAGCCTGTTATGAATGCATTCACTGTTAGGAAACTGTGATTTATTTCCACGGGCATCACGGGACCAAAAAAGGTGTAAAAATTCGAGATATAATTAATGTGTTGACATTTTATTGTCTTATATTATTAAATAATTCTGTGGTCCGAACAAAATGCATTATTAACCTCTGTGAAGTGTAAATAAAATGTATATGGTAAAACTATTTATTAAAACATGCATACAACATTTTACGCCAAAATGATATTGATTAATAATATTATATTAAACTCTTCGCGACTATAAATGATCATTTAAATATAAAATTAAATCATACAAATCTATTTTAAAGTTGCCATATGTCAATAGGGTTAACATACTGCATTTTTGTTATCGCCTTACCAGTTCCGGTTGTCCTGCAACGAACCACATGATTGCATTTACGGCGGGGAATATCGATATTTAAAATTTATACAGACATGTTTAAAATCGAGCAATAATGTCATTGCTCTATTTATCCACAAACAAACAACATACTTGCAATTGCAAAAAGATATCCATCAAAGCATTAGGGACATATATATACAATATCGAAGAAGATTTACGTTTTTACACTGTTCAAGCAGAATTCGAATTCACGCATATAATATTTCCAAACTTTCCGCCGTTCGATTCATAAATAATAAGCAATATAGAGTTCCTTTATGTACCATGCATTCGCAACCAATTTTCTCGCAGTGTTTTTATATTATCTTGTAGATTTAAAATATATAGATGTTCTGTTGTCCTTGGGTTAACTTTTTTTTAACTTACCTAGTAGATTAAAAATATATAGATGGTTTGTTGTCCTTGGGTTTACAGTCAACTAACATACAACATTTGTTTGGCAATGCTAATATAACCCTTTTAAAGGTTACTCTTTCATAATGTAGCAAATTATAAACAAAACCTTTCCTAAGAACACTCGACCACTTGTCATAATCTTTGATAATTAACTGTTAATAGTGTCCAGACTAACGGATATTTTTTTGTAATTTAAAAGGAGACATTAAGACTTCATTCTAAGGTAATGCTTTTAAGTCAACAAACTTAATGCCCTAATTGCGTACAAGAATTCTCAGCCTATGAGATATTATATCATTTGTTTAAATGATCGATATTGATGTTTTCAACTATGTTCTCTAAAGTTTTAGAAGCGGTACTAAGTCGTTTATTCGTGGTTCCAATTCATTCACAGATGATTTTCGAATCTCGAATGCGACCATGCAGACACAAATTCTCCATCGTCTCATGTATGGACGCCTGAACATGCCTGGTGCAGAATCCAACAGGTGATCTTGGACTGAGTCTGATTTTGAAATGGCAACAGTTGTCTTGTGTTTATACGAATTAATTGTATAGCGGTGCATTTGGGGACTATTTTTTACTTTGTGATTTGTCAATCAGCACCAACGCAAACAATTGTATACAATAAACGATACAATGAATATATGATTATGCGGTCTAAATATCACACATACACTTTTCAAATACAATTTTATGACCATATTAAATACGGAATAAACTGCATTTGGTATCAGGATTAATGCGCATTGTGTATAAAAAATGTACTAAATAGCATGCATGCTTTAAAGAAACATTGGTGGAATGAACATGTATACAGATGCAAAATTTTATCTTTTAAAATTGTGATTCTCAAATAACAATATTTTATAAAAAAATCATTTGTCAAATCCATGTTTAACAACTTAAAAACAAAACAAGCATGACTTCCCACATTGGTTGAACATGACCAGCTTCTGTGATTTGTTGATGGAGTGTCGGGATACTGGTAGAAAACAAAACATTTAATTAAGATTAGTATGTAACAATCAAGAAGCATGGTTCCACCAGGCTGTCAATCGCTTGGCAACACTGAGATCCCAACTACTCTAAACCTTTTAGGGCAGCTAAGTCTTCGCCACATGGGGATTCTGGCATCAGCGCTCTCAGATCACACAGACTAAAGGCGATATAAATTTGTATTTAAACTTAAATTTTATTATAACAGAGATGTCAATATGTCGTTTAAGATGATTAATACATATTTCCGGTACGATATTACCGCACTTTGTAATTAAAAACGTGAACGTCTAAGAAACCCCGATTCTAATATGTCGCGTGTTACGTAAAAATGAAGCAGTAAAAATCGTATAAAACTGCTAACGATCCGTCTCGATGTGGGAGACAAGCATGGCAAATGCAAATAACGTCTCTATATTACATATTCTTAGTATTTATAGTATCAAATTGGCATCCCGAGCGGGCAAATTAAAGACGCTTGGCACAGGAATGTCGCCAGCTATTGTCTATGTAATACCAGCCTCAACTGATAGATCTGGAAAAGCAAAAACAAAACGCAATCGATAACAATTATTATGATATCAAACGTGTCCGACAATTAAAACTGTTCTCTAATTGCAATCTGTTGTGGTAAGCTTATTGGATTTTAGTTTCAGCTATTACATTCCAAATTCGTTTGAAGTGAAATTTCTCTGCCATATACTCTACTAATGTCAAAGTGCAGATGGAACTTATTGTATTCTCTACGCACCAACTATAATAATACAGTGTTTTTGGTTAGTTTTTTTAAATCATTAAAATGACAGCAATGAGTATATTGATTGATCATACATGCGTCAATACCAAACCAATGAGGACACATACATTTCTTGATTACGACAGAACGTCAACGAAACGTGTAATAATACATATGTATGTGATGTTCAAGAAGTAGATATGCTTTTACACAAAAAGATCTGCGAAAGTAAATGGTTTAAAAGCATGATGGAAACAGAATGTACTCGTTGTACAAACGGAGACTATGTGAACTTATCAAACAAACAAGACTATTAATATCAAAAGAGTTGTTCATATTTTATCGCTGGCACCTAATGCACACGCAAACAGACGTATGAACATATATAAGACGCGCTTTGGGAAAATCGGGACAGAAACCATCAGCTGCGATGGAATTTTCAGTTCAAATGAACGAAAATCACGTCTTGGCGAAGAGTTTTGTCTATGATTAGCCTGTGCCGACTGCACTCGTTTATCCAACACAATACTTGAAGCAAATGCATTAAGCCCAATTTTCCCCGAACACGGCTCATATTGATCATAGAGTTAATACTCCATCCCAAAAAATAAAGATTCAGGGCAATTTTTACTTCAATTGAAAAGAATGCAAACACGAAAAGTGAACCGAAACAGTAGTCTATTTGTTGTCAGAATATCGTGTTCTGTGCTCGATATGCTCCCTTAAGTGCAGTGAATACGTAATTAATGAGATTTTGAATTTGTTATGTCAAAATCAACACGCTTCTTTAACCGCCGTATAGTCACTATGAATGAGTTATTGTATTTGTTATGTATGAAAGTATGTTTCGTTAACCGCCGTTAATGCTGTATGAATGAGTTATTGAACTTAATGTACCAAAAACAACACGCTTGTTTAACCGCCGTAAATGCATTATTCACGAGTAATTTTTTATGTTTTGTCAAAAACAACATGCCCCTTAAACAGCAGTTGAAGTAAAAAACAACAGCACACGTTATACGCATGAAACACTAATCTTGACTAACTTGAAGTCCTGTGGCCGTGAAATATTACTTTTATTTCAAATAAATTGCTTTTGTTAAACATTTGCATATTCTGAAGGTAAAATGAAAGTATCTTTTAAATAGAGCTGTTAAAAACAGCGTTTTTGACAGTTAGTGGTGTCATGATATCCTAACTTACAACCATGTTCTTGACAATATGCTGTTGCTGTTAACAAATACTTTTTTCAGTATTAATGCATCCCATAACCACCCTTTGCCATGTCCCCAAGTTTGTACACATCCACGTGGTTTTGAACAACATATTCACCTGGTGGTGGTTGTGGTTGTGAATGACATATCAACGTGGTTGTGAATGACATATCCAAGTGATTGTGAATGACATACCCACGTGGTTGTGAATGACATATCCATCTGGTTGTGAATGAAATATCCACGTGGTTGTGAATGACATATCCACGTGGTTGTGAATGACATATCCACGTGGTTGTGAATGACATATCCATCTGGTTGTGAATGGAATATCCAAGTGATTGTGAATGAAATATCCACGTGGTTGTGAATGACATATCCATCTGGTTGTGAATGAAATATCCACGTGGTTGTGAATGACATATCCACGTGGTTGTGAATGACATATCCAAGTGATTGTGAATGACATACCCACGTGGTTGTGAATGACATATCCATCTGGTTGTGAATGACATATCCACGTGGTTGTGAATGACATATCCACGTGGTTGTGAATGACATATCCACGTGGTTGTGAATGACATATCCATCTGGTTGTGAATGAAATATCCAAGTGATTGTGAATGACATATCCACGTGGTTGTGAATGACATATCCATCTGGTTGTGAATGAAATATCCACGTGGTTGTGAATGACATATCCACGTGGTTGTGAATGACATATCCACGTGGTTGTGAATGACATATCAACGTGGTTGTGAATGACATATCCAAGTGATTGTGAATGACATACCCACGTGGTTGTGAATGACATATCCATCTGGTTGTGAATGAAATATCCACGTGGTTGTAAATGACATATCCACGTGGTTGTGAATGACATACCCACGTGGTTGTGAATGACATATCCATCTGGTTGTGAATGAAATATCCACGTGGTTGTGAATGAAATATCCACGTGGTTGTGAATGACATATCCACGTGGTTGTGAATGACATATCCACGTGGTTGTTAATAACATATCCACGTGGTTGTGAATGACATGTCCACGTGGTTGTGAATGACATATCAACGTAGTTGTGAATGATATATCCACGTGGTTGTGAAAAGCATATAAACGTGGTTGTGAATGTCCTCTCCACGTGTTTATGCATGAACAATCCACCTGATTGTGCATATATACGCGATGGAGCATGACATATCCTAGTGGTGGTATATGACATATATTAACGCGGTTGTGAATGACATAACCACGCCAGTTTGATTTTAAAACGTTTAATAATCCACCGTTTCAGCGAGCGCATTAACTCCGATGTACTTATGCATGATCTTTACCCAAATAACACGTACTTGTCACAGTATATTTTTGTTATAGTATAGTTCCGGATAATTATTTGTATATTTATATAATGTATTGTATAGTTTAAGATTTGTATTCAGGAATATAGGTTTTGAATATGTTGTATGTGTTGGCTTACTAAGTTATTTTAGTTGATTACCACTGTAAGCTTGTTCAAATCACAATATTTCCGTTTACTCCTGCTTATAAATTAACCGTGCACTATAGCAATAACAGTTTCTAATTGTTTCACTTATTTATATTCACCAAGCAAATAGCTGATATCAATATATATTTAAATGAAATGTGTCGGTTCGATATGAAGATCACACAGTGACGCAGTTCCTAATTTAGTTGTCAGCTGTTCGGATTGACGTGTCAATAGATCAGTTCGCTATACTGGAATTGTGCTTATGTTTATATGAAATCTCTTCTTGAAGAAAGTCCATTGGAACGGACTGAACAGGCTTATCTGGAAAGACACCGAAAGCACATGTATAAAGCCCGGTTTTCCCGTTGCGCTGTTAATATATATATTTGATCTACATGTATATATTTGGTTTGTGCTAGTCGTTTATATAACAACCTCATTCCTCGATCGTCGTTTGGGATTTGACGTTTGACACGGTGACATATTTATGCATCTTTGTACGACATTTATGCGTTCATTCTCATTTATTGTTCTTAACGTCGGCTTATTTGTGTTGTCGGTTTTTGCGCCCACAATTATAAATGAGAAATCATCGCGGAATCGTGTCAAAGTCTGTATTCAAGGCATGCTGTCATACAGACACCTTTTCTTGAGTAATTATGGCTTATATGATGTTATGTTTTGTAAGTTTCAACCTTATTCATAATACATTCTTTGTTTGTTTGAACGGTTGTAAAATAAGTTTGTTTTATAATGGCTAAGAAAGGTATAAATGACTTCAAGACATCAATCAAGTCGGTCGCTAATTTTGGAATCAAACCCGAACTTTTTAATGACGTTTCTAACTTTATTTAATGAACAATTTAAATCATTTTCAGTTGCACAAAATGCATTACATACGAGATTTTCAAACTGGCAAAAGGCAGCTTTGAATAATTAAAAAAAGCGTGTTGTCACTGGACGAATTCAACCATGCATGAACGTTGTGTCTGTGGTGTCATTTCGAAGAAGTATTAGCATGCAATTTACACCCAAAGCCTACATTGTACATATAGAGAATAACAGGTTACTGCCTTATCTTTTTGTATTATATCAGGCAAGGCTTAGAATAACATAACGGCGAGGCTTGCCGAGCCATTATTTTATTCATGCCGAGCCTGATATATTTAAAAAAGATCAGTAACCTGTTTTTCTGTTTATCATACCTCCACGTCCCCGATTTAAAGAAATAATGAAAAAAGCGCTAAAAAGCTGCAGTTTTAGCGGGAAAGAATATGACTTTTGTCGTTTTACGTGTCAATAATGACGTCATGAGTGGGCACGCTTAGTAGTTGTAAAAATGTTTTTTGCTGTTTGTGTTGCATTTTGTGATTAAAATATATTACACCTTGGTATGAATTTTTTTGTTTTGTTGAATCTGATTCGATTTTATTAAACATGATTACTTTATAGTTCATTCCGAGTATTAAGACTATCCTCCACACATGACTGATATAAGAACTTCCTGTTGACCATGATATATTGAGAATATTATGTGAGTTTGGGATAAAGATCAAGTTTATAATGCAAGGCTTAGAACCGATGTAGCGCGAGGCTTGCCGAGCGTTAACATGGTTCGATCCGAGCATGATAAACTTGATCTTTATCCCAAACTCACATAATATTTTATTTCTCCGATTATTTCCTCAATATTTTCCATTTATAATTATCAAATGTCGCATTCTTTGACGATTTTATCTGGCCGTATTTGACAAAAACATCTTCTCCAATATTTGGAAAAAAAAACAAATCTGATCTAAAAATAGCGATAGTATAAATCTAAAGTTTATACGATCGTTGTTATAGAGCGCTACTATCGATTTTCATCTGGTAATAGGATAAAAAAAAATATATATCAGGCAACGTTATATCAGGCAGCTTTCAATGCGGTGGTATGATAAACAACTTTATCATACCACCACATTGATATCTGCTTGATATCCTGTTGCCTGATATATTTTTTTATATCACGGTCAACAGGAAGTTCATATATCAGTCATGTGTGGAGGAGGATGGCCATATTATTCGGAATCAATTATAAAGTACTCATTTGTATTAAAATCGAATCAGATTCAACAAGACAAACAATTTGATACCTAGATGTAATATATTTTAAACACAAAATGCAACCAAAACAGCAAAAAACATTTTTTGCAAATATTAAGCGCGCGTGCTCATAACGTCATTATTAACACGTCAAACGACGAAAGTCATATTATTTCCCGCTAAAACTGCAGCTATTTCGCGATTTTTTTTCATTATTTCTTTAAAATCGGGGACGTAATTTAGAGGTATGATAAACAGAAAAACAGGTTACTGCCTGATCTTTTTGTAATATATCAGGCTCGGCACGAATAAAATAAAGGCTCGGCAAGCCTCGCCGTTATATTATTCTAAGCCTTGCCTGATATATTACAAAAAGATCAGGCAGTAACCTGTTATTCTCTATATACGTACATAACGTTGATCACTTTACTTAAAAAGTTGTTAACAACCTGTTTTACACATTTACTGTATTCAATAAGTACTTTTTCATGTTTTGCTTCAACTGTACAAACATTAACGGGTCATAAGTCAATATTTCTCCTTGTCCCTGTACAGGTTTTACATGATATCGTTTTATTGCTGACTTCTACACCTTACATACATGTATATAACATATTATAATTTATAATCGTTTTAATATGTATATCGTAAGAGCAAAGTTGTCTATTTAAAAATCGAAATTATTTCATTCATTCATGTGTCCTGCAGCATAATGACTTCTACTCTGTTCCCGGAAAACCCAAATAACGCATTTAAAAAAAAACAACATACAAATGTAGTAGTTAACTTGACTGAAACTAATTGTTAACATTGACCAGGAAGTTTATGTAACATTTTTTTGTAATATACACGTGTGATATAAAGCATACTGTTAAGTAAGAGATCATAGTAAATTAATTTAAACAATATTTTAGATGTACGTAAAATATAGCAAAAAAAGTGTATTCCTTCGTCTAGAAATGTGTCACCCGTAACAGCTCATTCTAAACGGAAACTTTTTTTTCTAAAACTAGCTGGTACAAATTGTTTTCAAAGAAATAACCGCGAAAAAGGAATTGATTGGGGCTTTCTCCAATTGAAACATTAAACACTTCGAGGGCTTCAATTACCGTCATAAATATTCACTTGTCATATTTATGTAACTGCCAGTAACAATGAATTATTATGTTTTTTTTACTGTGGCTAAATATATTACATTTAGTTGCGCTGTGTGTTGTTTAAATGTTACCATGGTTACTCTTTCCTAATATTCGTTTATAAAACAGCTGTTTTCATTAGATAATGTGTATATAGATTAATCATAAGATCCGATTAAGCATCGTATAACATGAAACCAATAAAAAGTAGGTCCAAGTTAAACACACGCATGCAATCAAGCAACCTCCCCCCTCCCGCCCCCCCCCCCCCCCCACACACACACACGCAAACATTGAAATATGTTTAGACCAAAAATACCAGGTAATGCAATAATCAACATTTGAAACGAAAATGTGAAGGTACGTTTTCGCCAGGTATCCGGAGAAGCGCCCCCCCCCCCCGGAGAACTGCCCCCCGGAGAACTGCCCCCTTATTTTAAAGGTGGCGGAGAGGTGCCCCCCATCAAATCGGTAGGGGCGGAGAACTGCCCCCCTGTCAGAATTTAGTAGGCGGATATCTGCCCCCCCCCCCCCCCATCAAATCTGTAGGGGCGGAGAACTGCCCCCGGTGTCATATTAGTTATTAGTTACGTAGTGAAAACAATACTTACGGGTAATTTTACGTTATCGCCGTACACATTTTATCCGGTAACAATTGAATTTCAGTACAAGTATATTACCATTTATCGAACTGAATAACACAAATTGTCTAGAGGCATGTGCTTATACTGTTTAAGGCCCTTGGTGCGCATCTGCACCACTCACTATACATGAATGCCATGTAAAAGTCGTGTTTTAATAAGAGCGCGAAACATAGTCGAGATCCACACAGGAAACGCGTGCGTGTTAATACTGGCCCAAGTGTCGCAACTAAATATAGACGTGCAATTCAGTACTTATGGAGGAAAAGTTACATCGGAATTAATTTACATTATAAAGATAGTATTGACCCATGGAAAAAAAAACGTAAATTTACGTATAAAAAAGGAAATTAATAGGCAAAGCAAAGGCATTAATTTAGCTGACTTGAAGAAAAAAGTAGAGTGAAGTCGAATTTATGATCAATTTATTTATGTTGTTTAGTTAATTCATGTGTCATACAAAATAACATACATAAATACACACATTACACATATTACGGCAACAGTTTGCATTTTGAGCAGATCATGTCGACATGCCAAACAAACAAAATCGGTAACAGTTGCTTTAATTAGCAGCTAATTAGGCAGGCAGAGAACTTGTAACCGTTAACGATAAGCACCGCGATCTTTTAATCTTTTAATTGGTAGACCGGACCGACCTTTATTGTTAAGAACTTGTTAGCTTTGAATATTAAGCCGCATACGGGTTTATTACCGGTTGAACCGTCCAAATCCGTAATAGGCGAATACAAACAAATAAATTATTGTTTTCAGCTTGTATAAGGATGGATTAAATTGCATGCTAATTGTTTGTTTTAATTACGGGGAAAATATCAAATAATTCAGCCGCGAAAACTTTTTATTAGCAAAAAGTGATTTGTTTTTCTTTGTTCACATAGACGAAAATCACGTGATTATCAAGATGGCGACGTCCATGCCGAGGCAGGTATTTTTTTGCCGTTTTATAACTTTTATTACTTGTACAACTTTATATTACTCATGAAATTTCACTCAATTTCCAGACATAATAGCAAGAAAGTTACTGGCGTTATTGTCATTATAATACTCGCTTTATATATCGCCGCGAAATTTCTTTAATTAGGGGGCACTTCTCCGGGTCATCAATTCTGACAGGGGGGCAGTTCTCCGCCCCTTATTAATCAGCAGGGGGGCAGTTCTCCGCCCTATAAAAAAACAGTGAGGGGGCAGTTCTCCGCCCAGTGAAAAATCTTTGGGGGGGGGGGGCAGTTCTCCGGGGGGGGGGGGGCACTTCTCCTAGAGCCTTGTCGCCAACGTTTATTGAAAATTAATTGTTTTTGTTGAACGTCTGCATATAACAGAAGCGAGAATGAAATAATGTTTTACATAGAATCAACCAGGGAACTTAAATTGGATTGTTTGACAATTAATGGTGTATGGAAATTAAATATTCCACATTGTCTGTTTTTGCTCGTTTAAAAAGACGTTTAAATACAAAGGAGTTTTGTATTTATTTATATCCTTTGTAATTATTAATATTATTTGAACATTTGATGATTAATATTCAAAAATATTTATTAGTTATAGATTATTTCCCATTTATATTTTTATGCAAATGCGAATATTTACGATAGTATATAGCTGTCATATTATGTATATGTTGCCTATAGGCTGCCAAGCAACTACGGACAATTGCAAACTTAATTTCGAGTCGATTAATGACAAAACCCCGAATAGACATGCGGCCATAAACAACGATTAGAGGTTAATAAGCTGCCGATGGGAAAGCAACTGAATTCGCTGTGTTTACTCTGATTTTTGATGCGCTCTGATTTTGGATACGCGATCATCGTTATTTTGGATATTATTTAAGAAACACCCTGTATTTGAAGATATAATTATGCACAACGCGTTAGCATATATAATCTAAATAATCTATATTATATAAATCGCGCTGATCCATGTAATACGTATTTCCGATAAAGAAATACATGCGGCAAGTAACATATGGTATGTGACCAGTCGGTGGAAATGGAAATACCACCATCGGTTTGACTTGAGTTGGAAGTGAACTCGGCGCTTGTCTCAATACTGCGTTCTTAACGTGGAGTGTATTCAAAGAAACGAAAAGAAACCAATTATAACCAAATCAAATATATTGGGCTAAGAACGTAATTGACTTGTATGATGCATTTGCACATATAATGTGTTTGAATTGACTGACGTAGCATCAAATAGTCATAGTAAAAATATAATAGGGTAGTGATTTTTATGGAATTGATATTTGTTTTTAATATTATAATAACATTTGCTAATGATGAAAATTAAATATGAATTTAAAGCGAAATTATTTATCACTGTAGGCAATTTTGAAAGAATAGTACTTAACCGGACAATAAATAATGTTCACTTTATTGTGTGTGTTTTTTTACAAGCGTTTGTTTGTCTATAAGTTGTTCATGGGATATGATGAATTCGTATCATAAGTTTGCAGTTGAAAACACACTTTTGTGATGGAATATCGAAGCTGAAAGACAGATTCGCTGTAATATTCGATTCCATTGCTGTTGATATTTAACTTCAATAATAAACTTTAAGACACTTTAAAATCAAACATAAAAAACTAGAGACATGTAACGATGAAAAACATAAAGTAATTCTCGATATGAAGTAGGGTGACTGCATGACGTTCTTCTGTTATGAGATTTAAATGGACAATATTAATTATGTATTATCAATGTAAGAGAAATATATTAGTTTATATCAGATTTCGTGTTTACCTAGTTGTAATTACATGATAGTTAAGTTGGTTTGTTACACACTGCAAGAAGGATTTTGTAGAGTACAATACAGATTGACAGGAACAATAAATGTCATTAAATACAATGTACATTACTTCAAAAGTGAATCTTTTATTTTATGTGTTTTTAAGAAAGATTATTGTACTTCATGAAAGTAAATTCATTAAGAAAGAGCGTAATAGTTAATAGTTGTCGGTATCATTTTCAAGTCGGAACATATAACACATTTCTTTCCCATAATAAGTGGAGAGAGTCGTCTCCATGACACATTGCTACTTTGCATGTTATATTCGTTTTGGTCAGTAAGTAATAAAAGAATCCCAATCATCGCTCAGTTCTTGCGATATACATCAGTTTTCCGCCTATATAAACATTTTTCTAAACATTCATTTACATATGGTGTACATAAAAGCATGTTTAAAGCCATGGACGTCGCATCAACTTTCCTTTTTTCATAAATCATTAGTGGCAACTACTCGTTGACAGACGATGGTTGCTGAGGAATGTTATATTGTGCAAGAGCGTCAAGCCCTAAACACAGCATACATTTAAAAGAAAATTTCAGTCGAAATCACATCTGGTGTCATTTTCATTGCTTTTTATTACATGGAATGATATAATAAGTATCATGCAAATATAATTATGCAAGTTAAGTAACCTGGCATACACGTTGATTTACGGTTTCTTCATGAGATGATTAACGATGATCTGGAATTTTTACTTTCTCATGTCAGGTTCATACATCTTGTCAACAAGAACAGAATTTGCGGATTCTTCTATTAACTTTACTTTATTGTTCATCTGACAGCTGTAATTATATTGCTATTCCGAATACTTAAATTGTCCTTCAATTGAACTTTATTTTGCAGATGTTGTGAAATGCAATTCTTTGACGTTTATGTTTTTTTAACTTGATGTTTTTTTATAAATGTAAAGTTTGACATTCCTGCTGCATTGATCGTTCGAAGGTTGTACCACCAGCTGTTATCCAATCTATGTTGAGTGTCGTATTGTATATAGTATTGTATATAGCAATCGGTATTGTATAAGCTATCCATCATTGAACGTAAATGATACTTTCTGTTGTTCTGAAGAAACATCATTCGTACAAATTCGCGTCTAGATGGAGTTTATCAGCGTTTGCAAATAGGAACCTTATTATATTATTTTCTTATTTAGGCCAACATCTGTACATGTTTTGTTTAACGGAAACTCCGACGCTACATTTCACCAAGCACAAGTACAGATACAATACATTTTTGTAAAATTAATTATTATTTTACTCCATTCCGCCGAAATTTTATTTTATTTACAACTTAAATAATCTAAAATTGTGCTGATTAAGAAATGGAGTAAAAGTGAACAATGTAACAAAAATATGCGCCTACTATCGGCACATTTACCTGTCTGTCTTTAATAACCCGTTTTCTTGCAACATACCTTAATCAATCAATTTTATAGTTATTACACATATGAAGTTTATTAAATGTGCAGTATTTGCAGTAGTGGCAACACATTAATAAATCTGTGTCCAAGCCTTCACAATAACGATTCTAATGTTAATTGTATTATGATGATATCACATTATTAATTTGGAAAAAATTGTGTAAACAATTACATATTTTTTTTAAATTCATTTTCGTTATTTGCATCGAAAGTCCACTGATGAGTACCCGAACGTCTGAATGAAATATTTTATAGATTGTTTGGCATATAATGAAGCTTTTTCAGCCTAAGAGTCTTATTGTGTTATGGCGCTGGCCGTCCGTTCGTCTATATGTCCGTCCGTAAGAACTTTAATGTTTTCCCTTCTAAGAATGGTCCATACTATATATGATAAAAACATATTTTTAGTCAATCAGATGGCGTCCTATTTATCTAGCTGTTTCAATTACTAAAAGCATATCCGGTCAGATGGAAGTCCTCGTGGTAAAAGTTTTAAGCCGCGCACGCCATCTGAAATCATGGAAGATACAGATACAAGTGGATTTGTATGTTTTGACTGAGAAAGTATTGGCGTTCAATACCACAAGAGCCCATTTATCAGTTTCACTTTTTTCTATTGTGTAAAACATGTGGAAATATTTTAAAGAAATCAATACAATGGACATTTATTGAACCTTTATCAGGTTGAACCATACTTAGACATGGTATTTTTATGTGAAGCCCAGCGGAAAAGAATATGACGGGTAAATCGTGTCAAACATTTTTATATGTAATGTCAAATATTTTTATGTGTAATATGTTATACATGGAGTGCATCTTAGTAAACCAAGTTTTTTTAAGAATAATAAAAAATATATACCTGTTAAACCCCTCTCATAAAGGATGTTATACTAATAAAACAGGACAAAAAGTTGTATCTGACACGTATAATAATTTAAAGAATATGTATAAGATTAACTTATAAACATAAATTACAATAACATGCAACTTGACACAAAAGGCCGATTCGAAAAATAAACAATACGCGCATTGTCACAGGACACCATCAAACATTTCCTAGTCCACGTTCAGGATTTATATGACTTTGTCTTATGACTGATTAATAGTTCTTTCACATACAGTCACATAAAATTGCATTCACTCAACATATTGAGTATAACATAATATTACTGATACGTATATATTATGTTCTTCTTCTGTATCCATTGAAAGACGCTAATGAATTATTGAAGAACAAACATGAAAATAAAACAAGAGGCCACCGAAATTAACTTGTTACATTGCGGAGAAATTAATGTTTATTATGTTACATACCACTTTTCTGCAACGTACAAGGGAGCAATGATAGGGAACTAGTTAAAAGAAAATGATTAAAGTAAATAGCAATATAGTGAACCCCATTTGTCTGTAAATGTGTTGTCCGTCACACGTTACTGCTCATTCTGATCCGTAACACCCGGACCCCGTCTGGCTGTGCTATATGTTGATTAATTATTCCTCGGTCCATATATTGATTTGTTGACCCGCTGGTATCATAAAAAGTGTATATGTGGAAAGCAAATTATGATTAATGTTAGCATGTAACAATACAACGTTTTTCAATAAAATGCGTAGCTCCATATTAAACACAAAAACTCACTCAAAGCAACAAAAGCTTTACATGTATTTTGACTGCGTTTATGAATATATCAGAAGTTGAAAATATTATGATTATGGACTATATTATATTTCTTTTATAATAAACAAGTAAACATAAACATATCGACCAACTATTATCAGAATGTGAATATTAATTTCATGCTTTCTAGTTGCAATGAATGCTTGAGCTTTTGATATATGTTATGACAGAAACAACACCAGATACTGAAATCTTCAACGCTTGAAATGCACATGTACCGTTTACGTCTCCGTTGACTGTTATGAAATACGTTTATTAAAAATTAATGGCTATTGTTAAACGTCTGCATATTACATAAGGAACAATGGAAATAATCTTACCTTCGAACCATTAATTGAAAACCGATATCTAGGCGCGACATTTTCAAGCTCGTCTGATAGTTTTCGGATAAAAGAAGTTGGAAAAAAAGCAAATTTAATATATTGTCTTTGGCAGGGTGTGTGTATTTGTTGTGGTTCAGCTTTGCAAATAATCATTTACAAATTCAGTTATTCATTATTTCCTACATTACGTTTTATGCAAATACGAAGCATTTGGTATGGTTGTTGTGCTCTTCCTATATGACTGTCATATTGAGCATATGACGTCCATTGGTTGATAACCAACAACCCACAGCCTGGAACCAGACTTTAAAAGCCTATACACATTCCAAAATCAAAGAATATTTGGTACAATATTTCGAAAAGATAAAGTAAACACAACAATCCAATGTTCCTTATAGCAATAGCCAAATTTCAACGTTAGGGCCACTCCAAATTGATTTATTTGTCTACGGATTTTTTTTAAAGTTGAAGAGGCGAGCGAAAAAAAATAAAACTATTTTTTTTGAAAACAGGAAAATTCTCGAGCGAGCGAAGAGAGAAGAATAAAAAAAAATCACATGTCGATAGAAAAATAATGCATTATCAAGAGATACAGGTTTAAACAGTTATATTTTACATTCAAATCAATTCTTATACAAAGAATATATATCGACCTCATATTTATAGGAGTAAGTTGCATATGACATTTGACCACGAAATATACATGTAACCATATCATTTGAGTGAGTGACACATGTCTATCTACTACTGCTTATATTTGTTTGAAGTTTTAAACAGTGAAAGCTGTGAAAAGGTATACCGTGTTGCAAGCTGTGAAAGGGTATACCATGTTGCAATAGCACTTGAAGAGGGACAATCATCAAAATGATAATGACAGATAGTCGGACAAAGATCATGCATATAATCCATTGTCGCTACCTTAAAAGGGGCATATCGATGCCTAGTACGGTATTGTATTTTTCTGAAATAAATTTATACATAACAAATAACTTATTTGATGTTTCTGAAATACACGGACCAAGCTGTTAAACATGTTCCGTCAACCATGTATTTTAAAAATTATAAAACATTGTCCCT
Source organism: Dreissena polymorpha (assembly GCF_020536995.1). NCBI lineage: Eukaryota > Metazoa > Mollusca > Bivalvia > Myida > Dreissenidae > Dreissena > Dreissena polymorpha. Next base: position 101,048,913 of record NC_068358.1, on the reverse strand, counting down.
GTTAAACTTTTAGAACCAGCATTTAATGATTTTATGTTTATTTTTTGTTCACTTAAAATTGTGTGATAGGAAAAATTCGCCTACATCTAGGGAAATACCTTCCATATGCCCATTTAATGAAGAAAAAGTATTTAAAAAATCTAACGCCATGTTTCCCGAGGTTGTTTGAAATCGAACATGCTTCAACGGTATCTGCTGATAGTTCCATGTTCGAACGTAAACAAACACATTCAGATAAGTCACATAACGTAAAAGATGTGTTTATATTTTTAATGGTTGGCTGCAGCAACTTTTCACCGCAATTTGTTAAAACGGTCACGACAGCGAAACATGTACTGCTCGCGCAGGAAGCTATTTGTTCTGGTCGTCTCGGTCGAATTTTTTAGCGTCTGCAGTTATCGATTAAAAAGGTTACGAAACACTATATAATTTGGCATTCGTATTCAGCGTCAAATCGTTTCTGCTAGATCGCGTTTTTTTTCACGGATTAAAAAAAACATGCGCTATGGTTACAGAAGGACACAAAAATGAGTGCGAGCGGTATTGTTTTTGTTTGTTTTTTTTGTTGAAAAAATAGGTGCGGCAAATCCGACGACCAACAGATCAATTTGGAGTGGCCTAGATGCGGACTGGTAACAATAGATGTCGTTGCGGGAAATTAAAATGGAATAGAGTGCTCCACACAAAAATAAAAACGAATATTTTTGTATCACTATAAATCCATGTTACATACCACATATAACGTTGAAAACTCAATTCTGTCAAATGGTACTCTGCAGTCTTAATGTTAAGCATATTTTGTCAAAGTAGTATGCATATTTGTATAATATTGCTTTGATTTTATAACATCGCTTACAAGCGAATACGAATAACTAAATACATATTGTTTATCAAAATACCAAATTAAACCTTCGACCCTCAACAATGATTAGTTGGTGCTAAGTTGGCCATGAAAAAGCAACTGGATGCGCTTTGTTGGCAACTATTATTCGATTCTCGGCGAACGTTGTTGGGGATATCAACATATCATAAAATAAACACCATGTATTGACAAACCGTTAATAAATAAACGTTAAATAATATTTCTAACAATCGGTAGGAAATGTGGCCTATCGATTTCTGCCGCATCGCCGATACAACTCGACATGCGGCTTGTCGCATTTGTCTGTTACCTTTCAGCGGTAAAGAAAAAAGCTCCATCAGTTACACTTGAGTTGGAGGTAAGTTCGACGCCAGGCTCGCGTACTTGAATAATATTTTCTCAACTTGGAGTTTATTCAGAGAAACAAAAAGAAAAAAATATAACCAAATAAATGATATGCAGCTCAGTACGTACTTGACATTTATGATGCATTTGCATATAAATCTGCATACCTATACAAATGTACAAATATAAACGCATTTAACGAAAATTGTTTGCACTTAATGTCTTAGTGCTTTTATTGTATTTACTATGTTTTGAGCAACCCATACCATGTGTCTGAATGGACAGATGTATTATTAAGTGGTTATGGTAATAAAACGGCATCTATATGAGTATGCTGTTTTATGATATTGAAATATATTTTAATATTATATAATTTTTTAATAATGTTAAGAAAAAAAGTTTATAAATTCAAAGCACAGATCTTTTATAACTGTAGGATAGTTACCAAATAAATGTAGTTATCCCGACACATTAATAAAACTGTGTTCACTATTTATGTAAGTTTTTATATTTTGCAATGTGTGTTGTGCTAATTGTGTAAATATGGAATTATAAAATAAAACATAAACCAAATACGGTAGTGCGAATGCGCGCTGGATTTATTACTTCCATTTAAAGCAAGTTGTTAAAAAAATAACACAGCGCCAATTTAGCGACACTAAACTGTATCAAATTTATTGGGCATGTAGAATTAGAATACCGCACCGTTATCACGATTTTCCATGTTTAGCGCCGTAATTGACATTTATGATACACTGTTCATTAGCCCAGATTCCTAAATAGTTGTTAGTGTTATCACTGAATGTATTGAGATAACATGGACACGACTAACAGCGATAGATGGAAATTTAACATATTGTTATTCATATTCAATGCGATGTCTAACGTCTGACAGATAAGCCCGCGTATGTAAACTGACTAAAAAACACTACGGTAAACAAGTTTAAAGTTTACTAACATTTTCCTAAAATGAGAAAAACGTTGCAACAAATTAAAAGCGGATGTTTTCGGCTGAAAAGCATACTTTTTTAAAACCACAGTTTTATGATACGTTTATACTTTACGGATTAGAAAACTCACTGCTTGAATAATAAGTAAACATATTTGTTTCGATAACAGCTATCACAATACTTATATACAGTTATTTTCTTTAATTTAGTGTTTCTAGATGAATGCGAAGTTTAACATGCCTTGCAACCGGTTTAACATCCCTTATGCTTTGAATTGATCGTTCAAGGGTTGAGGCCCCAGTTTGAATCATAGCTTTGTTGAATGTCGTATTGTGTGTACTGTTCTGTATTATATAGGTAATTGATATTTTGCCGGTGATAATGAAACTTTCTGTTGTTCTGCAGTTGATAATTAATTTATATTCGTGTCTACAAATGGCATTTATCAGCTTTTGTAAATATGAACTTTAATATATTATTATCTTATTTGCGGTAAATAAATTATTTAGGGTAAAATTTGTATATATGTTGTTTAACGGGAACTCCGACTCTACATGCCGTCAAATACAAGTAAACATAAAATTCATTTACTTTTTCATTTGTATTTCCCCTCCTCCCCCCGCCAAAAGTTTATTTTCAAAATAAATATGATCAAAAGAATTATTTTACACTTTACTAGATCTATGGTGGTATTACATAATTAATTTGGAAAAGGTGATCTAGCACTAAGTTTTACGTTGCGTTATCGATGGCGGATGGCTCTCCTCTTAGTTTCCCGACACTGCTAACAGCTTTAGTTGCTTAATAGATTGTTTTCGATTGGATTACTATGTGTAAAGAGCATGCAAATAGTAAGCAGCTCAAATTTAGAAATTATATGTTTAGTTTGTAGCTCTTATCTGATACGAGTAAAATACTTTTCTTAAGCATCTTCAGCCTTCAAGCAAGGATACTGGCATCCTAAACGCTTTTGCTATGCTTCTCATGTTACAACAATTAGATTTTAAAGAAGAGGATGTTGTAGAAACGTTTAAGTATATATCTATATTCGTAGATTCGTATAATAGTACCAGTGTTTAAGTTAATTTAGTAATTGTGACTCAAATTATATAATTTTCTGTTAAATTTGATTTGCATTGCTGCGATATTAATTACATGTTTATGTAATTTGCTCTGGATTAACAATCCGGTTTGACAAGCCTAAACCCTCGGTGATTTTTGCTTTTTCCAGGACGGCTTAGGCCCCATAATACCATTTAGGTAAAACACATTGAAATCACTCTTTAATGTCATCAACCGGCGAAAATAATGTCACACATATTGTTCGCATATTAATTGTATTTAAATAGATGTGTTATGTTTTAATTGAAACCATCTGAACAACCAGCAACAGCGTATACATTAGCATACGTATCATTTAATATAAAAAATAATGCATGTTTGTACCTAAATGAATTTACTCATGGATGTATAAAAATTGAAATAGAACCATGGCTTTAATGTTAATGTGTTTTTCGGTAATAAAACCATCATCATTCAAAAATGGCATGTTTAAAGATCGAGCGATCATAAAACTAGGCTGCTCGAAACAACAATAAAACACATAAATAATTAATCGACAGGTAAACACATTAATGCGTTTAGTGTCAATCATCATGTTTTAATGTGTTTAATTCATGTCGAATTATTTATTTAAAGACATAAACATTATGGACATTGGATTGGACCTTTATCACGCTAAACCATAGTTAGACATTTTCCTTTTACTGTGATGCCTTGCGGAAAAGAATACGTACAGTGTATTGTTTTCAATATGCTTTTATGTGATGTGTTATACATGTATTATATCTAGGTAAAATATCTGTTTTACCTCTTTCACCCCTAATCGTCGTTATATTGTTTAAAAATGCCAGTACTTGTATCTAAAACAGTATCATATTTTTCTTTAAATATTTATTATACAAACGTATAAACATAACTTACAATGACATGCAACCGTTCACAAAAGGCAAATACGAGTAATAAAACAAACACGTTTTGTCACTGGGAACAATCATACATGCTAGCGAAGTTTGCCTTTTTGGCATGTGGACATGGTATAAGCATGTAATTTTTATCAAAAGCATACATTGAAATACAGGTACAATACATTGATCTCTTTACTTGCAAAAAGTATTATCAACATGTTTTACATTGTATTCAATAAGTACTGATTCATGCTTTCCTTCACCTGTACACACAGTTGAGGGGTCATCTGTCAACTATTTTCCTAGCCGCTGCTCAGGATTAACATGACGTTGTCTTATTACTGATTTACAGTTCTGTTTATAGGCAGTCACACACAAGTGCATTCACTAAACGTAATAAGTATAACATATAATCATCCATACTTATACGTATACTTATTTCGAAATACCAAAGAATTGCGAAAATCTAAATTTTTTGTATCATGTGTGTGATATGCAACATAATGACTGCTTATGTATTCCTTGAAAGAAGCTTTTTCTCGTTACATTGCGGAGAAGTCAATGTTTATAAAAGTTACAAATCACTTCACCGCAATATAAAAATATGACATAAAGCATAATGTTAAGAAAGTAATTATAGTAAACTAGTTAAAACACAATGATTCAAATATAAAGCTATAAAGTGAACCCCTTCGTCTGTAAATGTGTTCTCTGTCACACGATACTGCTCATTCTGAACGGCAACTCCAGTTTTGTCAGACACTCATTTAGTGGTATGCACAGTTGGAAAAATATTTCAGCGGGCGTTCATATTTTAATATAACCTTCATTATACACGCAATTATCATTGTGTTACTGAAAGAAATCATCTATCCCAAACAATTGAATCGGTTTTAGTTAAATTACAGATCTTACATTTTCTTTCGCCGAATGGAAATATGTGAGTTGAATATATTCATTCATTCTAAGGAAGGCTAAAATTGATTTTTGCGATCCGTTCTTGCTCCTATAAAACGGTCCGCCGTTGAATGAAGGCATAAAGTGATCCCTTCTTGCCCATAAACGTTTAACTGTTTCGTTGTGTATCTATTTCTTCAGTAAGTCAAGTTGCTGTAGCTGTCTATGCAAATCCTGGTAGGACTGAGTTGGCGGGGCCATAGTCTGTGCACACCTGTCACTCCAGTGCACTACTTTCGAATTAAAATCACAATATGTGCCGTAACAGTGACCATATTCCCTATTGTTCGTTATGTCCGCTCCTGGAGAGTACAACCTCCCTTCATGGAAGCAGCCTGGTCCGCTACTACCGCCCAAAGCCGGACCTCCTATCGCGCCGCTTCCGACGCCTCCGAGATTAGGACCCATTGTTTCTTGGAGCTTCGACAATAGTGATGGATCCAACGCGGCCAGTGAAGCTAAATTTGATCCACCTCCGGAACTCTGTGACCCTGGCATAAGCATTCCCACGTCGCCAGTAATAGGAGCACCCAAAGCTACAAACTGGTTGTAAAATTGATTCATTGTCGCGGGATCGAGGTCCGCATTCAAAGATGCCGGCGACTTCGGTGACGGCGTCAAAGGTTTCGCGATATTAACGAGTTGATTGAACAGGTGTACGTCACTTCCGGTATTGGAACGGGTGGGCGCCGTGGTGCTGATTGTACAGTTGTGGTCGTCCCAGTGGATCACCATGCTCTCGTGGTTGCAATAAGATCCGTAACACCAGGATCCCGTCTGGCCGCGCTCAATTTCCGACAACGGCTGGTACCACTTGTTGTCAAAAAAACATCCGCGCTTCTCAACTGGAGATTCTGTTGTCTTCGGCTGAAAAAATAAACACGTATACAATCATTATTTCAGTTCATAAAAAGTAACCTTATTTATGACACTGTAAAAAGCAATAGTTTTTTTTCTTCAGTTGCTAAGTAATTGATTTTGTTTATGCTGTATGTTAGTTTATTATTCAGTCATTTTAAGCCTCTTATACCTAAATGGAGCCAACCAAAAATTAACAACAAGCAACCAAGAACTAAAATTTGAGGCGATCAACAACAACCATCTGAAAAAAAAACGGATAGACATTTGACCATTAATAACGGTTAGTTTGCGATTAGTTATAAACATGCAAGCAAATAGACTCCCTTTGTTGGCAACTAATGTCAATTCTCAATGATTCATAATTATTAAATAATACACATCCTGCATTTGATAACGACATTGTACGCAACCCCTTAGCTGACACAATATTACTACTTTTGGAAAATAAATTGCAAAACAATCGATGATGTATCACCGATACAGAAAGACTGCGTCAAAGCAATTAGGTATGTGGCAAGTAAGAGGCAACGGGAAAACCACCGTTACTTGGATTCGTGTTGTACTTGAAGTCAATGCTAAGGTCGCGAAACTGAATAATGTGTTCTTAACATGGGGTTTATTTGCGGAAACGAAAAGAAAACAACTGTAAACGAATAAATTATATCTAGCTGAGTTCAGACTTGACATTTGTGAGGCACATACATCTACACGCGTTTAATGAATCTTTTTTACTTTTTACATTAACAATGCCCCGGTGTATTGTTTGTTTTCCATTATGTAATGAAACATTCTTGTAAGCATTTAAGTGAAATAATAAAAGCGTAATTATTTTATCGCTCACAGCAAGTTACAAAATGAATATAGCACATCCAACAGCGTCAATACATTTTTTTACGATGAACTGTGTTTTTATACACATTTTACGAACATTTATTTGGCAAGAGGTTAGCGTGACAAATATGGAGTTATAAAATAAAACATGTACCATATAAGCCAGCCCCTCTCAATAAATGTCCGCAGTGGTTCTTACCGCCTTTCTATGCAAGCTTTTACTTTAAATATTAGTACGCCATCTCAGCGACAGTTAAGTGCATCAAACGTATCGTGCTTGGATAATACCGCAACATTATCACGATTTTCCATTTTTAGATCCGTTTATGACATTTACGATACACCGTTAATTAGCCATGCATCTTTAACAGTTGGTATTATTGTCCCAATTTGTTTTGGGATTTAACGAATATGTAGACATAATGCAGATAAAACAGATGAACGTGAGAGAAGGCCATTTGAAATATTATTCTGTTTGAATGCGATGTTTGAAGCCTTATATATATTCTTGTGTATGTTATTACATGCATAAATTGAATAAATATATTTTTTCATTGCAACAAACAGTTTTAATGAATAATCGACACAAGTAAAAATGAAGTGCTTTGATATCCAGACGTCTGTTTAAATGAATATATTTTATGATTGCTTTATTTTACTTTTCGTTTATACTTTACGGTGCATAGATATGAAATTACACTTGCATTATGAATAGACATCTTCAGAACACAAACCTAGTTATAGTTTTTATACGTGATAGTAAAATACGCTTTGGTTTATTCTGTGTATTCCTGCGAACACAGGTACGTCCGGGTTGTTTAAATATGAATCGGGGAAGTTATCCAGAGCCAACACGATTCACCATTATTATAATACTTAATGATTTATCAAAACGTTCAACGAACATGAGCAATCCATTGATTGTTTTACATGTATATCGCTATGTTTACCTTTGTTGAAGGATTCGTGTCACCATTCACAACTTTGTCCCTTGAGGCCGCCAATAGTATCTCCCCTAATGTCATCTGCAGGATAGGCTTGGGGTCTAGACCTGGCTTGCTGGAGGTTGTTGGCGCAACTGTTGTTGTTGCTACTGGAGCTTCTGTTGTTGTAACTGATTGAAGTAATAGAGCAGACACTAATGACGCTGTTAGATTCGCAATATCAACTTTCGGATGAGAGGCAATGTCAACAGTTTGTTTTATCAAAGACTGCCAACGTGCATTGAAATCTGGCGTGGCCTTTGGAGCTGGCGTTGTAGCGGCATTAGTCGAAAAAACAGCGGCTGCAGTTGAGGTGTCTAGCTTGGGTTTTGCTGTTGTCAACTGTCCTCTTGTTGTCGCAGCCAGTGGGTTTGGTGTCGATACGGGCTGCATGGCTAAGAGGTCAGTGAGGGAGGGCGAAGCTGGTGGTTGAAGGGGGTCGCTCCAGACGGGAGGCAAACGGTTGCCCCATACACTGCGCTCCGTTGTCCAAGCATTGCAGCTTACCAGGTACTGAGCACACAAAAATAGCGCAAACAGCCGCCTGCAATCGAAATCATGCATGCATCAAAATTATGATTGGTATATGACGGATGGGTCTTGTAATAATTAGGTTTAGCATGACAGGTATTGTGTCGTGTTCTGTTGAAACTGCAGGACTTCATTGATGTACTTTAAATCCGTAGCGGTAAATATTAAACAGCAATAATACAATGTTTCATAGTGAATGGTAAATTTTTAGAAACAAGCCACGTGTTAAGATGAAAACCAAGTGTAACATAATACTCTGACAGGGGTAATATTGAGTAAGATGACTTCTTGAAGCTCTTTGTTATGAACTGTGAATGAACAATCTAACTAAAAATAAATAATAAAATCATTGAAATATATGAAAGTAAAATCAAAGTCCGCGTTTACCCTGTTATGTAAAAATGATGAAATAAGTTGCCTGTGGCGGTGTATTACTGTATTCAAAGACGGATATTGCGGGGTACAGTACAATACTTTAAAAAATTGTAATTAACCGCAATATAAGTTATGTCAAAGATATTTCAAAGTGTATTAAATGTCTATTATAAATGGGTTGTTTTACAATATTGGACAGAACAAATTATTAGCAAGGTTTCACTATATATAAACTGGAATATAATAGGTTAACACTTGTCATTAAAATATTGCTGTTTGTCTCAACGGAAAGGTCCGTATTGATTTTGTATTTATAAAAATAATTTTATTTCACAAAACTACGTAAGAAAGAGGTTAATTGATTAGGTCTTGCAATCGTTACGCAAGTGGGAACATACAACACTCATCACATTAACATAATAAGCGAAAGTAGTCGTCTTTATTGAACACTGTTGCATTGTTCTCTTATTTTCTGCATGACCATTGGGCCATAAAAACTCACCCATTATCACTCATTACTTGCATTATTTATCATTTATACCGCCTACATAAATATGTTTCTTAGCATTCAAATGCCGATAATCTACATCTAGACTAGTGGTACCTCAGTGGATGTCGCAACACCTTTCATTATCCATAAAGTGAGTCTGGCTATTACTCGTTGCGAGACTATGGCTGCTAAAATATCATTTATTTTCAAGAAGCGCATAACCGAACGTGTAGTCATCATAACAACATACATTTATAGGGAATGGACACCCGTGTTTTGTATTGCTCTCATAACACACGATTAGTTATAAATGATAAGTGTCATGCATGAAAATCAAAGTCACGTGATCGGGTATTAAACCGCTGATGTGTTGATTCTTCATGACATTTTTTACGATGATCTTGAGTTTTGAAATCTTGTCAACAAGAACAGTTTTCGCTAAAACGTCTGATAACTTCATTGTATCGTGTCTCGCTCAACCGTAACTATCTTGCTCTGGAAAAAAATTAAATTGAATTTCTATGTATAGTTTCCGTGACCGCTTTTTTTATTGAAATGCGATGCTAAGATGTAATCGTGTATTAACACTTGGTGTTTTTAGATAAGTGTGAAGTTTGGCATGGCTTTCAACCAGCTCGAAGGCGGTGACCCTAGCTTTAATCAATGTTAAATTTCGTATATAGTATATAAAAGATGTGCCGGTGTTGATAACAATATCTACCATGATGGTGTTCTGGAGGTTTATTAAATCTAGTAATCAAATTGTTTCTTAAATTTACAACTTAATAGTTTTATTAAGGTTAACATGTTTAAATCGTTTTTTATTTTATTCAAAGCTTAAATTAAAAAAATGTGCTGATAATTAAAACAAAATCACATTAAGTAAAAATATATTTGCCAAAAATTAGCACCATACCGCTAATAATAACCAATGTTCTTCCAATATACGTAAATATATCTAATATATTGCACCCAAGTAATAACATGCTCACTTCAGCCATAAGTCAATATTGCACGGTTGAGGACAATTGAGAAATACCGTGACAATGTTCTGTCAATCAACTTGCACTAGCCAGATACATACGTTTATTCAGCTTAAATTTTTTGTTAGAACACACTGTCTGAAGGGATGTTGCTAAAACCTAAAGGCCAAAAAAAAGAACTGTCCGGGCGAGATGTGCTTTAATGTTTCATGAATTGTCATTTCAATATGAAATATTTATAAGAAGTGCACGTTTCCGCCTGACCACCCTTTTGTTCTTTAAAATCAGCTTTATAATTAAAATAGAAAACAATTGTGTTTACATCGAAAAAAACGAAAACGACAAGTAATGAGTGAAATATTTGAATGTTTCTTGCTCTTGACTTTATGAAATTGCTATGATTATTTTGCAGATTCTCGTCGTTGTTGTTTTCAGAGAAAATATTTGAAACTATTAAACTAAAACTAACTAATTAAAACAATGTGTGCTGCTCTGGACTCTTAGTTATTTCAGTGCTTAATATAGACTCGAAATCAGTTGTTATTTTTATTTTGGATAAAACACATGAAAGCTCTGATTTGAATTAATAGTTACAGGGTTAGTTACTGACCCGATACGGGACATACGGTTCTGTGGAAAACCATATCGGGGCGAGACCGAAGGTCTCAACTACTTTCAATATCATCAAATTAACAAGGACAAACAATGTTTTTTATAACTAGTATAATCAAAAATATTAAATTCAAAAACATTATATAACAATAACAAAACTACAGAAACTTTAACTTCCAAAATCTTTAAAATTCTTAAACAATTTAAATGTCAATGTATAAAACTTTTTTTTTTACTTTTACACTACCCAGTATCACAGTACACGTAGCGGTACATTTTACTTATTTATTGTTAGATTTTGAATAATTGTCACTGGTCCATAGAAACAGGTTGACTGCCTTTGGTTTGACTGATTTAGAGTTCTTAAGTCAATGATATCAGAGAAGTCACCCAATATATCGTTTATATCGACTCCTGCCATATATGGCAGTGAAACTTGACTGGTAGAAGTGGTAGATCCTGTATTTGCCTCTTTTGGGGCTGGTAAAGCCACTGCTAGCTAGATGCGCTTGTTCAGGGGCTGGCAGCGCCAGCTGAGGGGCTGGTAATGCCAGCTGTGGTGTCGGTTGAGGGGCCAGGCTGTTTGAAAGAGTGCTTCCCATCAGTAATTTTTCATCGTCACCAACTCTCTGATACACTGAAAGACTCTGAACACTCTTGTGATCAGTGACGGCCATGATTTGAGCAGTACCAGACATATTTTTTGACAATGGTTGGTGTAGATTTGGGATAGATTGCAAGCTTCACTAAGGTCAGACATAAATGACTTCAACTGTTTTTCCCCGACTGCTGCTTTGCAGAACCAAACAATGCTTTCATCGTCAAACGAATCTTTTGGCTTCTGCCATAGACGATCATTGGCCGGGTGTAGATGACTTATGTAAGACTCGAATGATGACACTGGACAATATGGTGAACCTGTGAATATAATTATGATTATTTTATTATTAAAATTTTATAAAATGATATAATCAAATTGGGAGTAACTAGACTTCAAAATTGCATACATATTTTTTTACAGAAATTATTCTCATAATGATTTATAAACTTGTTAATACAGGGTTAGTAAAATTCAAAACATTAATTTTTTTCATAAATTATTCCCATATTTGAAAATGGAAAATGTACAAAAAATGAGTTTTTATTTTACATGTAATTTTTTTTAATTGTTAGACATCAACTTTTAACAGTAAATTGGAGGGGGTTTGCCCGCTTTCTACTTTTTCTGTATTTGAAGTAAAGACACTGCACCGTCACTTTCAAAAGAAAGAAGATCAATTAATCATTATACATGTACACACGTATGAGCTACATGTACCTAGCATAGAACATCTTAAATATAAATAATTTAATTTGTACCGAAAATATGGGGTAAGTAAATTTTTAAAACTTGCTTTTGATATTTTAACTGAATTTATTCTAATAATAATTTATAAATATAACGGTAAATTAATAAAACAATTGGGGTTTACTTACCAGGTGTTTCAGGCATTAGTCCCGATCGGTCCTCTTTATCAGTCTCTCGGCGGTTTTTGGTAATTTCATCGGACACCTTGGCTACATACTTCAATCCTTTAGCAGGATCAATCTTGTTTTTCTTCATGGATACCATATTTTCTGCCCCCCGACGAAAGAAGTACAGACGAATATCAAACTGAGCCTTATTGAATAGTCCAATGGGGGTCTTTGGGCTCAGATGAAGGGATGTATACAACATGTGCAGATCAGCTTCTACTATGTGAGGATGGTGGTCAATGGTACCGAGTCCAGCCCGCTTACACTCTGCCAAAACAGCCTGAAAAAAAATAAATATGCATCATACAGTCAGTTTTCTTTTTCATCATAAAAAACAACAATAAAACTAGATACTTAAATTTAAAAATCACGATTTGTTTCACAGGTAGGGAACGGGGCATTGAATTCTTGTTTTTGTTAAATTTCGGACAAAACTAAGAACATAGCAACATATCATATGTATTATTTTAAAAACGACAAGATTTTTTACATAACTAATTGTTTATGTACCGATACAAACAGCACATTCTTTTACTTGCATGTCTGCTCCGAAAAGTATGAAAAATTAGTACACAACCTTTTTGGCATCCTTTTCCTTTCGTTTCACAGACCCAGTTTTAATGAAACTTCATATCATTACACAGTTTACTGATCATGACATATGTTTACATACCGAAAAATTCTTATTGGCATCCTTGAAGGCATCGTCTTTCACAATGTCAATGTTCAGACTGTAAGGGGGACTATGCAGAAATCTGTTTTACCCGCTCCTTATAGATTCCATGGATGTGGTTTTGTAAAGCCCCCCCCCCCCCTCCATCTGGTTTTCGTAAATCCATGTAAAAATGTTCAAGTAGTTTTGCAAGTTCATGAACTTCTAACGATTCAAAGTCAGGACTCAGATCCTTTTCGCATAGGTAAGATTTCAGTATGCTATAGTCTGGATGAGTCGTGGGTAATTTTCATAAAGTTGTTACATCACAAATATTTTATAAATATATGACCATGAATCATTATGAAAATAATAATTAACCTTTCTTCTTTAAGATTTATTGCTTTTTCCAAATGTTTATCGTCTTTTATCATCAAAATTATCGACTGTGTTGATAGTGTCAAACTACCATCATGCAAATAAGCTTCCGGTTGATTCGTGGGTTCTGATTGGCTGCCAGAATTTCAAGATTTGCATACTATAAATAGCCTTTAAACTGACCTTGCAGGACAGGTTAATTTCTTGTGAAAAAATGTCAACACACGATGTAGCATGGTAAATACTTCTAAATAAACGATTTTGTGTTACTTTGGAACACTATATGAACAATACATAAATGAGGAAATATTTCAAACCGACCTATCAAGTTATGATGAATTACACTATTTACTTGTTTTTGACGCATTTTTGATCGGAAAAAATGGTGACCGTGTCAAAACATTTTTCCGTAACGAACTGCATCATGTGCGAACATTCTATCGCGATATTTCAGGCGATTTCTATACCCACGAATCAAACAGAACCCAAGACTCAACCAGTAACAACCATATGTTGGCACATTTTTTGTTTGCTCTTAAAGTGTTCTGCGAATTTAATTTTAGTCTCTTGTCAGCAATTTCTGCAGAAGAAGTGTCTGCAAACCGTTTAGCGGCACCCATGTTTACCAAACGACAATTTTCTGCTCTTTTAACTCCTTTTTGATAACGAACCCAAAAAAGGAAAAGCGCGGATAGTGCTTTTGTAGGTCACAGACTACCAAACATATTTCAGCAGCCATTTATTTTATACAGCCTCATATCGGTAAGCAGTAGCAAATCCAAATGCGCTGTTGAATCGACGATTCCGGGCGGCCATTTTGAATGTTTCTACTGCCCCATATAGTCTACTGACACCATATAGATTATATGGGGTCAGCATGTGACGTCAAACAGTCAATGAGAGAATGTTTCTACTGCCCCATATAGTCTACTGACACCATATAGAATATATGGGGTCAGATTCTATATGGTGTCAGCATGTGACGTCAAACAGCCAATGAGAGAAGAGTATTTTGTAAATGGCGTGATATATACTTATGCCGCATTTCTCTGGACTTTGGAAAAACCAGTAATTCTCTCGCTACAAACGACTTTGCCCATTTAATTAAACAATGTTTTGTTCACTTTAATTATATATTATTATTATATTCGATCTTACATGCCAAACTTTGTCATATTTAAAAATATAGTATCTTGTTAAAATACTACAGTAATTAACAATGTTGCCAGTTTCATTTCTGATGCAATGAAATTCAATGATGCAAGATTAGAAGTGTTTGCTGCTTCTTAAATTAATACTGTATGAAACCGTTAATATATTGTTTATTTACTTCTTGTTTCTTCTTACATAACTGTCAATAATTTACTTTTGTAAATGATGTCTGAATACTTTAAATAACAATTTATGCATATAAGTATGTATGTTTTTTTGTATTGTACTGATGCACTTTGTCTATAATTTGTTAACTTGAATATGCAAATGGTCTAAAAGGTATTTTGCCAATGTTGCAATAAAAAAAACTTGAACCTTGTTAACTTTAATAATAACGGTTGATATGGTATGTGATTTGAAAAACATATAAATGGATCAGCATTTTTACCAGCAAAAAATTGTTTCTTCTTGCTCGTCACGGCTCATGTCTCTGGCAATTTAAATAAAGTTCGTTAGATATAGCATTTTTTCTGATAAAGGGCTCAATTTGATGTTTTCGCTCGTGGCAATAGTTTAAAACCTCTGCTTAAATGCAAGTTAAAAAATTGATCGTAGTCAGATCACAGAAATCGTCGCATGACATTATGAATATTTATAGGTTAATTATATTGATTACTGGATACTTGTTCAAGTTGTACAGGTGATTAATTACTGAGATCGAGGAATGTTCAATCATGCCTACCGTAATATTGTTTTACTTTTTTTGCACTAAGAACTTATTAATGGCGCCCATTTGATGCTTTGCATCAATGGCTTTGATGTAATCGTGACAACCGAGCGAACCTTCTGCTGTATCTGCAGGACCAAACTAGTGCAAAGGATGTGAAACTTTATTACAACCATTGACAAATTGTCAAATAATCTGACACTGTGCAAAAACAAAATTAATAGATAAAAAGTCAACACTTAATAGATCACATACACTGATCAATGGGATTACCACATTGGAATGGGCTATGCAAAGATATAAATACGAATTATTTAGCATGTTTATAAAAACACAACACAAACAACTAGTCTTAAGATTCTATGATAGAGATTTTATATAAACCCATTCCTCTTCTTGCCATTGTTATCTCATACTTTGACATAAATAGCAAGGGAATTGGTACATGCTGCTCTCTTATGTTTATTGACACTTCCTTTTCAGACGAACTCATATAAACGTAAGTCTTCATGAAAATGCATACTTAGTCTTATTATGCAATCAATGTTTCACATTTTACGCTCATAATTTACATTCATGAGTCAATTATTACTTTAATCAGAGCTTTAAGAGGTAGTAATTGACCTAGCGAGAAGCAAAAAATCTTCAGGTTATTGCCTAAATGCCATTCGGCAAAGACACCGCGGTTATAAATTTTCGTATGCGTGAGACTAAATCAAATAAAAATGTTTCACGTATCCGGTTGTAAAATTATGTTTATGGCAAGTTAAGCATCAATTTATTAAGGAATCAAATATTAAGTAATACATATTTCGTTCAAATGGAAGCAAAAACTGTTTAAGGCATAAACCACTTTACTTAGAGACAGCACCAGTTGTTGTCAGATTAACCAAGCACATAGCCGTTATATAAATAAATATTACATAATTAACCGAAATACTTATACACAACTTTATTCAATTAAGCAGTATATATTCAAAATTTGAAAACATTTCAAATATATGTGATCAGTTAAAAGAAAGTGCGTTCCTGTAAAACAGCAGACCAAACTGTGACACAAATGCAGAAGATGGAGCTTATTTTGTTTTTAATAGCTGTATAATTTTATTTACAAACATTATAATAAGCTTATACATTGGTAAAATGACCTTAGCTTCAGTATAAACAAACTTAGCTTTGCTTCTTTCTGATATGCATAACCGATGATCTATGAATTGACCATATGATGCTTGGTCCCGAAAATGCGTAAGCAATAAGGGATTTAGGTGCATTAACTACATGTTTGCGTTCCTTTGAATTCGCAGTTTTGATGTTTTGGTGAATATCACACTATTTAGGTATTAAAATATATTTTTAAAAGCGATGTTATTAAGTTGAAATTAATTTACATGTGTCGATTGTGTGATATAAATGGATAAGTGTGGGATAAGTGGGATAAGTGGGATAAGTGTGCGGATTGGCATGTCTGTCGGTCGGTTAATCACTATTCCTTTTTTCTGTTATGTACATCCTAGTACGTTAATTCTATAAGTGACTATTTCAAGGAAAGGTGGTAAGTGAGGCATGCTTTAAGACTGGTTAGAACCCACATTTTTTGCATTGTCGTTCCCACGCGTAATTACATATTTTATCATCCCTGTTTGTAAAATGTAATATTTTATGTCTTGCCTTGGATTTGATAGGAATTTATCATTTTCTTTAAGTGAACGACAAGCAGACACGAATTCCTCTCTTTATAATTGTTTAGACTTTTATTTTATCATATATTTAATTAAATTTATTATTGACCGTTTAAGGTGTTCAAATCATGTTAAGTTTCATGCTAGATATTAAAATTATGAAACATTCTAGGAGGGGATTTTTGTCACCATCCGCTAGTTTGTATATAATAATTGACTATACATGCACAACTATTAGTTGTTTTGATTATTCGTCCACGTAAAGTCATTGAACAAATTCCTTACAAACTCAATAATTTGGCTCTGGCGATTAAAATATTATTTTCCATTTCATTTTATAAATCTGTAAATGAGCCGTGCTCTGTGAAAAAGGGGCTTAATGCATGTGCGTATAGTGTCACCCCATATTAGCATGTGCAGTCCACACAGGCTAATCAGAGACGACACTTTCCGCTTGTATGCTATGTTTTGTTTCAAGAAAGTCTCTTCATAGCAAAAATCTAGTTAAGACGGAAAGTGTCGTCCCTGATTAGTCTGTGCGGACTGTACAGACCAATCTGGGACAACACGTTATGCACATTCATTAAAACCCCTTTTCACAGAGCACGGCTCATATCAAGTTTTTTCCTCAACCCTTATATTGGAAGAGATGTCATATTTAGTATGCCTGTATGATCTTAGTATATTCAATTGTATTCAAAACAGTAATAAACGTGTCAAACAGAACGTTATATGAGATGCTATGTCTCTTACAAAACTGGTCAATAACTGTTTTATTTGTTCGCAGTGATACATTCTAATGAAAATAAATGTCACATTAAAGTCAAAGTCCTTTTAGACGGCCATCCAAATAAAGTCAACATTCTTAAGTCTTGGCTTATTTTATATTAATTTTGTTATGAGGAACGATGCTTACGTGACACTTGAGAATGAATTAATCCCTTATGTAATATGTAAATAAATAAGTTTAAAACAATTATTTATGTGACGCGAAAGAGGCTAATAATTACTGAAAATTAACGTAATATGTCCCAACGATGACAGCACGAGGGGGTATAAAATAAGTCTAAACTGACATCATATCAACCTTAATCATCATGATATATTTTGGACACCACGAGACATGGCTTTCAAGAATGTAAGTCTATTCAGAGCTCTTGTTATGTAAGTATTTCATACCATAGCTATAAATGGGTGGACTTAGTGAATGAATTATTGTCAAATCCTCCAATAAGGTCCGTATGGAAACGAGTGGTTCATTATAATTATGACATCTATATTACGTCAAACATATTCGATTATCTCAATGTTGACTTACATCACTACCTTTGAGTTTTGTAATCATCTATATATGATTTTATACAAAATACAAAGATCTCATTGTCTTGTATATTACTTGCACATATTCAAATAATGTGAATGTGTGATATAGAACTACCATCTGTATCATTTTAAATTCTTATGTAATAAATCATTTAACTATTTACTATATACAACTCGGTAAATGTAAATATACACGTGTGCGTCTGGTGATCAATACGTGTCAAAATGTGTGGTTACTGCTGCTTAATAGAAACCGTTTGAAACTCGCCTTCAATTGACCTTTGTTTTAAGCGGTGACCCTTGTATCAATCACGTGTTTGTGTAGTTGTATCTTGTATGTTTTCTTTGGTATGCATAGGCAATTGATGTGTTGCGTAAAAACTGATTTTTACAAGGATTTCTCTCCTAATTATGTTTAAGAAGTTTTATAATTCCTTTATTTTATAAAAAGTGCTTATTTTAATGAAAACAACACGATTATTTAACAACAATGTAACACACGCTTTTGCTATCTTTTTTATGACAGTGCATTTACATAATAAACATACAAGTGGAAATAATTAAGTTGTGTACGCCCTACACTTCAAATGCGACTGACGGAATAATTGTCGAAAGCATATATTAACTTTGTTACATGCATTAAAGATTCAAAAATGTTTTTGTTAATATAATGATTGATAGTATAATAATAATGTTAAGTTCGGTATGTTTCCTAATAAGTAACAACAACATGAAAACAGATCATTCAAATATGCCATATAAACTTGGTTTGTTTTTTATCACTAAACCAAACCGGACATTACTTAAATAAGCTATTTAATATATATATATATATATATATATATATATATATATATATATATATATATATATATATATATATATATATTTTACATATAAGACTTATTTCTTAACTTTATTTAAAACTGCTTTTTGATATTGTCTTCTCATATTTCCTGACCTGATTACAAAATATGCTGTTGTTGTTTTGTTTTTTTTCAAAAATAGCGGCATCACAAGAGAATTAACTACTATATTAAACTGACATGTAGTTGTATTTGATGCACAACTTTATCAATTTTAATGACTACCGTAACACCGCATACTATATTGTGTGTTAAATAGTATTTGACGCAATTAGGAATTTTTCTTCTAAATTAAAACAACTAGATAAAAAAATATAAAAAACTACATATTTTTATTTCAGAAATTGAGTGATGTATTTAAGATAACGGTGTATGTAACTATAAGACTTAAATTTATATAATATTCATGCATTATCTAATGGTATGCGATTACTTACATGGCGTTATGGCGTATATTCCGTCAAAGGCGACAAGCCACGATCAACTGACAACCGACACTTTACTAGTGTCCTTAAACGTAGCTATGTTATTGTGAACGTCATGTTTCTAACCATTAATCAGACTAACTTGCAGCATAGTAATTGGTCTAAAACCGTAGTGCTGGTAAAATGAGTTTAAATTGTATCTTATGTTAAGTGGAGATCAGTTATAATACAAAAAAAATAAAAACTTGATATCAATATAAATCGACTTCCAACTCCATCACGTTCATGGCTATATGTTTTGCTTCATTTTCACAATTATATGAAGCTTGGACAATCATGCTCCTTACTCCTTGTATCATTCAGTTTAAAATAATATACATTTTACAGCATTAAGGCGATCGGTGTCATAATGCTAGTGAATATATTTTTGAGATCCTACTTTTAAATTTTAGTTTTCCGACACATATCCACTTAATTAACCCTCTAAAGGGCATGATTATATATTTGAACAAAAACAAAAACTAAAAAAATGATGTCAGTATGAAAAAGAGTGATTTCAACTACATCTTAAATTATTGTTAACAGTATGTAACGAAAAATCAGGAGACTGAACGGTTAGGTATAGACAAAATATATATTTGCATTTACCGAAGGCTGAAGTATTGTTCAATCAATATTACAATTGGTAATGTCCTAAAATCGTTTGCAATTAAGATATTTTACGAACGAAGTACTTCATGAAATAGCACAAAAGAATAATGTTATACACTTAAAATATAAGCATAATAAAACGCAACTGTCCTTATTAGAGCAGACATTTGGGTTACCATCGGTTTAAATACATTGAACTTTTTCTAAAGAGATATGTCATCGGTATGTTCAACATATCCATCAGATAACTAAAATGCATATTGTTTGCATATTTAAAGCAAAAAATATGTCATTGATTCTATATGTTGATTCCTGTTTCGTTCAAATTTCTCACAATTTTGATCGTTTTGTTATATTGTTTTGTATATTTATATCATCTTAAAAAATTAGTTGCATGCTACGACTTAGTTTCTAATGCTTGTAGTATAATTGCATTATTCAATTCTGTGTATGCTCGAAGTAAATCACACTGAATATATGTATTTATAATACAATCGTTTTTTTTCCAAGAGCACGTATTGTTAATGATGCTAATAAATAAACCTTTATTATCAAGTAAAATTTTCAATTTCGGGGGTCGTCTTATACGCTTAAATTTAAATTGAAAATGGTTAAACTATGTGCACATCACATTGAGACTAAATAGATACATGTAATACAAACAAAAATAGCAAAGCAAATTTTCTACATACACTTAAACATAGCCTTATTATCGAGTATGAACTTTGAATTGTTGAATAAATGATATATATTAGAATTCAAATGCTTTACACAATGCTTCATAAACGGCCGACTAAATAACCTGTCCATTTCATGGCGACAAAAAGTATGAATCTTTACGAAAAACCCGTGTAAACAAAATGTTTGACCTGCAGGACCGTTACACATTTAAACAAAACGTCCACACAATCAAATACATTCTAATCGCAGGGAAGGTCTTTGCGTAAATCTCAAAAACGTTATTAACAACCCCTGTAAACGTCTTTTTAAATTGTTAATGATAATTTTGACACGTTAAGCAATAATTGGGAATAAAATATAGTGTGTTACAGTCAATACATGATAACTATTACGCAAAAAGTATGACGTATGGCTTCAAAAGTACAAAGGCGAGGTCAAAGTGTATCTGTCACTTTCGACATGAGAGCTATTTTTGACTTTTTATTGCTACGTTGCAAACATGAACGCGAGGTCGCCTGGGTTAAAAGAGCGTGTTCTACCAACTAGTGCGTAAAGCGGACCACTTTTATTGAATCGGACGCATGCACGTTGCAATCATATTCACCTGATCATTGGGTGTGTTTGTTAACTTTTTAAATTATCACGTTTATAGCCAGTAGATTGATCTGAGCGTCCGGTAATCGCTATGGAAATTTAAACTCCTACCTTGCTTTTATTTTATGATTAACTTACATTCGTTGAAAATCATACAAGCTTGATTTAAATCAAAAGCGAAATCCACACTCCGCAAAATATCTGTGTTTTTATAAAGGCGCAACTGACTTAAAGTAGATAAATGAAAGATGATTATCAGATGTTGAAACGTCACTTACATGATAATCCATTTAAAAAAATTAATAAGTATTCTCCATCATACAATGATTCATTAGTCGGATCTGATCGATTTTAAGCACAGTAGATTATCATATTCGATAAAAATTTGTCAATACTTCAGAATACTATCCTTTACTGTCTAATACTGTTAGATTGAGAAGTTAATTTATAATTCATCTACGATTTATTTATTTGTACTTTTGTTCAGTGTTCAGACGCAAGACGTTTACTGCCACTTTATATAATAATGTGTATATACAATAGCCCGGCTTATTCCGGTTTCAACTTATTCCTTTGTGACTGAAACCTTGTCAACAAGAACGGATTAATATTTAATTTTTTATTGATTTCATCGTGACTTAAACTCTTTTTCGCTGCCCAATATTGCATCATTGAGTAATTAATTTGCAAATATATCGAAATAAAAATTTACTGCGTTGTAGTTGTTTCTTTTAAATTGAATCGCGAGAATGTTAAGTTTTATTTAGACGTATGTATTTTGTGATTATTAATTGTCAAAGTGTGACATTTGGCATTACTTTAAACCGGTTCCCCTGGTTTATTTGCTTTACATTGACGTTTGGCCCGGCATGAGTTATGTTTATGTTCCATGTCGTATTGTATATATTTTGCCTAATGTTAAAACGAAATATTCACAATACGACATTATTGACATTCAACTATAAAGAAATATATATAATAATTATTATTGCATGTTTATATAAAATATTCGCAATTCAAACTTTACTGCGCACTTTGTTTTCCTAAGCGCAGGCACCTTCTTGCACATGCGCGACTTATTAAAATATATTTATTAAAATCGCTCTCACAGTTGTCAAAATAAAGTGACACTTAAGTCAAAGTTTACAAAAGCATTCATAGAAAAGTAAAACGATTTGTAGATGGTGACAAGTCATTATTTAAATGTTACATTGACCTTATTGCTAGCATAAGAGTCCAAATTAATTGACATTTATGTCAAAGGTTACACAAGAAATTATAAAGAAATGTCAAAATATGTGTACATGGTGACAAGTAATTATCTTAATGTTACAACGACCTAATTGCTATGATTATTTGTATTCCTTGTGTCTATAATAGGCAGGTATACAGGGTTATAATTGTATAAATATCACATCTGTGTGTAATAATTTTCAGTTAATGTGACATGTCATTAATATACATGTAAATGTTACGCATGGCTGAATACACAACTGGAAATCAAATTACATATATCCCATTGTTTAGGTACACGAAAACATTATACAGTCATCAACGTGTATATTTATAAGCTTTGTCAATAAAGTTAAATATATTGAATGGGGAACTTTTATTAAAAGAAAAAAGGTCACACACTAAATTAACGATTTAAATGAGCAGTTAATGACAAGTTGCCCTATAAATTAATGTCTAGGAACCATATATGTCTAAGAGCGTCAGTACTCGATTAACGTAAAATAATAATAATTTAGTTTCCATAAAAGTGTATGCATCTTGTAACAAGTACGTGTAAATATAGTAAAAGAAGAATAGTTCATTTATACGTTGTATGCATAATAATGTATTAAAGTCTCTACAACGCTCAAAATCAACGAAAATTTCGTAAAGTATTTCGTAAAATAAAGTAAACACCTAACCAATCAGTGTTCCTTATAGCAATAGCCACAATTTCAACGCTAGATATGGTACGATACATAGATTTTTGTAGATACACAATGCTCGTTTTTATTTATTTGTGACACACTTAATTCCATTTTAATTTCTCGCGAATATATCTTTTCATACGACACACGAACACCATGTTAGTGTTCATGCGTTGTATGAATAGATATCGTTGCGGGAATTAAAAATGGAAAAAACAACGAGCATTTCTTATCTACAAACATCTATTTAACCAGACCACACCTGGCGTTGAAATTTCGGCAATTGCCATAGAATACTGATTTTTAATTGGAAATATTGTACGAAATTTTCGTTGATATTGAGTAGTAATGTTACTTTAAATACTCGATACAATTGAATGAAATAAACACAAAGTAATAAACGGAGACTTGCTTCATATTTCTTTTAAGACAATGGAGGTCTAGGTTATATGGATGCCGAATTTCAAAGGCGCATAAACACGAATAAATGCATTTTATTGTTTAATCTCTTAACACATGTGGATTTAATTTCAATATTAAAATCAAATGTCAAAGCTTTAAAAACTAATATGTTGTACGATAATATACTTTAATTATTATGCTTCCTCATTACTAAAAAGGTTAAAGTATGTGTTCATTTATTTATAATCATCAATCGAAATAGGAAAATATAGAAATAATCGTAAGTATAGCTTTGTTAATCGATTATTAAACAAAGCATCCGATGTACTTTCCAAATTCAAACCCTGTGTGGTTTAAGTGGTAAGGCCCAAACTTTGCGTCTAAAAGTGCAGTGCTCCCAGCACAAGACAGTTACTGGTTGACTTTAATTTTTTTGTTATTGTAATTTTTTAAACTAGGCAAAAATATAACTGTTTTGTAAGTACATTTATATTATGACATTTTTTAAAATACAAAAATCTTTTCACAAAGCTCTTTTAACACAGTTTTTGTACTAAGATAAAATTCAAAAAGAAAGTACGCCGATACCGAGACGTTAACTCGAATCAGTGGCTCAACCAAAAATCGTGTCTTTGTTTGATATTAACACACTTACACAGACTATTATCTGCAAATGAATAAAACTCTTTAATTTCTTATTTACAGCAGTGTTTTGTGTGACTGTATCATTTCACTACGACTGCATATCATGAATGGTCTGTTTCATTTACTCAGACTTAAAACCGCAGACTTAACTGTGGCAGAACATAAACGGGGGTTTATATTCACCTTAGTTGTACTTGTTATTCCCTATTTAGTTATGAATAAAGCAGATTTCGTGTCACATTATCGCCGGAATGTCGTAATTGTTTCGCCTGTGGTGCGGTTAATTACTGTGAAACTAATTATCAGGCATTAGATGTTTGCTGAAATGCGTTTGCCACTGTCTATCGTTCGGACTCAGGGAAACGATAAAATGTCATAACTAAAACATAGGACGTTATAAAAACTAGATAATTGTATAATTGTTAATAAAATATGTTATTATGCGCAAAATAAGTATATGATTCTTACTGTTGTTGTGACATATTTATATGTATTAAAAATAATCAGCTTATATACAACGTTATTTATAACTAAACGTATTTATAATGTGATTTATTTTGCATGTGGTATTGCTATTAAGTTAAACTGCGAATTTTCGCTGTTTAACATGAGAGGGAATTTAAGCAGATATTGGTTGTATTCGCACCACCGACATGCGCATTTTTGCAACTGTTATTGACGTTAAATATAATTGCAACTAATAACTGACAGACAGACAGACAGACAGACAGACAAAGTTTATTCAGACTTATACAATAGTACATCGTCTTAATACTAAAAATACACATCATATTTTGTCACGTGAATGCGAATAATAACATAACATTATATAACATAAAATCAATACAAATAAACATAATATATGGTAAGAACACATAAGTTCTAACGAGGGGTGGTGAAAGCTATTCAACAGTATTGTTTAGGATTGTACATGTATTTCTTACAACTAGAGCTTCTTTTATATATTTGCATACATTGGAAATTATTAATCTATCACAAGAAACTAATAATTTGTGAAATTTATACACAGATGGATTAATATAATATGTATTCCTTATATATTGTTTTCTTAAATCGATGTAACATCGGCATATACATATAAAATGATATTCGTCTTCTAAATCAGTGTCATTACAACATAAACAATATCGTTCATTGCGTGGAATATTGTGTTGGGCATATCTGCCAGTTTGAATTCTCAACGGGTGTGCAGAGACTCTTATTCTTACAAAAAATAAACGCAGACGTCTAGGAAGTAAGTCCAAATATTCTTCATATTCAAAAGAGGTTTTAAAAAACTTTATACATATCTAATACAGGACTGCTATTCAGTTTACCATACCACTCTTGTCTAAAATTGTCAACAAGTCTACATTTGAATTCTCTAATAAAACTATTTATTTGCACAACATTTGGATTTTCAAATACATAACCAAATCCATAATTATTTAACATGTTTTTGACATGTGAGACCCAATTTGTAAAACCTTTATTACAATCGTTTAAAGCTTGTTTGTAAACAATTTGCATAATAATATTTTCACTGGTTAAAATTTTAAACCAATATTTTATAATTTTTACAAACCTGTTTATATACAATGGATATCTACCTAATTCTCCATAAACAGCAACATTACATGTATTTATTTTAACCTGAAGTAATCGTTTGCAAAATTTTAAATGTATGCGTTCAATGTCATCTGACTTGTTAAAACCCCATACTTCTGCGGAATAATTTAATATGGAACCCACAAAAGAGTCAAACAACTGACATAATATTTTTGGTTTAATATCGAAGTCATGACATTTTATCAAAAATGTATTCATGGATTTAAGGGCTTTACCAATAAAATGTTCTTGGTTTAATTTAAAACTTCCAGTATAATTTAGTACTGTGCCTAAATAATTAAAGTTATCAACAACTTCAATATCATTACCATTGTATGCCCATTTTTCATTTTGTTTTAAACCTCCTCTCTTCCGAAACACCATAATTTTCGTTTTAGCAGTGTTTACCTTTAAACCCCAAGAATTGCAGTATAAATACAATCTATCTAAATGTGACTGGACTTCAGCAGGTGACTTGCCTAAAATGGCCATGTCATCAGCAAATAATAGTAAAATCATCGTAATATCATCTATACTCAAACCAGAGTTAATGTTGTCTTGTAGGTACAGTTCAAGATCTTCAACAAATAAAGAAAACAAAATCGGCGACATAACTTCACCTTGCCTCAGTCTAACCGCATAACTAAAATAATCTGAATACGATGAACATGATTTAACACGCGACTTAACATTTGCATACATATCCTTCACTATTCTAAGCAATTTACCTTGTATACCAGACTTAAACATTTTCAACCATACTGCATTGCGGTAAATACTATCAAAACATTTTAACATATCGACGTATATAACATACAAACGTTTATTTTCATTTAAATAATTTTGAACAATCGACATCAAGATATAAATAGCATCAACAGTTGAATATCCTTTCCTAAATCCGAACTGAGCATCCGAAATAAAAGTGTTTTCGTTACAAAACGTTTCAATGCGTTTGTTTAGGATAGTAGTAAATAATTTTGAAAAGCAACTAACTAAAGTAATGCTTCTATAGTTATTTACATCATTAACAGCGCCTTTTTTATGCAAAGGGATTATAACACCTTCTGTCCATTTATCGGGAAAAAAGCCCGATACAAGAATACCGTTAAAAACATCGCACAAATGTGCTGACAATATATCACTGCATTCAAGAAAATATTCATTCAAAATACAATCAATACCTGACGATTTATTTCGTTTTAAACGTTTTATTGCATTGTTAACTTCTTCGACAGATATAGGTACGTCAAGTTCTGGGAATACAGAATTTTCTAAGTTAAAATTATTATTTAAACAAAAATCTTCTGCTTCATAATTACAAAAATAAGACTCATTGTTACTAAGCTTTTCGAAAAAATTTGTAAATTCTTCTAAGGATATTTTATTTTTTATGGAATTATTTTTTGATTTGAAAAATTTCCAAAAATCTCTTGGTTTGTGTTGTCTTAAATTTTCTATCTCCAGCATTTTTTGCCGATAGCAAAATGCTTTCTTCTTGCGGATTGAGTCTTTATAATACCTCTTACTTGTGCATAAACGTTCTCTGTTTATATCTGATTTACTTGAGTTAAAAATACGTAACGCGTCATTGTACAAATGTTGTGCATTGATGCATTCGTGATCAAACCAAAAAGCATTCTTTACACCGCTATTTGCACGGAAACTAGGATTTATTTTGTAAACACATGTTTGAGAGAATAACGGATCAGCAACACTGCGGATTGTTTCAGTAAATCTATTTAAAATGTCATTAATTGACGCTCTACTTGAACAATCAATATTTTCTACAATAGAATTAAATACAGGTAACATACAAATAATACCTGAACGAAATTGGCTTCGTAACGCATCGTTCCACTTATATTTAACATCGGTGTAAGACTTATACTCAGACGATGCGTTATTACATAATAATGAAAACTGTAATTGGGCGTGATCACTAAATACGTTAAAATCATGCACGGTAAAATCTGAAATACTTGTAAAGCTGTATTCATTTGCCAATAAATAATCGATTACAGAAGTACCGTTAGTTGAATAAAAAGTTAGCTTACAGCTATTCCCAACTCTACCATTAACAATACGCATACATGTGGATTTACATAAATCTAGTTATTTTACTCCATGACTATTTAATGAACTATCGACTGAGGCCCTAACAGAGGCGTTGTCTGGGTAGTAATCTACATCATCATTAACAATATTAATTCTATCATGTACAATATAATCACATTTATAACCAACTCTACTATTGAGATCGCCAGCAACAAAAACTTTACCAAATTCAGAATAATAAGAGATATCATTTTCTAAAATTTCAAATAAATCCACATTAAATGTGTTATATACTGGAGAGTCGTGTCCCCAGATATAAGTTGCACAAATATAAAAATCATCAGAGGTATGAAAAAATGTGTGGTCTAGTTTTAACCAAACAATTGTATCATAATGATTTTTTACAATAACAACACCACCAGCTAATTCTTCTTTAATATATATTACAATGCCACCGCTATTTCTGCGAGATTTTCTATGCTGAAATTTTCTAAAAAAGTTTAAAGACAAGTAACCACTCAAATCAATATCACTAGTGCTATTCGTCCAAGATTCATACAAAAAACATATATCATGATCACTTGAAATATTTACAAAGGAAGGATTACTTTTCTTGCAATCTGTAAGACCATTTACATTCCAAGAAAGAATGTCAATTTCTCCCCCGTCGTGTCCCTAGTCGCGCACTGGTCGCCCGTCGACGTACAGGGTGTCATAAGCGATCCACGATCGCTTGCCTTTTGCCCTTTCCTCTTTCATCTTGGGAAGCAGCTTCCTACGTTTTGCAACCACTTCCGGTGGAAACTGTTCGAAAACGTTAAATCCTGTCCCATTGAGATGCTTCCACTGCCGTCTCACTATTTCCTTGTCTTTGAAAAAAGAAAACTTGGCAATTATTGAACGAATTTTCCCACGGGTATGTTCCCCCGGCGATCTATGAACTCGCTCGAACTTAATTGTGTCCGCCGTTTCTTTTGCAATATTCAAAGCCTCGTTAATGTGCTTTCGAAGTATCGACTCCGTGACCTCAGGCGTCTCTTTGTCCACTTCCGGTACGCCAGTGAATACAAGGTTGTTTCGCATACTTTGCGATTTCATGTACACGAGATCGTCCCGAAGGCTGTCTCGCTCCCGTTCAAGGCCGTCGATCCTGCTAGAGACCTGTGCCGCCGCAATGTCCGTCCCCTCTGTGACGTGTTCGAGCCTCGACACGCGCTCGTCAACCTTTTTTACTCTATCGTCAAGAGCCAACCAAAGGGTTTTAATGTCCTTTTCCATTTTTGCCATACGCTGATCCATGTTGTCTAGGCATTGTAATTTTTGCTCAACTGCAGTAAGTCGCCCACTTATTACTCCTAGGGCACTCATAACATCCTGCAATGTTGGTCGAGCGCCGGCCATGGTGGTATCCTTTGGCGCTTTGCAGGATTCGTGGTTATTTAGAAACACGCTTGTGTTTGATATATAACTGACTTCTTCGCCATATAATACAGAGTTTGTAAGACCAAGTAAATCACTTACTGAAAAAGAAGTGTCTGAATTCTGTTCCTCGCTGGACGGGCCTCTTTGTTTTGATATCGTTTTATTGTTAAGATTTACACTGTCATTGCCACTACTATTCCTGTCTTTCCGTTTATTATTTTTATTTCGACCCATCAGAAATTACATCAAGTAATATTTATCCACATATTACGAGTTAAGTAACACCACGATATATATTTAAATCCAAATTTATTTCTAAATCGAACACAGCGAAAAAAACACGTCTGTTTCGCGCGCAATCACGTGACCTATATCTCAATATATATATAATAACTCAAATGGTTGCGTACAAATGCTGGGTTAAAATACTTATCGCAATCCGTTTTTGTATAAATCAATCCTTTGTTCGTATCTAAAGTTTTCGTTTATTTGTTTAGTTTAACCGCTGGTATTTTCCAAATTTAAAACATTATTTCATGAAGACATACCTATTACTTGCAAAACAAGGAAATCTTTAACTGTTTCAAATAATCATGTGCGTGAACGTACACGTGCGTAGGTATGCGACACTGTCCGCGTTTGTTTGCTAAAATACATTAGTACTTCGCAATTATAATTTCTTAGAACAAACAAACTGAAGGCGTCACAAGGAGATGAAAAGAGTGCAGAAAGTCCAGACATCTAACCCGGGACCACTTTCTAGGCTACAAAGTAAGCAAACCGGTTAGCAAACGCTGAGGTAATTCATCTCGCCTAAGTTTTTGCCTCTTGATCGTTAAACACATTCCAATTCGAGTTGCATTGAGTAGCGGTTATCGGATCCCGAAGAACCACGGGTAAATTGAAAATGTCACGGTCCCACGTTAGCAGCATCGTCATGGGATGGGGAAAGCTGCAGCAAGTTCGGGCTATCAAGGCGAGTTCTCTACTTAGAGAGCACGGGTTGTACCAACAGTCCAACACCACATTTGTGTGACATATCACAATTTTGACAATGTGTGAAACGGAATTGCTGTCAAACATGTACGTAAAATAAGTAAATACTGTACCATGCACATTATAGTTAATTTAATTAACGGGCATATAGTATAAAAACTAAAAAGGGAACACAGAATGGATATTAAGGATTATTGCTAAAAGACCAATCTTTTTATTTTGCATAATGTTGTTACAATTTTCAGACATGAAATACAGATACCATTGTCTGTTGATAACTTACACAATGCTAGAAATTAAATTCAGGGATTGCAACTTTTTAAGTATAAAACATAGATTGATTTATTGAAAGGTCGACGTGTTTTATTTTGTAAAGCAATTTTACGAAGAAGCTTAGTTATAAGAATAACCAAAAGATACAGGTATCATCTTACAATATTTTCACCAACTATTTATTAAATTGAAACAAAGTAAAGTGAATAAATCATTTAAAAGTTAGTCATAATAAAAGCATGCTGAAAACAGCGAGTCGATCATTTTAAATAAAAAGTTATTTGTTTCGGTTTAATTCATTAATTAAGCACATTTAACAATTGTATATACACAATAATTGAATATGGAAGTTTTTTTATCACTTTCAAAGTATATTTTTAAACAAAGTGACAGCAATTTAACAATTAAATCAACATTCAATAATATATATTTAGTTTTTAATGATATTATAATTTGAATGCCGCAAGTAACATTAAGCTAAATGCTCATATATATTAGGATCTTTGCTCTTACGACACAGTTATACAAGTGATAATCCATTCTATAAACAGGTTATTGGTTTATATTGTATAACAATAAATATATAAGTAGCGAGCGCTTTATTCTATGCGTATCCTTCAACTCACACGTACCTTAAAATCGCATCCGCATAATATAAGTATTAAGCCAGTATTCAGTCAATTTTCAAAGACTGGTGATATAGTTGTATTTTGTATTTAAAGTAATGGAAAAAGTGTCTTCTTAACAAAAATCAAGTAAAGGCGGAAAGTGTCGTCCTTGATTAGCCTGCACGTAGCGCACAAGCTCATCTGGGACGACACTTTACGCACATACATCAACCCTCCTTTTCACGGAGCACGGCTCATATATAAATGAAACACGGTTAACGCAGTTTTCATAATGTTGTAAAGGACTTTGGAGTTGACTTGACGATTGATTGAAGCTCTATTTGACTTTCTTAACAACATCAACCCCAGGAAACCCAATACCTTGTGAGCAGCGTAATACCATTCGAGCAGCGTTGTGTATTTTAGCGTGAACTTACATAGGGTAAGTAAATTGGAAAAAAAAATCAAAGTCCAATTCGAAACAACTGTGTATTAACATTGATAACAAAGGCATTGGCCTACATTTAGAAAAAATCCTGACACATTTTCTTAAAAAATGAGCGAAATGTGGCTCCCTGAAGTAGAATATCGGGCAAAATGGGCCGTGTTCAGGCATTTAGGGGCGAAAAACTGCTTTAATTTGCAAACCACTACAATAATTAAAGGATGTATACAAACTTGCACATGTCTGCCATAACCTCTCAGCAAAGTTTCTCCAGAAAATTATTTCTTGTGGAGAAATTTGTGTTTTTAATGACCATGTTGGGAAAACATGGATACCATCTGGAGAAGAATAGGGAACCTTATGTGAGTAGCGACTTTATAATTCTTTTTCGTGACAAAAAAAAACAAATTTCCAGCCATTTTGTTGCAATTTCTTTGCTTTGTAGAGGCCTATAGTAAGTGTATGTGGGCACATATGCATACACGTGTATTTTTTATGCCTTATATAATATCAATAGTGCCTTGTCAACATGCTCCAGTTTTATTTCATTTTACCAACACTATTTTGGAAAATATAAAGAAAGACTTGACTACTTTGTCACATAAATTAATTGGTAAGGTACATAAAATGATGTTTTAACAAGTGTATGTGGGGATTGTTTGTATAATATTTAATTGTTGCGTGTTATGAGACTTTTGGTACTAATTCGGCAAGCGTCACAATGAGAAAAACGAATTTGGAAACGGCTAGTTTATAGACACAAACAAGACTTCAACACATGTTGATACCGATTTTAGTTTGATGCTATTAATATTATTTGGATTTAACTCGTCTTTGAGCAAGGCAAGTAATTCTTACTTGAAGCTGCCCCTTGTTATGCTAAATAATGTTAAAAAATAAACGTTTTGGGGGCATTCTCTATGAGCAATTACAAAGTCGTCCCATTTGCTTGTATATATCGGTTCGCTCGCACGTATAATAATGCTATTGTGTCCTGACTTGTATATTCTGTGCAGTAAACAAATTGCCTTCCTAACATCTAATGCAACATAGAAATACATCATTTAAGTTAATATGACAAGAAGAAATAAAAACAAAAAGTTAGAAATATCCCATAAGTGTAGTGAAAACGTTTAAAATACAGCCGTCATGCATACTAGTGAACCAATGTTATCGATCATGTGTGTACATCCAAATTCACGTCCATACGTCCGTCAATTTCCACTTATGCGCCTGAGTATGTTCTTCATGTACACCGGAACATGTTTAATGTCCGTCATTTTACACATATTCACCAGAGGACGTAAACGCAGTATTCACTTTTATAAGAGTTTCTCATGAGCGGGTTGACGCTGCTGTTGAAAGCGTTCGTGTTATACAAGAGTACCATCAACCAAGGCATATCGTATGTGTTCACTGAAGATGAGAATGTGAAACACAAGGCTTAAGATACGATTGTCACTATGTTGAAGACCTCTTGTAGCTAGAAAAACCCGTATCCGAGTTATGACAATTAAGTTCTTTAAGGTTGACATTCTGCCTCAACAATAAAGTACCCGGGCATTTAATACAGATTAAGAAATTGCAATATATCCAGCTGTGAAGAGGTTGAAACGAAATTTTGTAAGCGCCCATGTTCAGAATGAGTGATACACAGCCATGAATCGATCTTTAGAGACAAGAAACACCATCAATATGGAGCTGGCGACGGAAGCGATGCTAAATAAAACCATCAGTTTGCAAGCGGCCTCGCTGTTTAATAAGTAAAACATTGCCGAAATATGTGTGGAGGTAATCAAACACGATATCAAATCTGTGACTCAGAGATAAACAAGTAGCTGATTTTCCGCTGATGCGTGCATCATTACCTTGTACCCAATGGTAGTTGATCGTATACAACTAGCATATACAAAGATTTCGAATTTGATTTAAAAAAATCACAGTATATTGAATTTAGAAGAAGAAAAAAATACTAACATCGGCCTCGCGAGTTTCGAAAATGTCGCTTACTGCTGTGCATAGTGCTTAACGTTTTTCATCTTTGTCGTTATGAGCCTCTTTTCCTATCCAACTCCAACATCTTAAAAGGCAAAGTGACTTTTTATACTCCATGAAAAAAGTTATCAGTGAGACATATTACTTTACAGTTTAATGACTTCAACAAAATGAAGGCAGATGATTTACTGAGATATTTCCTAAGTAACTTATACTGGTTAATTCTAGAAAGGCATAATATGAACCATTTCACAATTATTGACCTTTGAACAGCATGTGTAACGTAATAAAATTCCAACATATATTTTCAGGCGAAATCTTTAATAATTTTGAAACCGAAAGAGGGAATAACGACAGCAATGAGTGCAAATATGGCACAACGGAACACGACATGTAAAATGGCAATTGCGATTCTAGACAAGTAAAGTATATTTTAATGGGGTATGGGGATGGATATAAACAAAAGCCGCTCGAGATTCTATGATATTCTATGTCTACATATATACGTGTGAAAAAGACAGTTCAACGGCAAAAAACAGGATGATCAATCATGTGTTATCTCTTTAACATGATTTAAGTGCAGACCAATGAAAATCTTGTTAATTGTTTACGTGTCTTTCTGATTGGACCAAACATGTATGACATCACAGAACATAACTGGAGGCAAACAGGACCAGGGACTGAATAATACTTTAGTTTAAATATGAAACATTCAAGGTAATGGGCATTTACAACTTTATATGTCACATAGACACATATAGAACATTTATAAAAATATAACATCTGATACATTTTTGAATTGAAACAAATACAATATAATTGAGGATACGGATTTAGTAAGAGAGCAATAGGATAAACCTAAACGAAAAACGTTTGGAACATTAAATAATAATATAATAATTAACACACGAGAAAACTAAACTTTTATGGATAACATCAAAGTTAAAGGGGAGTAACTAATGTCATATCTAGAATTCACTACAATTACGAGTTGACTCCCAAGGTCTATTACATTAATTGTGAAAATGAAAAATAATGAAGAGGCACCAATGAAAATGTTAAAACTTCATACAAGCTTTAAAAATTAACCTGGTGCCCCAAACGCACATTTGAAACAATACTTACATGATTAGCATGTAACTCAATTGTAAATTTACCATATTAAATATTAGTTTATTGAAAGATGCCAGTTTAAAATTTAACCACTGAATTAATAAATAATTAAATTGAACCATTTGCAATAAACAATACACACATTTTGTACAATACTAACAATAAATGACGCATTTATAAAACTATGTGGATCATGTGGAATGTTCAATTTCTCAGAGATGTTTCAGAAATAAAACTGAAACGGCGATATGGGCTACCGTGTGTATCTGGTATAATTAAAACAAACAATAGCAACGTTAATTAAAAAAGGCATTGATATGACAGTTTCAAAATAAAACAAGATTTTTTAAATGATAACCAGTTTCCACAGCAACATTCGAATCAACACCAAGATGTTCTATGAAGTACAGACCGGTACAATCAATAATAAACAGTGGGGACAAAAGAATCAGGACAATAAGGGCAATTTAAGGAGCAGAATGAAATATAATGTCAGATCGATTTGAGTAACCAATCAAATGATCTGCAAATGAAGGCAAATCTTTTTTTCTGAAAAGGACAAAGTTTTAGATTGGCATTGAAAAAACGCGACCCCTGAGTGGCCAGGAGCAGAGGTGGTTGCTTGTATGGGTTTTTCTTGTAAAACCCATTTACACCCAGGAGTTATTAAAAATCTGGTTTGTTTCTTGTGAATTAAATGGGGTTGGGGGAGGATTGTTCCTTTGGTTGCAATCGGTGCTGAAAAGAATATCGATAGTCACAACGAAAAAATGAAGGGTAAGTAATGCAACAGAAAAGGTTTTAAAACCACACAATAACAAACTTTAGAAACTTTATATAATAAATATTT
Source organism: Dreissena polymorpha (assembly GCF_020536995.1). Taxonomy (NCBI): domain Eukaryota; kingdom Metazoa; phylum Mollusca; class Bivalvia; order Myida; family Dreissenidae; genus Dreissena; species Dreissena polymorpha. The sequence continues at coordinate 101,013,186 of NC_068358.1, read as the reverse complement.
TACGGGTATCGAGTATGAAAACTCAGAATGAAAAAAAAACACAATATCATCAAACTTACTTTCTTCAATTCCGAAATACGAGTTTTGAGTTTGCAATCTGATGCGATGAAATTATCACATTGGAAATGGGAAACGCGTATTTTACCCACGTTTAATTATTTTTAAAAAGCATCGTGTATACATCTAGAAACAACGCTGAAGATATATTATTTTCTTTCAGTTTTACGATTCATATGATATTAACACAAGATAAGTATTGATGCAAAGAATCAAAGGGCGTCGGGAATTTCAGTGTAAAAGGCACTCAATGAAGTTACATGGAACGATTTTTTTCTACTGTAAATATTAATATATTGGCCGATTATTTTAAACAAAATAGAAAAAGATACTGGTATAACCATTATCTATAATTTTGTGTTATAACCCCCAAATAACCATTATTTATGATGTTGTGTTATAACCCCTAGATAACCATTATCTATGATTTTGTGTTGTAACCCCCAAATAGTTCATAGTTCATTTTATTTACATTGGTGTTTTTTTTACTGGCATCCGTGTGCAGTTTTCATTAATGGAACATAACTGTGTAGGTATTAAAAAATATGCTTCATCTAGTAAGCGTAATTACATATTTTTCTCAACTTCAAGGGAAGATGATTCTGAACTTATTCTTACGTTGCTCATTTACGATAGGGGTTGAGTACAATTGATATGAAAACACTGTAAAAATTTGAAAAAAAAATTAAATGAAAACTGTTAATTGCATACAGAAGCTGCATTTCACAATACTTTGAAATTCAGTAAAAGATCATAATAGATTTATTGCTCCGATATTCATCATTTTCAATAGGGTTCGAGTAATACTGATATAACAACACTAAACAAGTTTGGAAAGATTCAGACGAAAGTTGTAAAATCTTTTAAACAAATGGAAATTGTTTATTTTGTCAAATTAATAGAAAAAAATTCTGGTCTTATTGTCCTGATGTTTCTCATTTTAAATGAGGTAAAAAGGCTCATTGATATGAAGACACTGTAAGTTTGGAAAGAATCTGATGAAAAATGTTGACATAATCACCTAACCAAGCAGTTTTTCACTTTTATTTTCAATTCAAAGAGACAGAATTATGGACTTATGGTCCGATATTGCTCATATAGAGTTTGGTTTGGGTCCTCATTGATAAAAAAAAAAACCTGTGCAAGTTTGGAAACAATCGGATGAAAATTTTGGACTTCGAACAACGATTTCAAAATTTCTCAAATTCTAAGGAAGATAACTATGGGCGTAATGGTCGGATAATGCTAAAGGGCCCATACCACCTGGATAGTAATACGTGTCACGCTTCGCGCTCTATATGTGTTTTTTTTAAACTCCGAGGAGTGCTTGACTGTAGGGAAACGGGTTGCTGGGACACAGCTCCTCCTTGATAAGCGGCTGCTTCCTTTATCGCAACTCATTGTTACAATCAATAATACGTGTCGCGCTTCGCGCTCTATATGTGGTAGGGATAATACTTAGGGCCTATGATAGACAGCCATACAAATACATGGATAATAGATGTGTTATTTGCATGTATTTGTTAATATAAAAACACGTTTATTTTTTTATAAGATATTTAAGTGATGTAAGAAATTTTAATTAACGTTGTCACCACGCGGCATCCATTAATTTTAATAAAAATGTCCAATTGTAGTAAAATGGATTTTAAAATGTCTACATAAAATAAAGCTTTATTTTATTTATTAACCTGACTGAAAAAAAATGTCAGCCGCCGAACTGTTCCGTTCGTGCCGGAACCCGGGATTGAACCGGGGGCCTTTAGATGATTGTTGCGTAAACAACTTCATTCTAACGCTCTCCCTACTAAGCTATTCCGGCTGACATCATTTATGTACTGCTATTTGGTGAAGTTGTGTATAGCGATCGTTATTATATGTCTATTAATAAACTAATACATTGTACGTTTTCGTACCACTACGCCTTCCAATAAACTTGCTTGCGCAATAGGTCGTCAAATATCGTACTACATTGATTCTCCACTAAATAAGCAATTTAGAAAAAACAAAATAAATATATTTTGATTATGTTTTGTTTTTATACAAAACCAGAAAGTTTCGCGTATATGCCCAGTCCCTGTGATCTTTCCCCTGTGATCATTTGTGGATCAGTTATTAATTAAAACAATTAGCTTTGCATTATTGGCAATAAATGTTGTAATAAATGTAATAGGCACAAATGCAGTACTTATTTACACTAATTTACACAAAAAATCACCACTATGCAATATTTTCTTAAAACAAAAATATATACATTGATCCGTAAAATAACTTCTCCTCCCATAAGCGAAAAAAAATGCATTACATACTAGTCGCCGCTCTCCAGAGCGACGCCAATCACGATTAATAAAAGTCCAAACCTCAATAAGGATAAGTTGAATGCGATGTTTCGAAACAAGAGTTTCGTTTTATATAAATACGAGTTTATTTTTAAGAAATATTAGAGTTTATCTTATGGCAGGTATTATCTATTCTTTTCGTGTGACACGTGAAATAGATGATGTGTCGGTGAAAGAAGACATACATATTTAGCAAAGGGGATACAGTGTTGGAGTATACAGTGTAAAGCCTCTTGCAAGAGAGCTGATTCAAAAGTAGAATACTATTTGATTAGGCACTGAAGCAAAACAAATAAGATAACTGGTTTTTGTGTATGCGTTTATCAACGGCTTATTGAAGCTCTAACGGGTAAATTAAACGTATTCACGCTTTTCTTAAACATTATTCACAACATTCAGTTTTCAGATTTTGTAATTAAATCACCACTCCGAGAGAGATCCCAATATCCTCTCTAAAGACAACTAAGAAGTGGTTTATCATATGAACAGGACTCATTTTGCATATAACTTCTGATGCAATCAAACTTTATTTTACAGATAGCGATCGGTCATTTTTGAAATGTGGCCTCTTTAACGTCAAATCACATCAACTCACTTTAGTTAACATTTGTTTTAAAATAATAAGCATGGTAAGCGTTTAAAGAATGTTATATACGAACTGTCACAAATCTCTTTAATGAGATTATTTATTCATTTATTCTGAAAATTCATTAAGTCGTATACAAATAGAACGAAATTATAACTTAATTAAGTATGTGCGTGGAGATTTTAAGTTTTAAAATATTTGAAGCAGCACATGCGTTTTAGCTGATTAAAAATATTTTGACAACCCTTTCCTTAACAACATACCCACTGGTTTGTTTTCCTATGATGCAAGTACTTTCACAAACTTTGCGAAGATGGGATTGCTGTATGCAATATTAAACATATTTGTCCTCTATGATAGTTTTATCTCAACGATGCAATAACAAAAAGCTAATGATTCATTCAATTCAATCAAAGACAACAGAGACGTAGGGCCAATAAATTGAAATGTGACAGGGACAAGTCCTTATTCAAACGGAAGTTCCATTCAACAGGACTGTTTAGGTATGGGATACAACACTTTCAAAAAGATGGGAATATCGAATATCTTTCACAAAATAATGAAAAGTTAAAGCAAGAATTTGCATCCAGCATTCGAAACCCACGAGACGTTAGATGTTACCATCAGTTGTCAACTGGACACTTTGATAGCACTGGATGAGGTACAGGAGCGATTATCGTCTGTGATGTCTTTCACAATCAGCTGAAAAGACACTCGTCTCAGTTGGAGGATTGACGAGATCAAATGTCTTTCCCCGGCTTCGGACGATATTATTCCTTATACGGCGTTCTTTATGGAATTTGATCAGGAGATGATTTGGACACCAGCAGTAAAAGTCGCTTAACCGCATAATCCAAGATACAGGCGGTCTGACAACACTGGGGTAAACACTAGGAAACGTTTTATTAACAAACATGTGACTATAAAGATACTTATTCTATTTGTGCTTTCATGAACATAACATTTAAAAAAATATATAAATAAACAAATAAATATATATATATATATATATTTGTATTTATATATATTTATTTATTCAAACAAAAACGCTGCCGAAGCTTTCGACCTTACGGTTTTCATATATATATATATATATATATATATATATATATATATATATATATTAATTTATTCATACGATTTCTTTCACAAACTAAGTTTTAGTCACTCATTTTGCATAAGCTCACATCATATTGTATATGGCGATACAATAGGCAGAGTATGTCGATTCAATAAGCAGGAACGCCTTTCTATTTCAGAGTAAGGTCAAAGTTTCGTTCACTGGCAAAGTAACATGGGCGTACTCGCAAATGGTGGAAACCCGATGTAGTGTTGGGGAGGCGGAAAACGACAACGGTCGAGGCATGGTATGGTATTGCGCAAGAGGGGGTTAGAGGGTTAGGGTTAGGGTTAGTGTTAGGGGTCGGGTTAGGGTTAGGGTTTGGGTTAGCCTAAACCCAACCCTAACCCGACCCCTAACCCTAACCCTTACCCTAACCCTTTTTTGGGGTTATCACCCCTGACCATGCCTCGCCCGTTGTAGTTTTCCGCCTCCCGTAGTGTTGACAGCACTCATTTCCCGTTCGACAAACAGTTTTGTGAAATACAGATATCGGTACCAGAGTATCACCGAATCAATAGCTCACTTACGCATTGTATCTATTCAAATTCCACTGGAGACTGGAATATTGTAACTTCCAAACAGTTCCATATAATAAACAAGAGTGCCAAACTGTCACAAGATACGCCCGTTTTAAGGCTTTTGACAACTTGATAACTTTACCATGACCCATATTTGAACTTGACCTACATATCATCTACACACACCCTTGTGGAAAAAGTGTGCAAAACATACGCTTAATGTACGTTTAGCGTGTGTTTAACGTGGTAGTATTGGCACTGCGTTTTATGTGCGCTTTTTCTTACCAAGTGAGTTTTTACCAAATCAAAAAACAAATAGGAACTGCGTCAAATGTGCGCTTTATGTGGGTTAAAGTGCGCTTTTAACTAGATAAGAACTAGAGCTTTGTCACTGAATGTGACTTATACCCCCATACCACTTTGACGCAGGATAAAAAGTTGTTTAAAAGTTTCGGATGAATACAATTTGAATTAGAGTCCGGACAAAGTGGCGCCGTTGAAAATGCACTAATTGACCCTATGACCTAGTTCTTGACCCGACATGACCCATATTCGAACTTGACCTAGATATCAACTAGATGCAACTACTGACCAAGTTTGGTAAAGATCGGATGAATACAATTTGAATAAGAGTCCGGACAAAGTGGCGCTGTTGAAAATGGACTAATTGACCCTATGACCTAGTTTTTTACCTGGCATGACCCATATTCGAACTTGGCCTAGATATCAACTAGATGCAACTACTGACCAAGTTTGGTGAAGATAAGATTTATACAATTTGAATTAGAGTCCGGACAAAGTAAAATGCACTAATTGACCCTTTGACCTAGTTTTTGACCCAGCATGACCCATATTCGGACTTGACCTAGATATCAACTAGATGCAACTACTGACCAAGTTTGGTGAAGATCGGATGAATACAATTTGAATTAGAGTCCGGACAAAGTGGCGCCGTTGAAAATGCACTAATTGACCCTATGACCTAGTTTTTGACCCGGCATGACCCATATTCGAACTTGGCCTATATATCAACTAGATGCAACTGCTGACCAAGTTTGGTGAAGATCGGATGAATACAATTTGAAATAGAGTCCGGACAAAGTGGCCCCTTTGAAAATGCACTTATTGACCCTATGACCTAGTTTTTGACCCGGCATGACCCATATTCGAACTTGGCCTAGATATCAACTAGATGCAACTGCTGACCAAGTTTGGTGAAGATCGGATGAATACAATTTGAATTAGAGTCCGGACAAAGTGATGCCTTCCGCCCGCCGCCCGCCGCCCGCCCGCCGCCCGCCCGCCCGCCAAGGGGTTTCACATAATACGTCCCGTATTTTATACGGGCGTATAAAAATGGTGAGAAAGTGTTTATTATTGAAAACGAGTTAATTCGTAAACCCCTTTACGCATTAATAGTTATTATTTTACCGGTATTCATTTTGGTGTCTTTAGTTCCACTCGTGTTCTTGATACCGAAGGAGTCCGGGGAACGTCTGAATTTAGCGTTGACAGGTTTACTGGCGGTTTCCGTGTACATGACACTTGTTGCAGAACGTTTGCCTACCGATTCGGACCCCATGCCCCTGATCACTGTGTGTATGTTTATGTGGTTCGTGTCAAATGCGGTCATTGTAATCATAGTTATCCTAGATTCTGCTCTCCACGTGAAGAAGGTAACAAAGCATGTTCCGCCTTTTTGTGACCCTTTGGTCACATTTGCCAAAAGACTGCGCTGCGAGGTAAGGAAAGTTTCAGGACATGATTCATCAAAAGAGGATATTGAGATGGTATCGCTTAGTGATGGGAAGAACAATAAAAAGGTACGAAATGAATCAAAAATCCCTCGAGACAGGAAAATCACCTGGCAGCATGTGAGTAGCGCCTTGGACACATATATTATCGTGATCATATAAGCAATAAAGATCGTTTTCGCCGTATGCGTGTTCACGATTCTGTACCACGGCGACGTCAACAAGTCAAGTTCACGTGTGCAAGCCGCACGCCTTCAAGCGGTTATTCCACATGCGATCCAGTGTGAAAACAATGAACAATAAAGTCATATATCCGATGTGAACTTACTTTCTTTCGATAGTTTTATATAACATGCATTTATTTCGTATGTGTTAAAAATTGTTATAACCAATGCTATGTTTTATATATTCCACGATGTATATTGGACTCAGTATTTACCTGAACATTTATTCCGTACAGTAGTTTTGGAGTTGTTGTTTATAAACTCAAAAAAAAATTGTTTGGAAATATGTTTATCTTTGATAGTTCGTATGCATCACCGCTTTATATAAGTAATTGTCAGCCAATTCACTAAGTAATTTAATGCTGGATATGACTACTATCTGGTCGAATTATTCATGTAATGGTATCAAACCTACAGCCTTGATTAACAACGGAAAGATGTACTTGATAAATATGGCTTCTTATTAATACCAGCATCAAAACATCCGAGGTTCATTCTGACTATTCAAAATGAAAACACAACGAATGACCGATTATTTGGATTCTTTAGGGATCATATATTATTGTCACTCGCCGCATGTTGATTCGTCATTTAATGATGTATATTTTTATCACGGTTTTGCGTGACGGTCAGTGGTTTTTCTGCACCTTCGACATCTTGCGACATAACGATGCAGTATTCCGTTTTTAAATTATTTACATATATTAAGAGATAAATATTTAACTTTTTTCAAAGGCAACATTCATCATTTACAAAATGTATTCAAATGTACGGGAAACTAATTTGTTAAAAGCTACTCTAGGTAATTTACAGATTAACATAAAATTATATATTTTGCCCAAAATTATTTAAAAACAAACGTTAAAGAACAACAAATAAACAACAAGCAAATTCGTTGAATTGATAACCCCCGCCAATATGCTTCTGGACACAAACGTGTTATATTTGACAGTCAAAAAGGCATTTTTTAAAGATACAAAGAGCCATAACTCCGTTATTAACAGATGGTGTACAATGCCATTTGGCGTGCATCATCCTCTTATCCATATATATACTCATACCAAGTTTAAATGAAATCCGCCAAATCACTTCCAAGATATGGCTCCGGACGGACGGACGGACGGTAAGACGGACGGACGGACGGACAACGCCAAAACAATATCCCTCCGCCGATGGCGGGGGATAACAAGCTATACCATTTCATTAACGAACAATGTTCATTAGACGATAATTTTAATGAGTAGTGAAATGTTTTTGCGTTCTTTCGCCCTTGTGAATAGCGAAGGTCGAAATTTAAAACACGGTACGAGTTAACGAAATTTGACTACAATTTAAAAAAAGTTGGAAATGAGTATCTAAACTTATTGATTTTCTTTATCAAACAACGATTGAGTTTCGATGCAGTTCACACTGCGCTGTTGCATTATGCTATATAAACCCAAAACCTTACACTGAAGCAGTATCCGAATTACTGGAATATACCTCAAGTTTATTTTGAGTGGTTTTCAACACAGAATAAATACCGATTAAATTAAAGACGCAGTGCTTATATTTACAAGGGTAGATGAAACCCAATTTGAGCAGTCATTCAATTAAAACACATAGGTGCACACTTAAACACAATGTTTATTCGCAACGTTAAATTCACCTGTGTTACCAAAACGGCTAATTTGACGCATAACCAAACACAAACATCATCAAAGAATGTTACGATCGCGAAAATGCTCAAGTATGACATGATGATTTTATGTTATTGGTTCAAGGATTTTTATTCACTGAAATCATAAAAGTAAAATAAAATACAATGTGGCCGTGCTTTTATTAAGCAGTTACATTTGACTTAGATATTCTTCAATTAAAAAATACAAATATATAACTATCCAATGAACATAAATTAACTGCACAGTCGATAAAATTACTTGTTAATCTATAAGTCGGTATTATATTTAGCTTCGTGGGAAATCATTCAGAAACTGCCTCCACAGAAAAGTTTCAGAAGCAATGTCTTATATGTTTTGTTAATGGATATAGCAAAGGGAATACTACATATATATGTTGTTGAAAAGGACAACAAGTTAAAACACAAACACTCTTCTTTCAAACACCCCAAGCGAGTTTTATTTTAAACACCATTAGGTTTCATCTGTACTTACACACACATGCACGACAAAAATGAATGAAACTGTACATTTTAAAGTATAGAGGTTTTCAGGTAACTTGGTAATTGGTCTTGAGTTATCAATTGTTAAATGATTTTCATATAATGCAGGTCGAAGTGGAGTATATCATCGTTTAATACTTTGTAATGATGCATGATTAGTTCATCTCCTGTTTGTTATTGAACGATGCCTTCTAGTTATGGTCGCTTGATGGGTTATAGTTGACCACGAAATAAGACCACTAGTACCAGCATTCTTTTCTTATATGACCCCATACGTACAATAATTACAATAAATTCAATTCACTTATTGTACTTAACATTCCCTGATCGAAGTTAATTGTTTGTTGAATGTATGATGTTGTAGAAAATACTAATGTGTAAGTTAAAAGGATATAAAATAACTGAATAAATTTAAAGTCTGAAAAGTGTAAATTAAGCAAACACGTTCAAGTCTGAGGTTTATTTACCTCTAAACAATATAACACGAATAAAGTTATATTTGGAATTATAATAAGGTCAGTAAGACAAAGTACACACATACACCAAGAACGAAATAGGGGATAAATGTTATCTGTCATAAAAAGTAATAAAAACGGGTGTAAACGTCCGAAATATCCGCCTTACGTACATGTTATTTATTTCACCATTCACTTCACCTCGTAATCAGTTGCCATCTAGAAAAAATACAGACAGGATAATTAAAAAACCTTATTTTATTTTACTCTTTGAAAAATAAAGACATTTATTTAAGTTCTGCTCGTATGTTTAGATTTTTTAAGTTTCCCCAGAAAGTTGATGCATTTATTCAATGCCATTTTTGTCCCACATACATATTGCAGACAATAAATCTTCATTAGGTATTCTTCATTTGCTGTTTTTTTTACTTAGTGGTACCCTTAATGGACGATATCGCGTCTTATATGCTTTTAAATGACAGTGTCGGATCCATGATCTCGCATTTTTTTTTGCAACGAACAGTGTTGCATGGAACTGACTCGCCTGAGGCATTTTCACCAGTTGGACAGTAAGTTTGCAGTGCACAAGTATGTCCTTGAGACTTTTTGGCCCCTCTATAGGCTATTACCAGCTATTCAGGGAGTAATTGTTGTAGATCAGCAGATTCTATAATTTTGGACCAAAGGTTGTCAAAAATGTTCATGAATGATTGCCAACTCCAAACCGAAAGGAACTACAAACGGAATTCTCGAATTATTACATTGAATCTGACATTATTGGAATCATTTAGCCATGCTTCAATGATAAATAGTGTTTAGTATTATCTTTATAACTAATAATCATATCTAGAACTACTGTTTTAATTTTTATAAATGCATTTACACCTTTGTTGTTACAGATGTATATATATATGCAATTTTTAATGTCCCAAGTGCCTGTACCATTTCTTGGTGAACAAGTGCTGCAAGTTTGCATTACCTTAAATCAGAAACTTGGCTCAATGATATTATGACATAAATTGCCACACTCCACACATCTAGATCAAAATCTGTCTTAGACAGACATGAAAAAAATGCACAATTGTTGTAAATACCCCAAACACTAATTTCAATTGGCAGTGGTAAGTTGCTGGAATTAGTATATGCACTTATTTAACACGCGTATCAAAGGGAATTCATGTAAGATTTGCTGACCGCATTTATATTAATGAAATACTTATAAATTCGGCAACAATCCAATTATATAGAAGGTTTTTGCCCTAGGTTAACTTTATTTCACGCATGGTTTTAGAATAGCAATAACATTTTCTTTGAAAACGATTGAAATAAATATTCGATCATTGTGTAATATAAATTAAATGCATGTCAGGTGAACTGGTTGATTGTCTTCTAAACAATGAAAAACCTTATTTGCGTAGTTACGACCGCCTTATTATCCACCAACAAGAATGTTTTATCGATTTCGTAAACGCAGGTCTTTTTGTTCTTCGTCTCGATCGCCGCTACACTTTGAATCCGTAGGCAAACATGAGTCGGATGGTGAGAAAGCATCGAATTTGTCGTACAGCTTCCCCTACAGTTTCCTAGGCTCCGACCATACCTTTTCCCCAAATTTCTTAACATTCACAATGTCTACCTATTAACATACTGTTGGTTTGAAAATTCATTTATTTAGAGAACGGTAAATAATCGGGTCCATGTATGAAAATACCCTTTCAGCCACCAAAACTTGCTACAAAAGGTATTTTAACTAATCCTGGTAGAATAGACGTTTCTTCATATCATATCAAAAGTTTACCGAAATAGGACCTTAAGAAAAACTTTTTTCAAGATGGCCGCCAAAACCTATGTATCAATCCACTAAAATTTGATGACTTTTGTGTCTATACCGATGTTTCTGAGGGCAAAGAACACAATAAGATCATCAGATACAGTGTAAGTTTAATTTGTTTACATAGAAATCCAACATGGCATCAACAATGGACACCGACACAATATGAATGACCGAAGTCCAAAAAAGTTTACACAAACATGATTATTGTCATGTCAACGCCATAGTTTTGATCTGCGATTTCTAGGTAATGACAAGAGGATCGATATTATGTGGGGTTTTGGAGGTCTCCGTCTGCTTCAGGCAGACAACACCGAATTGGCTGGGAATTATGCAAATCTTGCATCAGGGAAGCTAGCACCCTATGCAGTTGTGAGTCAAATTCTTGCCTATGATCAATAAGTAATATGGGGACAAATCGTGCAATCCGTCAACATACGAATTCGTTTGAAACCTTTCCAGGAAAAATAACCTTTCCATCATTGTTATGTTTTATCTCGTATTGGAAGGCTGCCAAAATCATAATGGATGCGTCACAAAGTAGTTGCCTAAAAATAGTAGGAACTTGGGGCGATAGGATCCTTCATGAAAGTATCCGGTCTAAAAATACCTTGGACTTTCTATTGGAAAAATGTAGATGGGCACATGATGACCAGGAAAGCTGACCACAGGGCTTTGCGGGGCCATCTTCTTGTTGACAAGTGCCTTCACAGCCAGCTTGTAGCCCAAATGATCAAGGACATTTCCGATATTCAGATACTTTTAATTTATTCAGAGGAGTTGTTTAATTCCTTTTCATAAGGGGGGGGGGATGGTACGACGCAAGCATATGCAACATGAGCTGAGATTTTGATAAAAACAAAACAAGACGGCTACAAATTAAAAGAAACATGATCTTGCCTAGACAAGATAAATGTGCCTAAATTATTAGCTATTGGTTAGCGTGGCAAGGATGTTGATTAAGTCGGATCGTTCTAGGTTTTAACTGATTCATTTATAAATAGTGTTTGGTTGTCTTTCCATCTGTGATGCAGCTGATAAATTAACTGAGATCTGCTATTTACCATCTGCAGCAAAGGAGCAACCTAGAGGAAACGAAAGTTTATCGGAAGTTCGTTGATGGTTTTCATGTTTTTCTTAGGGGTAATCAGTGCTGGGCTAAGCAGTGATCTTGTCATTGAGTAAAATATCACAGGTGGTCTAAATACTAAACGTCGACAAAACAAAAACTCAACTGAGGCGCGCATCAAAAGAGATGCATCTGATTTTGAGAAAATGCAAGCAAAGATTACAACCTGCACTTTGGTGGGCGGGAATACAGATTTGCTCATCTTACACCTGCATTACTCCAGTATGGACAATAAGACCATTTGCTATCGCCCTGATGAAAAAAAAAGTTAAAGGAACACAAAGTGTATAATATTAACCTTTTGAAATAATTTGTAGGAGACGAAGTGTGCTCTGTGTTAATGCTTAGTCGGGCTGTAATTCAACTTCAATGACTGTTGGCATTGGAAAAAGTCTGACATTAGTTAACCATGAGTCTATCATAAAACCATGTACTATTTCATTCCTGCTTTCAAACGAGTATCAAATGATTTATCTTGCCGAATGCTTGATGGTTAATCTGTTTGGTGGCCAGTCAAATTATTCCTTAGAATCACTGCTTCATACGATTCTATCAAAGAAAGTGGCTACTGCCCAACCATTCGTCACTCATGAGCAACTTACCACAGCATCGCATGCAACATTATTCAACATCCAACGTGAATACTATCAAATCATGGTTTGGATTCGGACGACAAATAATATGAAACCGGAATGGGGATGGAAACAGGACAACGACCAATTAATTCCAATCGTGAACAAGACAATGCCGCACCTGAAAAACTATTTAAAAGTATTTTGTAGTATTCAAATCCTCCTAATGCAACTGCAGACGCTTTGGGCTCCCGTGCACTGCTTTATGTGACCCTTGCAAAACTGAAAACGGCGAAAATGCAACAATACACAAGAGGTCGGTTCTAGAAACAAGAAGGACGAGAACGACAATTCAACGCTCTGTGACAAATAGTATGGACAATGGTGATTATATAGCAAGCGATATTCGACAGCTGAATGTCATAAATCGGATTTCCTAAAATTCAACTGCTTAGTGATGCCTACAATTTAATTTAAGTGCTCCTAGTCTCCCCGACAACGGAGTTTATCATAACAATCATCCATTTAAAACAAAACATATGGACTCGTATTGTGTCAAAGGTCATTTTAAACGCCATGTTAATTTTCTGTGAAGCATATTACACTTACACAATGTCTGATTATCGTAGGTGTTCTTTGCCCAACAAAATCTGGGTATAAACACCATTATCATCAAATTTGTGTTGATTGTTACAAAGCTGTGATCCTTAATATGTTTGTGCGAAAAAAATGAAATTTCCGGAGGTCCGAATTTGGCAAATTTTTGATATGTTATAAAGGAACTTCTACCCTACCAGGATCATTTAAAATACGTTTTGTAGAAATTGTTTGGGGTCAAAGTGTATATTGGCCTGACTAAACTGCTCTTTCATTAAGTTGACTGGCAAAAGAAGTCTGACTGTGGACAATATGTATACTGATAAAATTCGTAGATGTGTTTAGTGGAATAACGATAAGCTAAAAAAGTAAGAAACTTGAAAAAGATACATTACATGTTGTATTTGTCCTTTTATATAAGCGCTTACATGATATTCTGAAAAAGTACATACTACCGCTAGACAAAAGGACATTAAAACAAACTTAACACAGAATAAAGCATATTGGTTAATCAAATATATAGGTTAACATAAAATGGTGTTAATGAAAGTTAGGCCAATATAATTAATATAATATCATTATTGTCTAAAATATTTAGACATTGCAGATAGTACAATACATATACTAAAATCAAATATATTTTGTGCATGCATATATATTCCGTCGACATACTAACACATTTTTACAAACATTGTGCTACAAAAAATATGCATTAAATAATGCATTAATTAATGCAGCGATATTCATATGTATTTCATACACGCACACTGTTATTTGTATATGGCTTTTGGTTTTGCTATTTCAATGTATCTATAACATTTACATTCAAATCGCAATAAAACTTGATTAGTGATGAAAATTATTTTTATATACATAATATTTCATAATGATCAATTTAAATGTCTGTAACAAACATATTTAAAATGCACTTTTTAAATATGCTCTTAATAAATATTGAAGGATTTATTGAGGAGTATTTAATTGGAAGAGGTTTGCCATGTTTAGTAAAGAAAAACTACAACGCTCATAAATAATTTCTCTTCATCATGATTCTAGAAACTTATTCCGATCTGGGACATTTAAATCACGTTTTTATCGGACGCATGAAAATGCTGACTGCGAAAAAAGCGTATTAAAGATTATTCAAGGATCATAGCTGAACAATTTATGAGAAGATCCGGGTGTTTATCAAGCGTAAGCAATATTTTGATGCACTTAAACATCTTCGTAACCGACCATTATTTCCTATGGCCGAAAATGCAATATTACAACCGAAAGACAACGAAATCTTTGATGGAGAACATAATACACATTGCATTGGTAACACGACATCTCAATTGTGTCACATGTATAAATGGTCAAGAATTTTTCACGAACTAAGTCCTCTAGTAATAAAATATATAAATATATTCAATCCACAAATGTTAAGGGGTACTGTAGTATATTGTTATCATATTGCCCTATAAACAAGCGTGATGATTTTTGGTCATAAAACAGTGAACTGGGCGTGTGTATAACATCGTCATATGTTTGTATGATTTCTACATGTTTGCCGTTATGTATAAGTCGCAAAACCTTTTTTGATGAAGGGCCGCAAATAAGCAGCTCTTCGTCTGGAAGCAAATATAAACCCCATGGCTCAGCAAGCTCTGTAAACGCCCAAAGCGTGCGTCCGTCAGCTGACAGGGCAATGATACCATATCCTTTGTCACATACATAAAGACATTTAGATTTATATGAAAAAGTTACATTCACGGGGGTAGATGATAAGGTTTTACCATGGTTTATAGGCATTTCTCTTTTCATTACTCCTTTAGTACTAAACACAGTCACTCTACCGGGTGTATTTTCATTAAAAGTGTTTCCTCCACAACAAACATACAGGTCGTCATTTTGCGAATCAAAACAAATACCGTGGCAAACCTGTTCAGTTGAAAATGACTCCTTGATGGTAAGAACCGGTGAAACTTCAATGATATGAATTTTCTTCAAATTCTTAACGGAAACAGCTACTTTTGTGTCGGAAATACCCGTTAATCCAGTTACATAATCCGTGAGTAAAAGGTCGTGCGTCAGGTTGAACATATAGTCTAGAAGCTTCAGTTTTTTGTTGCTGTTGTCGAGAACAAGAATGTTACCACTGTTCATCGTAAGTATGCCTACTATATCTGGAACAGACCTATCTGTTCGCATCTTCACATTAATCTTATTCACAAGACCTGTCTTCGCTACCTTTGATGTTTGAATTTTTGCAATGGCTGAACAAGATAGCAAATTTGCATCAACAAAGCAAACACTAAATGATACAATTGGAGGCTTTAAAATATCAACTGAAGAACTAATGATGTGTTTCTGTCTGAATTTTGTTTTCTTCATTTCAATAAAAAGTTGCGCTTCATTCGCATCATTAATAAGTTTCTTGAGAACAGCACTTTGTTCGGCAATAAGTGACTCAATCTTTCCGATTTCATGACCAATGTCTTTTTGTGTTTTGGACAATTGTAAACGGAGAGTCGCTTTGGATTTCTCTGCTAATACATTAATGTGCTGTAGAAGACAGTCTTTGTGGTAGTCAATTTGTTTCACCATTGCTTCATGGTCGAGTTGCTTTTGGCATAAAACGGCATGTCGGGATGACTTAGACTTCGTTAATGAATCTAAAAATGATTTGAGGGAGTGGATAACATCACGATATTCTTTGCCTTCTCTTGTCCCAGTTGAAATGTTTGGGACATACTTCACAGAGCAACAGGATCTATATAGTAAAAACATTACAAATAATATATTATATAAGTATAAAGCACGTTTGAAGAAGGCGCATACAAACATTATACAGTACAACCCAAAAATGCATAAAATAACAAAAGAAGACATGTTTAAGGGCCGATGTTGCGACGTCAGGTCAATATGACATGCATGCCCGGTGAATTTCGAGATTATTCATCGGCCAAGCAGGTCCAGACGGTCATATCGGCTCGGCAGAGCCAAATCGCCGATGGCGCGACATGACCTATCGGCCTTGCTTACTCGATGTATACATATGATATTGGTTTGCTATCGGGTTAATAACATGAATAAGTTTTCTCAATAAAGTGAGACATTACATATTTTAGCATATTGCTCTGCTATCAAACATGTTTTTATTTAATGCTATGCAGCATAGACCATTCCAATGCGTTTATCGCAGTTTAATTAATTGGTGTTTGTTTCCTACAATGGTTGGTCTTAAGCATCATGTATGGAAGATGGTCAACTGCCTCAAATGACGGAATTTTAGACGAAGATATGGATGGTCTCCTGCTGTTGCAACTGTGATTTTATTTCTTTTATATGTTTTCTTCGCTTTTTTTTTCGAACTGTCAATATCACTGATTTGGAAAACAAAATGGAAAACACAATGGCGGATAATTTAACGCTGATCACAAACTCGTAGTAAAAGCACTATTGATATTAAAATTGCATTTTTACTAAGATGAACAGCTCCGATTTAAGGTGGGATTAATCAATACCCTCCAGAGATTGTCTGAAACTCGGCGATATTTCATCATATAGATGTTAGCCCACTATAAGGCATATTCGGCCCGCCCAAAATCGGACCATGTAACTAGGTTTTTTTTCTGTCGCATTTGTAACGAGTTATGGTAAAACATGTAATTACCTCTTCTCATTTGTAAGCAAGACCTATCGGCCTCGCTAATTGGTGTAAAAACTTTTAATTACATGTTAATTAAACAACTTTGTGTCAAAGATAATTGTCAAAGCTTCCCGTCTCACCATTCCATTAGTTATACGAATAAATTATGAGCTTGGCATGAATATAAAACTGCACGCAGCGCTGTTTGCGACAATTAATGTCCTTTCCATAAAGAAACATGAAGAATGACGTAATTAACGTATAAGACGACGCTATGCTATGGTGCAAATAAGGCAAATACGAATCAAAATGTGGGCTTTGTTTCTTTGACGATCGAGTGCCTTGAGAATAGATTGTCAGCGTTGACGGCCATAACATATCAGGTCATGTGACCAGACATTTCCCTGTATTTAATATTAATTATTATTACACATGTTATAAATGCAATACATTAGTCTTGCAGCAAGTCGCTTACACACGCCTGTGAAATATATTGCCTGTTAGCTTTACTTTATCATTAAAATGGAAGAGTATATGCTTTCAAGCATATCATAAGAACACGTTTGTCATAAACATTTGCATAGCATAAACACAATATAATACCATGTGAGTGCTACATGTAAAATTTGTTCACAAGTTTTTTGTGTTAATATGCAAGACGTTCCCACCTGTGATATACAGCTATGCATGCACTGCATGCCACTTGGTCATGGTCTTTACAGAACATGTCTACTGGCTTTCCTGTATGTATTGAGCACATGGACGTGATTTTATTCGACATCTTCGCATTCCACTTGTTCCTATCAGTCTCATTCAAAACTGTGTGTGTTCTGAAAAAAACACCATAATGAGTTCGTGACGTATATAAATTACATTGTCTTCGTTAACATCTATGTCAAAATAGGTATGGTTTCTCACGTTTTAATGTACCAAAAATAATGTTTTTATTGAATTCTCAAAACTTAGCATTGAAATGTATTGCCGAAATTCAAATAGAAGTGACTGGTTACAATTAATAACAAAAACTACACGTTGTGCCAACAATACAAAAGAAAACAGTGTGATTGGCATACGTTTTGGATTGATAGGGTACATAAAGCTAGTTGGTTGGTTTCTTATTTTGATAATTCAATAATATAATGTCACCAATAATTTGTTTTCACACATTTTTGTGCACATGTATAAGCCAAGTAAGACATTTTGAAATCCTGTGATGTACACGCACCTCATAGAAGGGAAGCGGCTGTGCGTTTTCAAGCAAGTCTCACAATATGGGCTTTCACACTCCACGCAGTAGTTCGTCGCCTTCGTGGGCGTCCCTTCCTGGCCACAAGCTAGACACGTGATCTCCACCGGTTGCTTAGCTTCCATGTCATCGTTCCACACGTCCATAGATGTATTCTACAGACGATACACCTGAAGGAAAATCACTGATTACCATAAAACACATTCGAACGGCAAACACGGAACGCCATGACCGTTTCTCAATTAAGTCAGCGAAAGAACCTTTGTCACAAAGTATATTGTAAACATGTTTATTCTCCCCGAAAACTAAATTCGTGGAATCATATAGATCTGCTGTTCTGTTCGCCATTCATTCCGTATCGCGTTCGTGACATGAGCATTACTGCACCTTATTGCCAGAATGCAATGATTCTCCTGCGGGTATGCCATAGATGTGTCAAACCACTCCGCCTGCGTCTTCCGTGTTCGCCGTTTTTGAAAACTAAGCAACAAACGATATTCGAATGATTTATACCCCTGCGACTTTGGAATGGGTAAAAAAATTAGCAGCATACATTTATTGATTACGACGCTTGACATGACCTATTCACAAAACGAAATAATTAAACAAGTTTGTTTTTATTAAGCAACATAATATCTTGCTTGACATGCTCAATGCATTTATATATATATATATATATATATATATATATATATATATATATATATATATATATATATATATATATATATATTATATAATATGCTGTACCTAAAAACAGATACACTTTGTATGGAACCCACAGACCACACATGCAATGGTTGTTTTGTGTGTGTATTCCTTTATCAAATTGGTTTGAGGCTTGCATAATTCCCCAATCCACACTAAATCCACATTATGCTTTTTCTTCTTATATTAACATTCATGAACAACACATACACTTTGCAGTAAATTAAGCGGCTTGGACACCGCCACCGTGAATATTAATAAAATCTTTTAAAATAGGTGTGACCCTTTGTCTCTTTGCGAAAACCCAGACTTTGCCGGGTTTCGACAATCTGCTGCAAAATCGATTATGTCGAATGATGTAAAAGAAAGTATACATACAATAAGGACCAACAGTTTAATCAAAATGTGACCTTTTTACCTCAAAACGATACCTCTTAAAAGTGTTTACCTTAAAAGATGAGCTACTAAGACAGATCTTTCACCGTTGTATCCCTGTGGTGAATATATGTACACATAGATTGTTCTGTAAACATATGTAACTTCATGACGGATTTAGTCTGATAAATAGGAACTAAAGCGAAATGAGCCATAGAATTCTGCAACGTGTATCTTATACAAAAGCTGAATGCATGTGCAAAACCAAATCCATATTTTACAAGAAAATGAAAAAGAACATAATCTAAAAAATCAATACGAGTATATAATATGAATCAGCGTCTTGGGGTCGGCCTCAACAGTTAGATATCCAAAAATAAACGCGGTCACATCACTGCAATTTTAATAACATAATTACACGATGGCTGGTTACCCAAAAGATGTATTTAGGGCACAGAATTCTCGCAGTCGCTAGCATCACAAACTAGGTCACAGGGTCAATTTTCTGTTACAACAGGCGTATTTTTTCATTTTAACCTCACTGTCAAACTGGTGAAACTCCCAACATGTTACTATTTTCAATTACAGATCTAAAAATTTCATAACAAATAAAGACCAAATCTGTTTTAAAATCATGTAAATAAAACCCAAATTGTTCTTTGAAGGCAACGTTTCTATATCACATACAAACATATAAAACTTTTGCAACCTGTAGAATTTTCCGTGAATTTTCAAGACATTCGGTCCTTATATCCACCTCGGAAGTAACATTTGCTCATCATTAATGCATCGCAAAAAAGAGGTGGCGCCCGTGATTAACGGCCGTGTATATGACCACTTCCCGTACATTATCTACAGGTTATGTCTTTGAATGGGGGCTTCGATCGGGCCCAAATGATCAGAATTCTTCAGTAACATGCCAGAAACTGCATTTTTTTTATTGATTAGCATGATAAGAGGTTGCATAACCCATATTACCATGATCAGATCTTAAAAAACAGGTATGTTATTTTTCTTTAATTTAGTATTTTTATTTTGTATTGTTCAGTTGAAGATTTTTTTTTAATTCTGACCAATAGAACTATTGTACCTTGTGCATCCTGCATTGGATTAGTAGTCTCAAACTTACTATTCCTGTGAATTGTATGGACATGTGTCGAAAGGAATTTTCTCGAAAGTTACCGTGGTAGTTTCTATCATCGGTCTAGAGTTCTGAGCAAGTATGTTGCTTTAACGTGGAATAATATTTCTAGGGATCTGATAACGATTACCATTACTTTCGTTCTTTGCCTAATTTCCGTTAATGCCACCTTGTATGAGGTTCGATGGCAGCTTTTGAATTTTTTTCTTCCAAAAAAGTAACCAAACATTTCTTGCAAGTATTTTAATGAAAATGGTGTGTGCATGACTGATGATCGACGGGATGCAATCAATTCACTTATAAAGTGGGTTAGAATTTGCGACTTTAGGTCTTTGGGTTCACTACATAATTTAATGCGCAGAATTGTACTGCTTAACTGATCATAGCAATAAGCCATAACGGGTGGCTTAATTTGACATGTTTCTTAAGTTCAAACTTGCCCAGATCCTGAACATTCTGATCGTTTGCAAACGTTTTTGAGACCCGGGATTCCATCCCTAGAAAAGTTTGCCTCACCGCAATTTCCTAAGAACATGGTTAAAGACTGTAATGTATTAGTTCTCAACACACATCTGCATGATACGACCCGCTCTCTAGTTGCGTGTACCTCTGGCCCAATATTTATTGTATAACCCAGTAGTTGTGTGTATCTTGTAGGGATATAGTGAAGATCTAGAAAAATCTATCGCTGCCCAACCCCTGAACGCATGGTCAACAGGCAACCATTTTCTCTATCTCTTTCTAATGCAACGTATCTTGCATCAGAACGGTACTACCGATTGGTTTAGTACGACTTTGAATTGTCTTCGAAATTCCAAGCGATTCTTGCTTCATGTTAAAAACCCCTATTATATGTGAAATCTGTCATAGGCTCTTAATTACTGAAATGTTCTCTAGGGAACTCAATCCTATGAAAACTACTATTATAAATATGCTGCTAAAATTATTAATAACAAGAGTTTTGATCTCTGTGTCCATTTTGATACCCCTTAGCTCTCCCCTTTGTTTCTGGTATTTTGGATGGGGGTGCCTTTTTATGATCCGAATGGGGAATATCTGAAGCCATTTTGTGATTCTTTTGAGAATTTATATCATAGTAAACAGTAAAAATGCTTTGTGATGAAAACTTGTTAAATAAACTCCGTGTTACCTCATTTAAAGTATTATGTTATGTCTGGTGATCAACTTGCTAAAGGTCCAGTCGCACTACGATGCCGGTGGAGCCCCGGTCCAGGATCTACCGGGATGAACCGGGGCTCTACCGGGATGAACCAGGGCTCAACCGTGGACGCCCGGAATGAACCGGAGACGACCGGGAACAACCGGACAACCGGGAAAGTATTAAAATGTTTAATACCTCCGAGATGAATCGGGAAGGACCGGCAACGACCGGCGCGGCACCAGCAACAACCGGGACGGCACCGGGAACAACCGGAACGGCGACGTAGCTCCACCGGGGCCCATATAGACCCCGGGAGAGCAACGGCGACGCCCCGGTTGTCCCCGGTGTTGTCCCGGTGGAGCCCGTTGAATACCGGCAAAGTCCCGGTAAAGCTACGGTACATCGGTAAACCGGCGCTCTGCCGGGACGTAACCGGCATTCACAGGGGCTCCGCCTGGGTATAACCTGCGACGACCGGGGTTAATCCGGGGCGCGGCCGTAGCTCTGCCGGGGTCTCATGCCGGTATAGCCCCGGTGAGTGCCGGTGGAGTTACGGTATACAAGGGGTCTGCCGGGACGCTGCCGGCTTTCACCGGGGCTCCACCTTGGCATTACCGACGACAACCGGGAGTTTGCGGGGGCTTCACCGGGATAAACCGTAGATAGTCCGGGGTTGATCGGGACTCTGCCGGGTTGTTGACCGGCTTCAACCGGGGCGGCACCGGGAAATAGTGTGACCGCGTTTAAAAATTTCTACGAATTATCCCTTTCTCGCCGGTCGACCGGCGTTAGCTAACCGGGATGGACCGGGTCTCTACCAGCAATAGTGAGACATGGGATTAAATTTGCCTAAGAATGTGCCATTCTGACTACCACATATAACTCCAGTGCCACTTACACGTGCAACAACTTCAAAGCAGTTTGCTCTAATTAGATGCCCTTAGAGAACATCAGTTTTAAATTTAACTACATTAACCGAAGTCAAAACCCCGTTTGGAATCAGTGTGAATGTATCACTAAAACAACACTCATCGTCACGGAATTACTGATCTAAAACCTTATTAGATATTACACACCGGGTACACTAACAACCACAATGAACTATACACCATAATCAATGAAGAGTTCCTAAAGATTACTATCAACTTATCATAAATCTGATTTTCAAATCTTCCATTCAATAGAAACTCAAAATCTCAATTAATGCTCTATATCCCCTGCAAAAAAAACTTAAATATCACTCTAATGTTAACTTACATCACCTTATCAACCTCATCGACCTAATATAGTATTTAAAAAGGCCAAACATCGGTTTATTTCCCTCATTCTACTGTAAAAACGAAACTTTGTTTACGATTATATTATTTCTATTTATTAAAGGGACCTTTTCACGTTTTGGTAAATTGACAAAATGTAAAAAAATGTTTCTGATTCGCACATGCTAGTTGTGGTTATGATATTTGTACGGAATCCGGATAGTGCCATCTATAATCTCGCCCTTCTTTCATCAAGGGCGACACACGACACACGAAGCGATACACGATATTTTGCGCGACAATCGCGGCGACGCACGATATTTTGCGCGATACACGAAGCGACGCGCGAGAATGTATCGCCCTTGTGTAGGTAGCCCAAAAAGCGATATATCGTATTAAATATATCGTGCGTCACCACGACTGTCGCGCAAAATATTATTGTACAAATATAACTCATACTATCCGAATTTCGGTATCGCCGTCTAATTTCAGACCGCGACATTAGACACACGAAGCGATACTCGATATTTTGCGCGACAGTCGCGGCAACACGCGATATTTGTACTGTTCAAATATCGCTGTAATAATATCGCCTTTCGACTGTCGCGTTTTTTGAACGGTGTTACAATAATGTTTAATCATTTATTATCAATATGGCTGCCCTCGACACACTTATAAAAGATTATTCTAACATTAGTAAACCGAGTACAAATTAATTAATTTTCATGATAATTTTGATGTATATTTTCAAGGATATATGTTTAAAACTATTCAGAAATTTGAACAATAGAGTAAATTTTTTATCAATTTTAAGATAATATATCATTATAATCTGTATCACATCCAATAGGATTGCAGATTTGTAGATAACGTTTAACTTCAAGTAAGACATCAATATGAAACCAGAAGATTTCTTTTCAGTACATGTGTAATAAAAATTTATAGATTATCCAGATTATTGACGAGCAACATTAATGCCCAGTATATTGAAATTAATTAAACGGTATTTTGTTGCTGGTATTGTTTTCCTTTTTAAACACTTTTATAACGCTTTATCAAATAAATTATCGGCATAAATAAACCTGCATACAGTGCAAACAACAATTTTTATAATATTTATATTGGCTTACAAAAACGCTTTTGAAGGACGCAAAACGTTTGTTTCATAGTGCTTAACAGGGTTCCAGATATAATATAAATGACTATTATATAATTATATTCAGATAAAGTCCTCATACTTGTGCGCATGTCTTATATGATTTAAACAAAAATCACGTAATGCCCGTTGAACCGTAGAATCGAACAACTAATAACTTAACCTAAGGAACTCAGTGTTATATTCAAAACCGTTATTCCTAGTGATTTTCTTATCATCAAATATACGTTTAAAAAATATTTATGTAATATTCAATTTTTATTTATTACCAGATTAAAGTATAAGAAGCGAATAGCTTGCTATATCAATAATATACATTTTAATTGCTGATCAGACATAAATATTATTATAAAGTAATATTATATTAAAAGATATATATACGACATTATGCAAATGCTTAACAGTACAATTATCGCGTGTCGCCGCGACTGTCGTACAAAATATCGAGTATCGCTTCGTGCGTCGTGTGTCGCGGTCTGAAATTAGACCGCGATACACGAGATTCGGATACTATGGGCAACTATCGCGCAAAATATCTTGCGTCGCTTCGTGTTTCGTGCGTCGCCCTTTGAACGCGAAAGACGACACACGAAGCGAAACATGATATTTTGCGCGACAATCGTGGCGACGCACGATATTGTGCGCGACAGTGTCGGTGACGCACGATATTTTGCGCGACAGTTGCGGCGACGCACGATATATTTAACACGATAAATCGCCTTTTGGGCTACCTACACAAGGACGATGTTTCGTGGTACATTCTCCCGAGTCGCTTCGTGTATCGCGCAAAATGTCATGCGTCGCCGCAACTGTCTCGTAAAATATCGTGCGTCGCCGCGACTGTCGCGAAAAATATCGTGTATCGCTTCGTGTGTCGTGTGTCGCCCTTGATGAAAGAAGGGCGAGATTATAGATGGCACTATCCGGATTCCGTATATTTGTGATGAAAGAGTAATACTGAACATTCACCATGCTCTAAAATATTCATTACATGCATCTTTTGACGATTTAAAAACCTGAAAATTATAAACGTTCCAACGCGAAACGATTGAATACTTTGGAAAGTTCTGTTGTTGTCGTTATATTTTGCGACACTACAAGGATTGCTTATATAAAATACATCAGTCATAGTATGAGTACGGATGGCCGAGTGGTCTAAGCGATAGACTTTTACTCCAAGGGTCAGTGGTTTGAGCCCAGTTGAGGGTTACTTTGTTTTTCTTTCTTTAATTATATTCTTGTTTTTTACCGGAGCTTTTTAGATCCAATCTTTACGTTTATGAATATAAAGCATTTAATGACAAACTTCAATACATACCAAAATCTGTGAAAAGGTCCTTTTTATATCATTCGTTTTCTTTAAAAATCATTATTATTTCACCATGAGCATTGAATGTTAATAATATTCCATGCGATGGAATCTTTACACAATCTAGATTTCTGTAAAAGTGATAGATACTAGTATGTCTCTTTACCTGTTTTCTTTTTAAACATCAAAGTTTAATTTTCGGAGCACTTTCGATTTAAAATACACAGGCCTTTCCCATAACAAGGTAACATCCATATCGTTATCACGAGTGATGTAACCTTCGACTTCAGGCTACTTTTATTGATTGTAAACGGGTGACTTTATCTGTCACGTGACTCCGATCCCTGTTCCCTATTGGCTGACACGTTATGCACAAAAAACTGGCTAACAAATTCGTACCATTCACATCCGACCCTTAAAAGGGCCTTTTCACAGATTTTGGCATGTTTTGAAGTTTGTCATTAAATGCTTTATATTGATAAATGTATAATTTGGATCTAAAAAGCTCCAGTAAAAAATTAAGAATAAAATTTAAAAAAAGGAAACAAAAAGTAGCCCGCAGCAGGGCTCGAACCAGTGACCCCCGGAGTCCTGGAGTAAAAACCAATTAGACCGCTCGGCCATCCTGTCAAGTATGTACGACTGACGTATTTTATACTTTATATAAGCAATCTTCGTAGTTTCACAAAATTAAACGACAACAACAGAACTCTCCAAATTATTCAATCGTTTCGCGTTGCAACGCTTTATAATTTTCAGGTTTTTAAATCGTCAAAAGATGCATATAATGGCTATATTAGACCATAGTAATATTTCAGTATTTCTGTCTCCTCACAAATATCATGACTAAAACGAAAATGTGCGAATCTGAAACAACTTTTTTCAATTTTGTCAATTTACCAAAACGTGAAAAGATCCCTTTAATATCTTAATAACTGCCGTAACTTAAGTTGAAAAGTAAAATAAAAGATCGTTCAGTGGTAGCTACTAGACATCTATTTCAGTACCCGAAAGCACATCTTACAACTCTTTTAAGAACTACCTAATCGAACAAACTGATAGGTAAGACAATGACGTAATTTGACTGCTATATTTTTTTGAATTTTTGTTTGCTTATTGAGTACGTGTGTAATATATTGATGATATAATTTTGCTCAAACACCTAAAACAGATTGTAAATTTGTCGATTTCAAGTCTATTTGCGTCAAAAGTAAACATTAACAATCTATTTGGAATGTTAATATGGGAATATCGACATTATTTCGCGTGATAATGGCATGAAAAACTGTACAAATTTGTTACTATATATAGTAATGTATGTATTATTACACGAAACAAGGCCACGAGGAAACCGTTAGATCTTCTAAATATTGCAATTTTTCTTATAATGAAAATACCACGGTAAAGACTATATCCTATATTATATGCATATGGAAAATATGGACTGATGACAAACATGTAATTTCAGTGATAATAATTAATCGATTTAATTAATACGTTATTTCAAAGAATACTTCAGCTACTTGAACTTTTTATAAAATATTAAGTGTTTTTTTTTTCCAAACCAAGCTGCAGTACCTGTAATAAACAATAATGGCGCATAATGTTTTTAAAGCAGAACATTTTTAATTAACACAATAAATGTCAAAACAACACTGACAATTTAATGATAAATATAATAATTTGTTATAACATAGTAGGCATTTTATGCATGTTTATGTATTGCATATTCATGCCTCAAATTGATAGTGATACGCGTCAGATCTGCTAACAATAAGAGCTTATGATACTACAAAAGGATCTATAATATGCATTTGACTTAAAGTACGCTTTACGATATCTCGTTAAATACGTTCGTTTTGAGGTCATAGAAAAACAAATTCTAAAGTGACACTATAGGGCAGTTATGGGAATTATTCCCATAAGGCATTTTCCAGATAAAGGCCCCACAACAACAAATATACCAACAAACGTCAAATGAAAATACCTTTCGTTTCAGATTGTCCGCTTGATGGCGATTTTTAAAAATGCCAGTGAGATAAATCATAAGCGACAACAAAACGACAACACGACCCATTAATATATCTTTCTTATGCTTTAGTTTGTTGAACCCCTAATTTGTCGATCAGAAGCCAATTGTATAAATCTGGATAACTTTAGCCAATCTAAAAGATAACTTTATTCGGGTATAGATTACAGGCTACTGCCAAATATCTTGGCTAAATATTATCCAACTAACCAAAACGTGCCCCTGTTCGGATATGTATATTGTTTATACAATCGCTAACCACAAAAAGATATCATAACATTTAAGATACCGTAATCAAAAGTTAATAGCTGGATAAAAGTTATCCCGATTTATACAATTTGAAAGTCAAAAGCTAACGGCCACAACCTCACGACAAATACAGGCGCATTTAAGGCAGTTAAAACATGTGACGCTCTTTCTTTTCTCATTAAATATTCGTGAATATTTCATTTGTTATGGCTGGAGTCCAAATAAATAAACAACAAATGGCGCGGCAGAGGCCGACGCGTATCCCCACGCCGCATGTTTGACCCAGGGGCGCCGCAGGGTTGGTAGTGGGGCCATGCATAGTTGAGATTGACCGTATTGTCATAAGAGATGTTCAGTACCAATTTGAAGTAAATCGGTGTAGGAATGAAGAAGTTAATGTAAAATAACCTAAAAAAATGAGTGAAAATCTCTGACCCGGCTCCACCCCAATCCAAATAACTTTTGATCCAGGCGTCAGATCAAAATTCCAAATAGTGCACTGTCGCACATATGCTCATAGCAACCATGTGTGTAAGTTTCAAGGTTCTAGTGCTAATAGTGTATGAGGAAATAATGACCAGGACGGACGGATGGACGGACAGACAGAGGAGATAACCGCATAATAGATTTCAAAATCTAAACGCGGACCCTAAGTTCAAGGTCAAGGTCACAGGGGTCAAAACTTCTATGAGCATGGAAAGGTCTTGGTCAGAAACACATGCGTACCAAATAAGAAAGCAATATCTGAAGGGACACAGACATTATAAGTTTTTTTTTGAATCGCGGTCGCAGATTTCGGAACCTGAACGCGGACCCCAAGCACATGAAATTGAAACGAAATTTCGACGGCAAATCATATAAGAAGCAAATCGTTATAATTATATGCGTAGTCCTAGCAAATAAAATGTGCATAATAAACGAATATCATTAAGAAATAATGCAAAGTAAACCAATCAATTATAAGATATTGAAAACCAAATCTTATTAAATATGTTTACCAATTTACTCATTTTAAATACATGTATAGATACAACGACAACGAGCAAGGCATAATATTGTAAAGCGCATGGGGGTTAGAGGGTTATGGTAAGTGTTAGGGGTCGGGTTTGGGTTAGGGTTAGCCTAAACCCTAACCTTTACCCTTACCCAACCCCTAATCCTAACCTAACCATAACACATGGTTATCTCCCCTATACCATGGCTCGTTCGTTGTCGTTGTCCCCTTCCCATATGTCAAGATGTAAAGGACAATAACTACACCGAAGGGATGAAAGCAGTCCAACTACACCATTTAATATTTGCTTGATTTCAAGCTAAAATTAATGTGTATTTCGATTTAATAATTATAGCATTAAAAAAGACCAGACATTGGTTTATTTCCTTCCATCTACCTAGGCCGATATTTAAAATCGGCTTTAACTGTTTAAACGAAACGTTTATTATGATGATATTATTTATAATTATTAATATCATTCGTTATAATCGTTTTATTGTATAAAAAATGTATTATTTACATGTGCATTGAATGCGAATAATATTTCACGCGATGAACCTTTTAAACAATCTAGATTTCTGTAAAAGTAATAGATATGTGTCTTTACCTGTCTTCTTTTTAAACATCCAAGGTTAATTTTCGGAGCACTTTCGATTTGAAATGCACAGGTATTTCCAATAAGTAGGTAACTTCTCTAGCGTTATCACGAGTGATGTCCCCTTTAACTTGAGGCTACTTTTTGACGATGCGAACAGCATCGTCCAAGGTTTGATAATCACCCTAAAAAAATCCACAATGGCGGCCTATGTAAAAGACCGAGCCAGTCCGATTGAGATAACTCGATTTTTCAGTTACTTCCCTTTTGCATACGCCACTGCGTAGGAGCATTGATAACATTCTCCTAGCAAAGTTGTCGTTCGTGTTTCAACATTCAACAATGGCCGCCTTAATGAGAGTCTCGATTCAAAACTTTCTTACTGCATACAGTGGCTTGTTTCGCTATTTAGAAGCTGTCATTTAGGATATATGAATTATTTATTCACTAAATCTCCGCTTATGACAACAATAGTTGGAAATCGAAGGATATATACTCGATGTGAATGAAGGACTTTCTGGATCGTAACAGCTTGACACGGCAAAACTGGCATACTGATTACTGGTATTTTTAGTTATCAATATAAGTCACATTGTGCTTTATAAATTGTATTCGAGCATTTTGCGACTTATTGAATGACTATGATACCCGATATCAACATTTCATCGGGGATTTGCAGATCACCAAGCTGTCCTGAGATTCAACATTGATTTAAAACTCTTTACTGGTTAGTACTCTTTCTTAGTGTTAGTACTTTTTATCATTTTAAAGTTAAATGAACTGTGTCACAGTAAAAGAAACATTAAGCGATTGTGGCCAGTTTGGATCTAGATCAGCCTGCAGTCGCTTTAAAGCTGTTTGCTTAAAAGCGTTTTTCTGACAATAACAAATAATTTAATTGGATACTGATTTGACTGCGCTTTTCCTGTGACCTGGCTCAAATAATAGAATTGTCATTAATCAAATTATTTATTTCGAACATTAATCAACTGTTTTCTTGTCCCTCGGGATCAATGACTCCAGCACTTTCCTGTTGAGAATTGAATACTGCTAAAGGCGATGCTAGGGGACGTGAGAGATGTTGCACCTTCCAGTATCGCTCGATTGTTCATTGTCAGCTCGGGTACTACCTTCATGTACCCCGGGTACTCGTAAGTATACTTACATGTATCCCGGGTACGGTAAATATACTAAAATGTACCCGGGAAATTTAACCCTAAATCAGTTGTTGTCGACTATTTTTTGTAATAATTATATATACACATCAGGGCTTAACACTAACTTTTTTGCAACTAGCCCATTCGGGCTAGTAAATGCAGAACCTACTAGCCCTGACCAATCTTTCATGTGCCCTGACCCAAGTATTATAAAAACCTTTATATTTATCATTCAACTTGTATTTTCTTGTGCTTGGAGATGCGCAATTATGATTAAATCATCTTATTAGCTTGCCTTACTATATAATGCAATTAAATTCAATATTCATCTATTTAAGACAACTATTTGTAATCTTCACGCCATTTCTGGAGAAATTTTCTTGTTTTTTTATTTCCTCATACATTCTCTTACTTTCCTCCTTCCCATTGGCTAGCCCGGATAAAGGTACAGGCAGTGAATGTCGTTCGGACGTGCCTCGGAGTGTTAAGCCCTGCACATTTATGTCAATTTTCTGTAGAATGGCCTCTATATTATCGGAACACATACTCAAAAAGCATGTTGATGCAGTGTTTTTTGAAGAGAAGTGTGTTTAAGATAATCGGTTGCGCGTTTTACGACATCGGATTTTCGGCGCGAATACAACTCGGGTACAGTCTAATATGGACCGAGTACAATTACGTTTATTAACCGTACCTGGGGTACATGTAAGTATACTTAGAGTACCCAGGGTACATGTAAGTATACTTAAGAGTACCCGGGGTAAATGTAAGTAGTACCAGAGCCGACGATGACCAATCGAGCTCCATTATCCCTCATGAACCGACTCAAAAAACCGAGTCAGCAATATTTGACTTAATTTTTGGTTTGGTTGCTCTCGAGGGATCGAAAATTTTAGAATCTTCCTAAAAGACCTACGGGTTTGATCCCCAGAAGCGACATTGAAAACTAGCATACTTTGTTATCTAAAAGGCTGCTAAACCTGATATACAATGATAATGTGAATTTTCTCTCACATGATGTTCATCAGTCATATTATATAAAAACTTACAGCAGTAGTAAACAACTGGACAATAATTCATGAACGCATCTTTCATTTGTCTTTGACACTTTGATTTTGACATGGCCTAGATTTAAATATGTGACTGGACTTTACCAGCACTCTTGTAACAGAGCTAAAGTTTAAATGTACCATTGAAGATCACCTAAATCCAGATTTGCTATAATAGACGTGTGGAAAGTTTTAAGGGTGTGACAAGTAAGAAAAATTGGTCATTACTTAGAGGCCACAACTGATCTATGACTGTATTAAAACAAGAAAAATCAGTGCCTGATTTAGATTTCCTTAGATAGTTCAATAAAAACTAAATTCATAAGCCTGGTAACAGTTTAACGGTAATGCTACCAATGTGTCACACCAGGGCCTTGAATTTGAAATCTAGGACATGCATGGTCATTTCTTCATGAAATCAGGACACAAAATTGTATTTTAAGTCCTTAATTGACCTGGATATAGTTCTCAGATTATTATAAGCTCAATCAGTATATTTATATCATTATTTATGCTAAATGTGTATTGTAAATATATACACAATCATGCAGTTACATGATAGCAATAAATAATATCAAAGCTACCCATACTATAAAGGTCATTGACAAAGCTTATGGTCAAAATGTGAACACATTGAGTGTAATCGCCCTCTCGTGCCAGCAAAAACAACACGTTGACAGGTTGTCATTTTTGACAGTTCTACTTTCACTTTAATTTTGTGATATCAAACTATTAACAATTATGTGGCTGAGAAAAATATCGCCATTGCTTTTTTATGCCCCCGGTAGGGTGGCCTATATCAGTTGAACTGTCAGTCAGTCAGTCAGTGTGTCAGTCTGTCCGTCCGTCCGAAAACTTTAATGGCCATAACTTTTTTAATATTGAACATAGGAACTTGATATTTTGCATACATGTGCATCTCATGGAGCTGCACATTTTCAGTTGTGATGTGTGAAGGTGAAGGTCATCCTTCAAGGTCAAATGTCAAATATAAAGCGTCTGTCTGTCTGTCCGAAAACTTTAACATTGGCCATAACTTTTTCAATATTGGCGTGCATGCGTATCTCATAGAGCTGCACATATTGATTGGTGAAAGGTCAAGGTCATCCTTCAAGGTCAAGGTCAAAGGTCAAATTTTGCAATATGTAAGATAGCAACTCCATATTCGGCATGCATGTGTATGTCATGGAGCTGCACATTTTGAGTGGTGAAAGGTCAAGGTCATCCTTCAAGGTCAAAGGTAAAATATATGGCTTCAAAACTGCGCAGCAGTGGCATTGTGTTTCACAAACACAGCTCTTGTTTAATATATTTTCTGCACATTTCTTCAAAAAACTTACATCAATACACGATTTTCTTCGTTAATTCAATCATTCCTGACAGACTTGTGTACATATTTCGCTTACATTTTGACGCGCGTAGGTAGGACCGCATTACCGCTTCCGAAATGTGTATTCATACTATTGCCTTTGAGGAACTTATCTGGTGTTTGACGGAAAGGGCCGAAAATGTGCGAGTGTGGGTCAAGTTCCCCACAGGTACTACTTTCCCGTTCCCCCAATTTTTTTTCCGTACCTAAAATTTTTCGTACCCAATTTTTTTTTCGAACCCAATTTTTTTTCATCCCCAATTTTTTGTTCGTACCCAAATTTTTTTCGGTCCCAATTTTTTTGTTCCCAAATATTTGTTCGTACCCAAATATTTTTTCGTACCATTTGTTTTCATACCTAAATTTTTTTCGCAAATTTTTTTTACCAATTTTTTTTTCCGTACCAACATACACAATTGTGGTGATTGTGGTGATGTAGATAAACTTAACTTGATGCTTTTATATCCATCCTCTCAAAAGCATCGTCACACCAGTACTGTCAGTACTTTGATATTGATTGTA
This sequence comes from Dreissena polymorpha, assembly GCF_020536995.1. Lineage (NCBI taxonomy): Eukaryota > Metazoa > Mollusca > Bivalvia > Myida > Dreissenidae > Dreissena > Dreissena polymorpha. Next base: position 100,979,889 of record NC_068358.1, on the reverse strand, counting down.
AACGGATGACGTTATCTGCCACTTGACTCCGATCCGTGCGCCCATTACACACAAAATATGCTAACCTATTAGTACCATTCACATCCGACCCGCATGTTTTACGTAACTCGGTCCAAGGTCGAATCATAAAACCTTGTATGTATGCATAAAAACCAACATAGTGTCTTTATACCACCAGGGGATAGGGTGGAGTGAAGAAAGTACAGAACACATATCTGAGTGATAGGAAATGTATTGCAAAATGTCATAACATTGAACAAAAAACATCTAATTGTGTAATAACAAGCTCCCTTCTACCCTGCTGGGCAAGCAACAAACCGACAACGGGAAAGTATGTTATTTAAATGAACACTATAATTTTGGTGATAAGTATGGTGGCTTATACCTGTCATATCTGTTTGTCGGTTTGGTGGGTTTTCAGAGCACCAACACAATCGCACACCAAGAGCCTTTATCTTAATAATTGCCGTAACTTAAGTTTAAATGTAAAATATGAGATCGGTAAGTGGACGCTACTAGACAGTTATTTCAGTACCCAAAGTCACATATTAAAACTCTTCTAAGAACTACCTTATCGAACGAACTTATATGTAAGACAATGTTGTAATTTCACTGCTAAAATTTCTGTTTTTATTTTTGTTTGTTGAGTACATGTGTAATTTATAAATGATATAATTCTGCTCAAACACGCAAAACAGATTGTAAATGTATCGATGTCAAGTCTATTTGCGTCAAAAGTAAACATTAACAATCTATTTGGAATGATAATATGGGTAAATCTACATTATTTCCCTGTAAAAGTGTATTTTTTCCGCGCTTACTTAATTTTCAAGGCGTAGATCAGGAACAGATAACAAATTTAATTTTTAAGAGTCAGAGGGCTTGAAATTGAAATTGATGACAAAAACATTTGTCGATTTCATTTATTACAACAGACCGCATTTGCGTTCATTTCGTTGAACCATGGGACTGTTGTCAAGTCGCGATCGTGAAATAGTGTAATTACTAAACGCACAATTTGGCTCATTATTGGAATTGATTTTGTCGGAAAATAAAACAATCTTGGCAGTAACACATATATCAACATACTTTTCGTGACGATCCCATCGGCCGAATCATCTAATAACGCCATTTAATGTAAAATAAACAATAACGTATTTTTAGAAACAACCCACATATGAATAAAATTTAGGTCATGAAAATTTGTTGCAATTTAGACACATGACTCCATATATAAATATGTACATAATTATGTAGATTTTAAGATTTAGTTAAATTACTACACGAAAGAAGGCCATGAGAAAACCGTTAGATCTTCTTAATATCGCAAGGTTTCCTTTATTTAAAATACCAAGGTAAAGACTATATCCTGCATTGTATGCATATAGAAAATATGGACTGATGACAAACATGTTAGTTCAGTGAAAATAATAAATTGATTTAAATGATACGTTATGTCAAAGAATACTTAAGCTTCTTGACAAGTTTTATAAAATATTAGGGTTTGTTTTCAAATCAAGCTGCAGTACCTATAATGTAAGAAATTAATCGGCAGAATGTTTTAAAGCAGATTTTTTCAATAACACAATCAATGGCAAAACAACGGTGGCAATTTTTTTTATAAATGTAATAATTTGTTATAACATAGTAGGCATTTTATGCATGTTTATGTATTGCATAATTATGACTCAAATTGATAGTGATACGCGTCAGATCTGATAACAATAAGAGCTTATGAAACTACAAAAGGATCTATTATATGCATTTGACTTAAAGTATAATTTACAATGTCTCGTAAAATACGTTCGTTTTAAAGTCATAGAAACACAAATTCTAAAGTGGCACTATAGGGCAGTTATGAGAATTATTACAATAAGGCACTTACCAGATAAAGGCCCAACAACGACAAATGTACCAACAAACTTAAAATGAAAATACGTTTCGTTTCATGGCGATTTTTAAAAATGCCAGGGACAAAAAATCATTATCGACATTAAAACGACAACATGATCCATTAATATATCGTTCTTATGCTTTATTGTGTTTTTCCACTGATTTGTCGATCAGAAGCCAATTGTAAAAATCTGGATAACTTTAGCCAATCCAAAAGATAACTTTATTCGGGTATAGATTACAGGCTGTTGCCAAATACCTTTGCTGAATCTTATCCAATACTAACTAAAACGTGCACATGTTCGGATATGTATATTGTTTATACAATCGCTAACCAAAAAAAAGATGTCCTAAAATTTTAGATACCGTAATTAAAAGTTAATAGCTAGCTGTATAAAAGTTATCCCGATTTATACAATTTGAAAGTCGATAACAAACGGACACATGCTCATGACAAATACAGGCGCATTTAAAGCAGTTAAAACATTTCACGCTATTCCGTTTCTCATTAAATATTCTTGAATATTTTATTTGTTATGGCATGTTTGACCCAGGGGCGCCGCCAGGGTTGGTAGTGGGGTCATGCATTGTCATAAGAGATTTTCAGTATCAATTTGAAGTAAATCGGTGTAGACATGAAGAAGTTGAAGTTAATGTAAAATAACATTAAAAAATGAACGAAAATCTCTGACCCGGCCCCACCCTAACCCCCATAACTTTTGACCCAGGGGTCAAATCAAAATTCCAAATAGTGCACTGTCGCTAATATGCTCATGGCAACCATGTGTGTAAGTTTCAAGGTTCTAGTGTTAATTGTGTAGGAGGAGATAGTGGCCAGGACGGACAGACGGCGGAAATAACCACAAAATAGATTTCAAAATCTAAACGCGGACCCTTAGTTCAAGGTCACAGGGGTCAATAATTGTATGCGCATTGAAAGGTCTTGGCCAGATACACATGCGTACCAAATATGAAAGCAATATCTGAACGGACACAGACGTTATGAGCTTTTTTTGAATCGCGGTCGCAGATTTCGGAACCTGAACGCGGCTCCCAAGAAATTCATATGAAATTAAAACGAAATTTCGACGGCAAATCATATAAAATAGCAATGTTATAACGGCGGCAATTCATATGAAATTATAACGAAATTACGATGGCAGGCCAAATGAAATTGTAACGAAATTTCGACAGCAATTCATATGAAAATGTGACGAAATTACGACGGCAATTTACATGCACTTGTAACAAAATTACGACGGAACTCATAGAAAATTGTAACGAAATTACTACGGCAATTCATATGAAATTGTAACGAAATTACGTCGGCAATTCATATGAAATTGTAACGAAATTACGACGGCAATTCATATGACATTGTAACGAAGATATGAGTATATCATTTGAGTAAAAATTATCGTAACACTGATGCGTGTACGTGTGTTATTTTGTTTATTCCCAAACATATAAATACAAAAATGATATATAGTCTAATTCAAAAGGTTAAGGTAACATATTTAACAAAATGTCATGTTAAAAGTCACTCGTTTACAAATGTCTATAACAACCATTAGTACTCGTACCAAATGCTGTGTCAGAGAACATATTTTGCCCAAAATATAGTTCATAACTATAATTTGTAATAACATGTCTAACAGTTTTATGATTGCGCTAGTATTAACACAAGTCCCCCATTCCATTGTTAATAATAAATCATATAGTTTAAATGCATATTAAGAGATCATCATTAAACATATTTTCTATGGAAATGTGTACATAAAACTTATCACAGTACACATGTAAATATAACTTTTCATGTTTGAACTTTAATAAAAGAACTACGGACCTAACGACGGTTACAAAGAACCCCGAAACATATATATTCCAACCAAAGAACAGCATGTACACTAAAAAAACTTAAGCTGCGTCGCCCGGCCAAAAAACAAACAAAAAATATAGGTTTGAATATTCAAACACATCGACATATAGCAGGTCATAAAAAAAACGTTACCTAAACCTTACGTCACTGCTTAAAACAACATAAAAAGTCTTAGCTAGCAGTTCCTTGAAAATTACAGATGTGTTATAGGTTCAATCAAATATAACTTAGTCATTGATCTACGCCATTTCACTTGATGTATCTTCCATTGAAGGTATGCAATCGTGTCTACGTCGAACATGATCGTTTGCAGTGATCAGTGTTTGCATCATTGCCATCATCTGGTTTACCTTTGCGTCAATGGTTTCAACTCTGATGTGTGTTGCTTCAACCTTTTCCATTTTTTCAGTTAGTTTTGCGTCAATAGTTTCAACTAGAAGGGGTCCAAGTTCGTTAATCAATTCATTACAACGTTTAAACTCTTCTTTTGAGTCGATGCAATCTTTAATTCGTTCATTGTATTCTGTGCTTGATCGTACTAGTGGATTGTTTTCTGCCGATTTCCGCACCGCCATCTCATAATCTTTTAGAAGTTTTTCCAGACGCTTTATCCGATTCCTGGCGTCTTCTAAGTCAATGTCCTTTGCAAGAAGCGTATCATTCATTTGATTCATTTGGATTTTGGCTTGCTCTTTTTCTTCTATCGACGATTGCAGGTCAAGTTTAAGCTGCAGATTTTTCTTCGTAAGTTGACTTACTTGTCGTCTAGATGTTGCGTTGTCTTTGTGCCACTTAGCAATTGTTTCTTTTAACTCTCTCTTGGCGTTATTTAATTCAAGTTTCAGATTCCGTAACTTTCGGCTTTCATCGTCCGACCAATTGTTTCTTCCACTCAACTTTATATAACCGCTATCTCCTAACTGCAATAAAAACATAATTTGCAAGCATATAGCAGAATGTTTTTATCAGTTGAACGTTTCTTTAACTGGATTTCATAGTATTAGGTATTGCATGAATTTACTCTAATATAATATAATGTAAAATACGAATATAAAATAAGTAATTATTGAAAGATTTTTTTTAACTTTCCCAAGATCTAACATATTCATAGATGAATTATATGATTATAAAATAGGTACTTTCATCTATAAAATGGTATTGCAATTAAGCATATGCATATTCTTATCTGTTTAACATCGGTATTGTTAAGAATGTATTCGGATTTCATACTGTATCTCTAGTCAAATTATCTTTACAATCAAATATCAATAGTTCTTTGCAGTTGCGATTGTCTTAATTATTATATTCAATTTTTATATTTATTGTAAAACTGAATCTCAAGTGTAATATTATTATGTCCATGTGCAAGTAAACTGAAAATTATATCATTATATGAAATGTATGTATGCTAAATGAAACTAACGTTTTAATCTGTAATTATTCCACTCTCCGTCGTAGCGAATATGTTCTTATCGGTTATTTTAAAATCTAGAGATTTCTTTTACTAAAAAGACTCGGGAATTCCATAAATCGTGTTATTTGTTTCACAGAAGACAAACCTGAGTTTGAAAAATATTGCAAGTGCATGTTATTATCGATATATTAACATTTAATGCTTTTGTTGGTAGCTTTTTCTTTCTAACGCAATACTATTTGATGAAAAAAGATAACAGACCGAGATCATAAAAGCGTTAATAAGGATAAAGTCATCTTTTATCCTTTTTTATATTGCGTTGCTCAGTACAAGTGCAAAGATTCGCTTGCACTGAAACTCTCCTTAAGTCATACAAAAAGACCGACAGTAAAAACGCCATGGTCTGGACACTGATCCACAAATGTTAAGATAGGTAAAAAGATCTGTCATTCGCTATTCGTATTTTCTTATGATGCGCATTTATTTGACTTAAAAAATATAAATATGTATATGGCGTTACTTTATAACTGATTTCGATGAGAGTCGATATCATTACGGCAACGTAGTTATTCCGTCACACATATTTTTTCTTATATTTTTTCTCATATATAATAAACTATTGTTGTATAAACAACGTTTACAGTGTTCAATCGGCTTTTATATAATTATCTTATCATTAAAACTAGCCGCAGCATGACAAAAACATAAAGACCTCCGTGCATGCAACACATGCTGTAAGAAGGTAATATGAGATGTGTTCTTTACAATTTTATGTTTGCGATCACATTTGTATCAATATGTCAGCTCATGAAAAATTATTTCTCACGTGTTAGTTTTCTGTTAGAAATAAAAGAGCATGTATCTTAAATGTTTACTCGGAACCCAGATATTGAGGGTTCGGCGACCGGCTATAACCGGCCGTAACCTAATTAACACTTTATCTTTGTTTGCTGAACAATATCTGTGAAGTTTGTGTGTACAATTTCATACCTTAACACGGTTATAATATGTAACACTACAATACACTCTAAAAGAGGTGGTTTAATTGTAAAATGTGATATGAAGAATAGAAAATTATATTATTAAATTGAACACAATAAAACGGTGTTTTTAACTTTGTTGTGTTTTTTTTTTCACAAGATTTTTCCTTATTGACCCCATACATGATATTTGTAAACTGTGTAACCTAAATGTAGTTGAATCGGAATTCCACTTTGTACTTTGTTGTCCCTTGTATCAAGATTTAAGACGAAAATATAATATCCCAACTGCTTTTAATACAATGAATACATTTATTAACCTTATGTCCTCAAATCAAACAGGAGTTTTAAGACGCCTGGCAAAATGTGTATATTTTTCAATGAAACAACGTTCCCAAATCCTTGATTGTATTGCTTCTAAAGCTCTATAAATATGTTTGGTCAGAGGTATTCATGTAGTTGTTTCGTTTTTCGATATGTATTTGAACACGAATATTTTGATACCATGCACTTTAAATTTTACATGTTGTTTTGCTATGACCATCTCTTTGTAATACTGTATTTGTAAATGGCCAAAGGCATGGATTATGCCGATTTGCCTAATAAAGTATAGTATTTAAAAATATATATTTTAACAAAATTAAAAATCAGTTGAATCACTTAGCTGCTTCACGTTAACATATTTTTGAAGGCGCGTTAAGTTTGTATTTTTAATTCAGGGGAGGCAGCCATTACTATACTACTGGTTAGTTAAAAAAAACACAGTTATCTTCAAATAAAAAACCTATCAATTGACGCTAACTGCATCATAATAGACATTTGATGTTCTCGAGAATAAAAGATAGGAATGCAAACGCAGTATGTTTATTTTTGCCTTGGTATTCAAACTAATAGAGTATGATATCATACCACTACAAGCTGCCAAATCTAATTTTAATATCCCGTCAACAGGAAGTTGTTACGTCAGCCAATGAACAACGAATATTTCGCAACGTATTTCGTGAAATAAAATTAACCCATACAAAATCAATGTTCTTTATAGTAATAGCCAAAATTTATTCGCTAGATGTGGTATTGTTGAACGAGATATAAAATGCTCGTTTTTCCATTTTAATTTCTCGACGCCATATCTTTTCATACGACAAACGAACACTAACATGGTACATGGACATGTGTTAAATATTTGTATAAAGAGCATTGTGTATCTTGTTATATGTATGATACCAGACCACAATTAGCGTTGAAACTTTTGCTATTTTTAAATGTTGATTGTTTATGTGTTAACTTTATTTTTCGAAATATTGTACGAAATATTCGTTGATTTTGAGTGTTAATGCGCTTTTTAAGTAACGTTATTTTGAATAGTTTACGGGTATGTTATGTGGTATGTGAGTGGCAAAACTCGTCGTTATTTTATTGTAAGACTCTCCTAATATTTTACAAAACGATCTGGCATTATCTAGTTAACAACTCGTTATGGCATTATTGCTCCAACTTAGAGAATCTTTATGGAGAGTAGCGATTACAAATACTGAAACTTTAAGTTGTTTATTGACTTCGATCTGTTTCTTATTTATTTCCCGAGTGAGACGGGATGTGATGTCTTTTAGCAAAGTATCTTAGCCTTAGGAGTGTCGTCTTCTGTATCAAACTAAGTAATCATTTGAAGGGTCAAATTGTGCGGTTTCTGAATAGAAGATTTTTCAAGGTATTACATGTAAGTTAATATTTATCTATGAATACTAGGTGAACACACTTATTTGAGAACCTCTAGATAATATCCCATTCCCAAATATGACTGCCATGGGTTTCGATTTGTCAGAGATTTTGTTCAAGCTTTTCACCATATTAGTGTTTGTCAAATTGGTGATCCCAGGGGCGTGCCTATTTTTTTTACCACAGAGGCATAATTAAAACAAACTCTGTAGAGAACCTTTAGATGCTTCATACCAAATATGTAAGCATTGGAATTTTCGGGTTCATACAAGAAAGATCTTTAAACGTCTCTTATGAACGGATGCCCCACGGGCGAAGCATGTTTTTACCCCAGATGCTGATTTGAAAAAAAATGTACGTGACCAAAATACAATGCGACATACCAAATATGAAAGCCTTGTTTTTGTGATGTTTCAGGCAAGAATTGTTTTACACCTTTGTGGTTTCAGATGAGAAGATTTTTCACGTTTTAGTTGTTGGAACTCTTTTAGGGCCCCGTGACCTAATTGATCAACCGACCGGACAATTTGAACAGGTTACATAGAGGACTGCCCAATTTACATTCATGTGAAGTTTCGTCATATTGTGCCAAGCGGTTTCATAGTGGAAGTCACGTGACGAAAAAGATGGCGAAGTCCATGCCGAGCCAGATATTTTTCGCCATTTTACACCCTTTATCACTTTTAAGAGTTGTTTAAAAACGCTCATTTTCCAGCCAAATCAGCAAAAAAGTATTAAGCGATTAAGCGCTTATTTCGCATTAATACTCGCTCTATATCTCGACTTTAACGCTGCAAATTTTTCTTTGCGGGAGCTGTAATTGTATGTCCCGCTAACGATTTTCGTAGCGAGATAAATAGCAAATATTAATACAAAATAAGCGCTTATCACTTTTTGCTGATATGGCTGAAATGTGAGCGGAACTTAGATGTTTAATAAAAGTAAAAAAGGGGTATAAAACGGCGAAAAATACCTGTCTTGGCATGGACCTCGCCACATTGTTTGTCACGTTATTACCCCCTCTGGGTTAAAGAGGAGAATTCGTATAAAGGAAACGCTATGGAAGGACGCCAGCACTGACTGGCAGCCGGCCGACGGACATTATTATATCCCTATAGCTCACCGTGAGCTCGTTTATCGGCGATTCGCTATTGTCAATTCCATTCAGAGGACATGTTGCCTCTGAATAATTTACATAAATGCTGATTAAACAATTTGGAGATAAAGTAAATACGAAAATACAAAGGTTGACACAAGACATATTTTTCGCAAAAAACTTACCGGTAATTAAAATCTAATGCCATATGAGTGTGCGAAATATTTTATTTAAACTTTAACTCTGCCTAAGTGTATAGATCTCAAAGACACATTTCGCACTATCGGTTTCAGCGAGTGACGCCATTTTGAGGCCATTTTATTTTGAAAGCTGCTCGCTTCTTATCTAATATGTGCGTTAGGTCAGATTTAAAATGTGCATGTTTTTATTTATATCGTTTCCACGGCTAAGTGTATTCTTCTCACGCTTTATTAAGTCGTGTGAACTACATGATTAACTCTTGAGAACGACTTAGTTACAATGTATGGGAACGACCTCGCTAAGTCATTGGGACAACCTATCTAACACATGGGAAAGAGTTAGTAAGTCATGTGAACGAGATAATCTCTAGGTAACGGTGTATACACAAATAACAATACATGCTGTTTAACACATGTTCAAAATGGTTGACACAAGGGAACTCAACACAATCGATATAAATCGAATGTATTCTTGCATCTAGCTGATTTCAAACTGCGTGTTTTCTGATCTTTTGATAATATAATTACTACGAGTAAGATAAGTCGTTACCACTTCTTACTAACTACTTCCCATGGGTTACTAAATAGTTCCCAGGATTAACTAGCTCGTTCTAACGAGTATGCAATCTCATTCTTGCTACTTGTTAAGTCGTTATGTATTAAAGTGATATTATGGGCATTTTTCACTGTTGAATTGAGCTGAGAAGAATTAAAGAGTAACTCAAAAGAGTTAGTTAAAATGTGGTTACCAACTCATCTTGCTACCAGTTGTTTATAAAAAATATATATTATATTCGATATTTTACATGACTGGTGAGTCCTCTAAGCCGAAATGATCCGTAAAACAAAATAGTGTCTTTGTGTCGTATGAACGAATCTGCACTAAAACTTAATTAAGATACACATCGTTAATCGAATCATTTCTGTCGTCAGTTGTCAAAACGAAAGTACGGTTGATATTCAAATGCATTATTTTTCTCGTTCCGGGATATTGTTTTAGAATGTTGATGTTGCATTAACTAATATACGTGTATATGAAGTGAAAACACAAAAAATAAACAACGGTTGCGATAGACACATATAAACTGTTAGATACCCATAATATCACGTTAAGTATTGAGAACTAGTTAGTAAGTCTTTCGAAATGCCTAAATAAAAACCCGCAAATGTCCATTTCTGTAAACTTAATAAAGTCGAATCCTTATGATCAAGCTGCGAGTACAGCAATGGTATTGGTGCACACTGCTACATGAACATTCAATTAACGCCATTTTAAAATAAAATCTTTAGGTATCGAGGTAAGGTGTCTTTATATATATAAAAAGCCCGCCATCTAGGCAATAATTGTAGTAATAAATGATTATCGAATGACGTTTCCATTTTTATTAAAATTATGCTTTAATACTTCTTTCATTAATATGAATCAAAATGAGCCGTTTGAATGCAGCCTTAAATCTTACTAACCGACAGACAAACCGAAATGCCATGTCATTTCGTATTCTCGTTTTATGGATTATTTCTAGTTTTTGTGAAAAAAACGTATTAAATACTCGTTTACTAATTTTCGCGTATACATATTTGGATGTTTAAATATTAAAAGGCCTATCTAATTACATTCAGTGTATACTATATTCTGTTTTAATGGATCAATATTTATCAAATCAGTATTTTAATTTACAAGATAAAGTATTTTCAAAAAATCTCATTTTAATATACCGGAATAAATTACTTACATTAACGGATCCATTCCCTCCAGAAGCCATGTTTGATTTACAAATGTCATCTATTAAACATTAGTTGACTATTGAAATCGATTGAACAAATAATGACATCATGCTTAAGTTTAATGAATACATTTGGACTTCCTCAAAAACCATTTAATCGTTTACGAGGATTTTCTGCATGTACCAGATATGGGAATGTCTTTAAAATATTGTTGTACGTATTCAACTATGCATTAAAAGTGATCAAACTGTGTCGGCTGTATTTTTTTCAAAGATATATCAGTGAACAGGTAAGGTGTCTCTTTTATTATCAATAAATTAATTGAATGGCTATTCAGACCGTTTTGAGAAGTGATCAATTGATAGCGTTTAAAAACGATCGTATTTCAATTACTGTCATTTTACCTGCTTTATGACATAAAGGTAAGATAAGATAGATAAGATTTATTTTGAGTCGACAAGACATAAATAGACAACATAAGCCATTAAGGCTTTTGAACCGACCATATAAACATGTGTATAAATGTTACAAGTATAAAACAGCTACAATATGAAAGTAAAATATAGCAAAATTAAATTAAGGTAATAAATATGATTTGCATGTTGTAGTTTTCAAAACAATCATAGTATTACACTCTACTAGTTTTTATATAAATTAAAAATATTGTGTAGGAAGCCGCTGATCTGGATCTATACGTAGATCTAAAAAACTGCCATAAATATTTGCGAGCTTAAAAAACAAAACGAAAAACTAAGAAGAAACGAAACACAACATGTGGGACTGCTAAGAAAGTGGGTAAAAGCGAGGTATCAGATCGAATCAGATTCGAAGTGAAATGGTCAGCAGCTTCCTCACAATAAAAGGTTGCACGCACATATAAGCACATATAAAACTGACAAGCACAGCAAACAGAAGGTAGTTAAAGATTTAAGTTAAAACAGATTACATGACAAACAAAATAATAGTGAAATATGTTCATGGACTGGTATCAAACAAATAAAACTGACAAGCAAAGCAAGCTTTGGGTAGTACTAGAAACTAAAGCACATGTATACATATAGAAATCAGCATGGTAATGTTGACATGCAGTACAAAAGCACAAAAAAGTTTAAAAGCGCAAAAAGCACCAAACAATAGAACTAAGCAAGATAATGTTGACATGCAATACAAAAGCACAAAAAGTTTCAAAAGCGCAAAAAGCACCACAAGCACCACAAGCACAAAAAGCATGATAAGAAGAGCACAAAAAAACTACTTATTTTGCAGTATTGGCCCTGTCCCAGGAACAAGACAAACATTTACAAACATTTCCATTCCATGACTGAATAAGGTTTTTGAATTGGTTACAATTTATGTTGGCTCTAATTTAAAGGTCTAATTTATAAGTCGTTGCAATATTATTTAAGTCCATAATCCACCACTGACATTGTCGTTATAATTTCCTCATAGTTAACGATGTTTTTTATGTTTTCATAAAAATGGTGTTGTTAAAATGGAAAGAAACGTACTTAAAAATGTCATTTATTGACATAAAATAAAAATATTCAAACAGAAATGGAATTGATTAATGCTTACGTAATAAGAATTTAAAAAAAAAAATTGTGATACTCGATTATGATCAGTCTTATTTTTCTTATAATATTATTTATTGTACCTTTCAAATCGATGGGTTATTGCTAATAAACTAACGATATTTGGCATGCGTACACATTGATCGCCTTCATAAATCAACTAAACTGCGAGTGTAAGTATAAGGATTAGAATCTTTATCTGCAATTCGCGAGCTGTCGCGGACACTTCATAAACGAAAACCATTTGTAAAATCGCAATACGAGCACTTATGTCCGTGTTATTTATCGTCATTCGCCATATTTCATTTTTTATAAAAACATTTTTTGAACGTTTGTTTTGAGTATTTTTTTCATTTTATAAAAACGATTAAAAGTTATGAATTGTAAGTGTCAAAATACCTAAATGAGAATACGTACGCATACGCGTAAACAGATTGTGAAACATTCTCGTGTTGTTTGTATTTCCTAATGTATTGATTGTTATAAGAAACTTTAACTACAACCCACTTGTTTTGGTACATTAATTCCATTTAATGATTTTATTATTTTAAAAATTTTATAATTTGAGCGTCGCTCTGCGAAAATGGGGCCTAATGCATGTGCGTAAAGTGTCGTCAAAAATTAGTATGTGCAGTCCGCACAGACTATTCAGGGACGAAACTTTCCGCTTTTATGATATTTTCTGTCTAAAGAAAGTCCCTTCGAAGCAAAAATCTAGTTTATATGAAAATTGTCGTCCCTGATTAGCCTGTGCGGACTGCACATGCTAATCAGGGACGACACTTTACGCACGTGCATTAAAAAACCTTTTCACACAGCAAGGATCATTAAATTTAAAATCGTTAAATTTAACAATCTTGAGTAAAAGCTTGCCGAATGTATGAACTATTTTATATAAGATACTTCTTAGAGTTTAACTTGCATAGAGTTAAATCCACTTTTTCTTGCTTTTTCTCATACAAGATACAAGATACAAACTTTTATTTAAAGTCGGTTCATAGTAATAACAGTTCAACATTAGCTATGTATAGCTATTTACCGACACAACATTATTTATTTTGCGCAGATATATAGTTTCAATTTAAAAAATTTTTTTAACTATATATGACATCATACGCATAAACGCCTACAGCATTCAAGAAGAAATCGTTTCTAGTTTGTAGGAAATTATGTTGAACTATGTCAGCCATTTGCTAATTACCGAGTGACACTATATGGCAGTTATGAGAATTATTACCATAAGACACTTACCAGATAACGGCCCAACAACGACAAATATACCAACAAACTTCAAATGAAAATACGTTTCGTTTCAGTTTGTCCACTTGATGGTGATTTTTAAAAAATGCCAGGGAGAAAAAAATATAAGCGACAAGAAAACGACAACGTGACCCATTAATATATCGTTCTTATGCTTTTTGTGTTTTTCCCCTGATTTGTCGATCAGAAGCCAATTGTATAAATCTGGATAACTTTAGCCAATCCAAAAGATAACTTTATTCGGGTATAGATTACAGGCTGCTGCCAAATATCTTGGCTAAATCTTATCCAAAACTAACTAAACGCCTGTTCGGATATGTATATTGCTTATACAATCGCTAACCACAAAAAGATGTCCCAAAATTTTAGATACCGTAATCAAAAGTTAATGGCTAACTGTATACAAGTTATCCCGATTTATACAATTTGAAAGTCGATAACAAACGGACACAACCTCACGACAAATACAGGCGCATTTTAAACAGTTAAAACATTTGACGCTATTCCGTTTCTCATTAACTATTCTTGATTATTTTATTTGTTATGGCTGGAGTCCAAATAAAAATAGAAATGGGGGCAGAGGCCGACGCGTATCCCCACGCCGCATGTTTGACCCAGGTGCGTCCCATGGTTGGAAGTGGGGCCATGCATTGTTGAGATTGACCGTATTGTCATAAGAGATTTTCAGTATCAATTTGAAGTAAATCGGTGTAGAAATGAAGAAGTTGAAATTAATATAAAATAACCTATAAAAATGAGTGAAAATCTTTGACCCGGCCCCACCCTAACCCCAATAACTTTTGACCCAGGGATCAGATCAAAATTCTAAATAGTGCACTGCCGAACATATGCTCATAGCAACCATGTGTGTAAGTTTCAAGGTTCTAGTGCTAATTGTGTAGGAGGAGATAGTGGCCAGAACGAACGGACGGACAGATGGCGGAGAAAACCACATAATATATTTCAAAATCTAAACGCGGACCCTTAGTTCAAGGTCAAGGTCACAGGGTTCAATAATTGTATGCGCATTGAAAGGTCTTGGCCAGATACACATGCGTACCAAATATGAAAGCAATATCTAAAGGGACACAAACGTTATGAGCTTTTTTTTGAATCGCGGTCGCAGATTTCGGAACCTGAACGCGGACCCCAAGCAATTCACATGAAATTGAAACGAAATTTCGACGGCAAATCATATTAAATAGTAATGTTATAACGGCGGCAATTCATATGAAATTATACGAAATGACGATGGCAGGTCACATAAACTTGTAACGAAATTTCGACGGCAATTTATATGAACTTGTAACGAAATTACGACGGAACTCGTAGACAATTGTAACGAAATTACTACGGCAATTCATATGGAATTGTAACGAAATTACATCGGCAATTCATATTAAACTGTAACAAAATTACGACGGCAATTCATATAAAATAGATACGAAATTACGACGGCAATTCGTGTGACATTGTAACGAAGATACGAGTATATCATATTAGTAAAAATTATCGTAACACTGATGCGTGTACGTGTGTAATTTTGTTTATTCCCAGACATATAAATACAAAACTGATATATAGTTTTATTCAAAAGGTTAAGGTAAAATATATAACAAAATGTCATGTTAAAAGTCACTCGTTTACAAATGCCTATAACAACCATTGGTACTCGTACCACATGCTGTGTCAGAGTACATATTTTGCCAAAAATAAAGTTCATAATTATAATTTGTAATAACATGTGTAACAGTTTTATGATTGTACTTGTATTAACACAATCCCCCATTCCATTGTTAATAATAAATCATATAGTTTAAATGCATATTAAGAGATCATCATTAAAAATATTTTCTATGAAAATGTATACATAAAATGCATCACAGTACACATGTAAATATAACTTTTCATGTTTAAACTTTAATAAAACAACTACGGATCTAACGACGGTTAGAAAGAACACCAAAACATATATATTCCAACCAAAGAACAGCATGTACACTAAAAAAACTTAAGCCTAAATAAGCTGCGTCGCCCGGCCAAAAACAAACAAAAATATAGGTTTGAATATTCAAGCACATCGACATATAGCATGTCATTCAAAAAAGTTACGTAAACCTTACGTCACTGCTTAAAACAACATAAAGAGTCTTAGCAGTTGCATGAAAATAACAGATGTGTTATAGGTTCAATCAAATATAACTTAGTCATTGATCTACTCCATTTCACTTGATGTTTCTTCCATTGAAGGTATGCAATCGTGTCTACGTCGAACATAATCGTTTGGAGTGATCAGTGTTTGCATCATTGCCATCATCTGGTTTAGCTTTGCGTCAATGGTTTCAACTCTGATGTGTGTTGCTTCAACCTTCTCCATTTTTTCTTCAAACTTATCCATTTTTTCAGTTAGTTTTGCGTCAATAGTTTCAACTAGTATAGTTCCAAGTTTGTTAATCAATACATTGAAACGTTTTAACTCTTCTTTTGTGTCGATGCAATCTTTAATTCGTTCATTGTATTCTGTGCTTGAACGTACTAGTGGATTGTTTTCTGCCGATTTCCGCACCGCCATCTCATAATCTTTTAGAAGTTTTTCCAGACGCTTAATCCGATTCCTGGCGTCTTCCAAGTCAATGTCCTTTGCGAGAAGCGTATCATTCATTTGGATTTTGGCTTGCTCTTTTTCTTCTATCGACGATTGCAGGTCAAGTTTAAGCTGCAGATTTTTCTTCGTAAGTTGACTTACTTGTCGTCTAGATGTTGCGTTGTCTTTGTGCCACTTAGCAATTGTTTCTTTTAACTCTCTCTTGGCGTTATTTAATTCAAGTTTCAGATTCCGTAACTTTCGGCTTTCATCGTCCGACCAATTGTTTCTTCCACTCAACTTTATATAACCGCTATCCCCTAACTGCAATAAAAACATAATTTTCACGCATATAGCAGAATGTTTTTATCATTTGAACGTTTCTATCACTAGATTTGATGGTATTATGTATTTAATTAATTGACTTTTAGAAAAAAAAGCATATCAAATCAGTAAATATTAAACGATTTTTTAACTTTTCCAAGATCTAAGATATTCATAGATGAATTATGATATGTTTATAAAATAGGTCCTCTAATCTTTAAAATGGTATTGCAATAATGCATATGCATATTCTTATCTGTTTAACATCGGTATTGTTAAGAATGTATTCTGATTTCACACTGTATCTCTAGTCAAATTGTCTTTGCAATCATATCTCAATAGTTTTTTGCAGTTGCGATTGTCTTACATATTATATTCAA
Source organism: Dreissena polymorpha (assembly GCF_020536995.1). NCBI lineage: Eukaryota > Metazoa > Mollusca > Bivalvia > Myida > Dreissenidae > Dreissena > Dreissena polymorpha. Next base: position 100,962,867 of record NC_068358.1, on the reverse strand, counting down.
TTATTATATTTATTGTAAAACTGAATCTCAAGTGTAATATTATCATGACCATGTGCAAGTAAACTGAAGATCTCGTTTATCTTTTCTATATTGCGTTGCTTAGCACGAGTGCAAAGATTCGCTTGCACTGAAACTCTCCTTAAGCCATACAAAAAGACCCACAGTAAAAACGCCATGGTCTGAACACTGGTCAAAAAATGTTAAGATAGGTAGAAAGATCTGTCATTCCTACTCGTATTTTCATATGATGCTCATTTATTTAATATATAAATAAATAAAATAAATAAATATATATATATGTATGTATGTAAGTAAATGGCGTTTCTTTATAACTGTGATTTTGATGAGAGTCGATATAATTACGGCAACGTTGTTATTATGTCACACATATATAAATTATTGTTGTCTATACAACGTACACAGTATTAATTCGGCTTTTATAGAACTATTCAATCATTAAAACTAGCCGCAGCATGACAAAACCATACAGACCTCTGTGTATGCAACAAATGCTGTAAGAAGGTAATGTGAGATGTGTTCCCTATTATTTTATGTTTGCGATCACATCTGTATCAATATGTAAGCTCATGAAGAATGATTACGCACGTGTTAGTTTTCTGTTAGAAATAAAAGAGCCTGTATCTTAAAATGTTTACCCGGAACCCAGATATTAAGGGTTCGGCGACCGGCTATAACCGGCCGTAACCTAGTTAACACTTTATCTTTGTTTGCTGACTTATATCTGTGAAGTTTATGTGTACAATTTCCTACCTTAAAACGGTTGTAATTAGTTTGTATTGTAATGGCTGTTTTTTTTGTCATAACAAACCAACAACAAGAAAATCATATGCAATGTGTTTGAAATGGATGTATCTTTAGCGTGTAATACGTCATTAGTATTGTCTTGGGTAGTTATCACATGTATCAGTGTACGTGTTACTTAGTAATTTCGCATTAGTATTTTACTGATATTACCAGCGTTGTCATTTCTTCACTTGTTACTCTATAAAAAAAATGTGATCATCTTGTTGAGTAACTTTTCAGTTTAGTCTATTAAAGATACGCATTGTATTGTGCTTTTGATATCGATTAAGTTGCCGATCGGGGTTGATGATTTTGTAGTAAGTGTTTTGTTTGTGTTTGGGATGCTAAAATATAAACATATATTTAATTTCTCGACAAAATCACACCAATCTACTTCTAGCTCTATGGAATATAGATATTGCATAATTTATGTAACATTACAATACAATCTAAAAAATGTGGTTTAATTGTAATATGTGATAAGAAGAATCGAAAATTATATTATTTCATTGAACACGATAAAACGGTGTTTTTAACTTTTTTTGTGATTTTTTTCACATGATTTTTCCTTACTGACCCAATACTTGATAGTGGCTTTACAAATATATACTTATGGCTTATATTATAATTTAACAAGACTATTGCCAAGCAATATATGTCCCCTACCGGCTCCACCATTGTCAGAAATTCTTCCATTGTCAGATTTTTTTTTAATTGTTGCCATAGCAACCAGAATTTTTGACGTAGGAACAAAATGAAATGACGTGCATAATATCCATATTGCCATCTATCCATGTTTCAAGTTTCATGAAAAAATATGAAGAACTTTTAAAGTTATCGCAGGATCCAGAAAACCACAATTTTCAGTAGTATTTCTAGTCTACTTGTTGCCATAGCAACCAGAATTGTTGACGTAGGAGCAAAATGAAATGACGTGCATAATGTCCATATTGCCATCTATCCATGTTTCAAGTTTCATGAAAAAATGTGAAGAGCTTTTAAAGTTATCGCAGGATCCAGAAAAGTGTGACAGACAGACAGACGCACAGAGCGCAAACCATAAGTCCCCTCCGGTGAAACCGGTAGGGGACAATTAGTACTCGAGTATAAATAGGCGAAATCTAAACTGGAATCAGAATACATTCTGAAATGGCTAGATGCCAGCATCCATTAACACAAATGTAACAGATTTTTTTATATTTTACATGATGAAAACGTGTATCTATCATCTTTTCTGCACCCAAAATTAGTTTTATTTTATTATAAGTATTTTCCAAATGTACCGTTATGTCTTTAAAAAAAATATTTTCACAAAATTCCAAACAAGTTGAATCACTTAGCTGCTTCACGTTAACGTATTTTGAAGGCGCGTTAAGTTTGTATTTTTAATTCAGGGGAGGCAGCCATTACTATACTACTGGTTAGTTATAAAAACACAGTTATCTTCAAATTAAAATAAATTTTAATATCCCGTCAACAGGAAGTTGTTACGTCAGCCAATGGTCAACGAATATTTCGCAACATATTTCGTGAAATAAAATTAACCCATACAAAAGAGTATACAAAATCTTTATAGCAATAGCCAAAATTTATACTCAAGATGTGGTATGGTAACAAAGATTGAACGAGATACAAAATGCTCGTTCTTCCATTTTAATTTCTCGCAGCCATATCTTTTCATTAAATATATTGTATAAAGAGCATTTTGTATCTTGTTAAATCAATGATACCAGACCACATCTAGCATTGAAATTTTGGCTTTTGCTATAAGAAATGTGGATTTTTTATGTGTTACCTTAATTTTTCGAAATATTGTACGAAATATTCGTTGATTTTGTGTGTTTATGGGCTTTTAAAGTAAAGTTCTTTTTAATAGTTTACTGGTATGGTATGTGGTATGTGAGTGGAAAGACTCGCCGTTATTTTATTCTAAGACTCTCCTAATATTTTACAAAACGATCTGGTATTATCTAGTTAACAATTCGTTACTGCTCAAACTTAGATATTCAATATGGAGAGTAGCGATAACAAATTCTGAAACTTTCAGTTGTTAAGTATCTTAGCCTTAGAAGTGTCGTCTTCTGTATCAAACTAAGCAATCATTTGAAGGGTCGTAATGTGCGGTTTCTGAATAGAAGATTTTTCAAGGTATTACACGTAAGTTAATGTTAATCTATGAATACTAGGTGAACAAACTTATTTGAGAACCTCTGAATAATATCCCATTCCCAAATATGACAGCAATGGGTTTCGATTTGTCAGAGATTTTGTTCAACCTTTTCACCATATTAGTGTTTGTCAAATCGGTGATCCCCGGGGCGTGCCTATTTTTTACCACAGAGGCATAATTAAAAAAAAATTCTGTAGATAACCTCTTGATGCTTCATACCAAATATGTAAGCTTTGGGATTGTCGGGTTCATACAAGAAAGATCTGTAAACGTCTCTAATGAACGGATGCCCCATGGGCGAAGCATGTTTTTTACCCCAGAGGCTGATTTGAAAACAATTGTACATGACCAAAATACAATGCGACATACCAAATATGAAAGCCTTGTTTTTTGAGGTTTCAGGCAAGAATTGACATGACGCCTTATCTATGATCGCTCCGACCACTAGAATTGATCCACCAATCAGCGATCGATTAATCGGGCGCACTCGTAAGCAACGACATGTCCGCCATTTTCTAGACAAGCTACATGTTTAGGTTCACTTTTATTCCAACGAGTTTCTTTTGTTTTCCTCTTTAAAAAACTATTAAAAATGGTTAAACGGTGTCAATGGGGATTATGTTACTCGGACAATCGATATCCTGACAGATTAGTTGGTGACATTGAAGATAAGTTAGATGAATTAAATTTATACCATTTCCAACGCGGCAATGCGGTCTTGACAAGAGCGAGTGGGAGCTTCAAGAATTACCGAGATCCCCTTTGTAGAACATTAATTTATTTCACAAACTTGAAATGTCATATAAGCAATAACTAAGCATTATTAAGTATGTATTATGTCACGTGTGCATGTAAAATAATTGAGAATTTTGGTACCCAATTCGTGTAACTTTACGAAATCCCCGTTAAAAATCGCGTTTCTGTGTGTGTCAGAAACAAGTGAAAACCATTTTGTTGTTATTTTAATAAAGACGTATCGATAAATGCTATTGTAAACGAGTTATTATTACTGATATTAGTTAATCAATAAATGCGGTAACTTCGGGGAAGTCGGTACCTGCGCGAGCGTCTGATATTGGTAGCCTTATTAATTTATAATAGCCTGACCGTATTCCATTTCGTACAACGCTAATTTTATATCAGACAATGTCCAAACTTACTGTGTTGTTTTTGCGCTTTAAATTATAGTAATTGATAAATGTCCCATAAGCAATGTTTAATATGATTAATATCACTTTTATACGCAATAACATGTGGGATTGAGGTACCCAGCCGGCGTCAGAAAGCGCGTAAAACTTCACCGAATTCCCAGTTATAAAGCGCAATTTCGTGTCAAATACACGGGTAGGGGGGAATGTTTCGGTAATAATTTTGTTAATAACACGGGTAAATACCGGTGAAGTGTTAATTTATTGCAAATACCACCATTACACGTAATAACGGGTTCGATTTCGGTAAGCGCGCAAGCGTTTGAGAGCGTGTTTAATGTACCGATTTACCCGTTATAAATAGCTGATGTTCTCTTTAATCGTATATTTTTTGCATTTGCAGAATAACTAAATGGCATCAACCCCTTTACAAGTGTAATATGGTGTTCAACAAGTCCATAAAATCATCCGGAATATCGCGTAAATCTATATGCAGTCTATAGGCAAAGAAGCCATTTTGGTGTTAGCTTGTCTAGGTTTTCTTCCCGCTGAGCCACGTGATTAAGTGGGCGGAGCGATCACTGATAAGGCGTCATGTCAATTGTTTTATACCTCTGTTTCCTATGGTTTCAGATGAGAAGATTTTTCACGTTATGATTGTTGGCACCCCTTTAGGGCCCCGTGACCTAATTAATCAACCGACCGGAACGATTTGAACAGGTTACATAGAAGACTGCCCTATTAACATTCATGTGAAGTTTTGTCAAATTCTGCCAAACGGTTTCATAATAGTAGTCACGTGACAAACAAGATGGCGAAGTCCATGCCGAGCCAGATATTTTTCGCTTTTTTAACACTTTATTACTTGTAAGAGTTGTTTTAAAACACTCATTTTCCAGCCAAATCAGAATAAAAAATTATTAAGCGATTAAGCGCTTACTCGCTCTATATCTCGACGTTATCGCTGCAAATTTTTCTTTGCGGGAGCTGTAAATGTATGTCCCGCTAAGGAATTTCGCAGCGAATAAAGAGCAAGTATTAATACAAAATGAGCGCTTATCACTTTTTGCTGATATGGCTGAAATGTGAACGGCACTTACATTTTAAATAAAAGTAAAAAACGGGTATAAAACGGCGAAAAATACCTGTCTTTGCATGGACCTCGCCATCTTGTTTGTCACGTGATTACCCCCTCTGGGTTAAAGAGAAGAATTCGTATAAAGAAAATGCTATTGGAAGGACGCCATCACGGACTGGCAGACGGCCGACGGACATTATAATATCCCAATAGCTCACCGTGAGCATGTTGATCGGCGATTCGCTATTGTCAATTCCATTCAGAGGACATGTATTACTCTGAATAATTTACATATATGCTGATGAAACAACTTGAAGATAAAGTAAATACGAAAATACAAAGATTGACACAAGGCATATTTTTCGCAAAAAAAGCACTTACCGGTAGTTAAATTCTAAAGCCATATGAGTGTGCGAAATGTTTCATTTTAACTAGAACTCTGCCTTAGTTTATAGATCTAAAGACCTATTTCGCATTATCGGTCCCAGCGAGTGACGCCATTTTGAGGCCATTTTATTTTGATAGCTGCTCGCTTCTTATCTAATATGTTGGTTACGTTAGCTTATATATAAAATGTGTATGTTTTTATTTATATCGTTTCCACGACTAAGTGTATCCTTCTCACGATATATTATGTCGTGTGAGCTAGTTAATTAACTCGTGGGAACGAGTGATGAGAGTGATGCGAATTACTAAATAAATTTTATGGGAACTGTCTCGCTAAGTCAATGGGACAACCTACCTAACACATGGGAAAGAGCTAGTAAGTCATGTAAACGAGATAATCTCTAGGTAACGGTGTATACAAAACATAATAATACATGCTGTTTAACACATGTTCAAAATGGTTGACACAAGGGAACCCAACATAATCGCATAATCGATATATATCGATATATATCGAATGTATTCTTGCATCTAGCTGATTTCAAACTGCGTGTTTTCTGATCGATTGATAATATCGTTACCACGAGTAAGATATAGAGGATATTTTTTCATGTCAGTGTCAGATCGCTTGTTATTTCACGAGTGATCATAGAAAATATATTTTCACGAGTGGTAATATTATTTTTCTATGATCACGAGTGAAAAATACAAACGATCTTACACTGACATGAACCCATTTCTGTTTCTGTTATGCCCATTTTTCAAGAAAATGTTTAACAGCTGTTTCCCGAAAAGTTACCCTTTCTACCCGTAGCGTGCCTCAATACAGTTCAAAACACAAAATGACGTCATTAGAATGACGAAATGACGTCATTATACCAGCGGAATTCTCAAGTTTAACTATATTACAATGTAAATAAACGGTGAAAAAGCATAAAATAAAGATAAAATATGTTGTATTCGATGGAATGTCGATTTTAATTAACCCGTGATCATAGAAAATATAATATATAATTATTTATGATAATCTAAAAATAGAAATAGGAGTTACGAAAATGTATTCTTTTTACCGTTGAAAATAACAATTTGTTTATTTTCACTGTTGTCATTTCACTGCAGAAATGTCAAATTTTATCATTAGCTATAAAGGAAAAGTCGTTCCCAATACTTACTAACTACTTCCCACGAGTTACTAAATAGTTCCCACGATTAACTAGCTCCTTCTAACGAGTATGTAATCGCATTCTTGCTGCTGTTTAAGTTAAGTCGTTTTGTATTAAGTATTAGAAACGATTTAGTAAGTCACTCGAAATGCTAGCAAATGTCTATTTCTGTTACCGTAATAAAGTGAAACTGGTCAAATCCTTGTGATCAAGCTGCGAGTACAGCAATAGTATAGGTGCACACACTGGTACATGTACATTCTATTTACGCCATTTTAAAATAGGATATTAAAGTATCGAGATAATGTGTCTTTAAAAAAAGTCCATCATTTAGGCAATAATTGTAGTAATAAATGATTATCGAATGGCGCATACATTGATATTCAAAACCTTTGCATACTTCTTTCATTAATATGAATCAAAATGAACCGTTTTTAATGCAACCTTAATTCATACCAACCGACAGACAAACCGAAATGCCATGTCAGTTCGTATTCTCGTTTTATTGGATATTTCTCCTTTTCTTGAGAAAAAACGTATTCAATACTCCTTTACTAATTTTCGCGTTAACATATTTGTCAGTTTAATTATAAACGGGTCTCTCTAAGAGACCGTACTGAGTGTATACTATTTTATGTTTTAAATAATCAATATTTATCAAATCAGTATTTTAATTAACCAGATAATGATTTTTTTAAATCGCGTCTTAATTTACCGGAAAAAATACTTACATTAACGGATCCATTCCCCCCAGAAGCCATGTTTGATTAACAGATGTAAGCTATTAAACACTGTGTTAACTATTGAAATCAATTGAACAATGACATCATGCTTAAGTTTGATAAATATATTTGGAATTCCACAAAAATATTTAATGGTTTAAGAGAATTTCCTGCATGTAACAAACACGGGATTGTCTTTAAAAGATTGTATACGTATTTAACTGAGCTTTAAAGTGATCAAATTGTATGGGCTGTATTATTTTCAAAGATATATCAGTAAATAGTTAACGTATCTCTATTATTATCAATAAGTTCAATAGAATGTCATTTTAGACCGTTTTGAGAAGTGATCAATAGCGTTTAAAAACGCTTCTATGGATGTCATTTGATCTCTTTTATAATATAAAGGTTTAATTTATCAGTCGTTGCATTATTATTTCTAGTCCAAAATCCACTATTGACATTGTCGTTATTATTTCCTCAGTGTGTACAATCGCAATAAGAATGTTTTTGTCGATATTATTAATCACCGATTGCAAGATGTCTATTCATTGTAGAAACAGTTTCAAAAACTTCGTGTTTGTTTGGGTATTTTATCATTTACAAAAAAATGATTCAACGTTCTAAAATTAGATCAAATTTATGTATTGTAAGTGTTGACGTAACTAGAGTGGAATACTTAAGCGTATTTTTAACAGATGCATGAAATACAATTTAACTACTAACAACTAGTTTCGATACTATAACTTAATTTAATTATTTTATTATTTATTACTTATTAAGTTAAATGTTATTTATCTCAACAATTGTAATTTATCAACTTGCCGAATGTATGAGTATCTAGACACATTTGATGAAACTTAATGAGTCATTCAATTGCTATTCAGTCGTTCAGATGTATGAAGAGTACAATAATGTTGCAATGACGACCGGATATAAACCTTTTTCAGCTTGTCAACCATTACTATAAAATATGGATATTTTTGTCATGACAATCGTAATTGCCTACACTTATAAGCATCTTACTCCGACCTACAAGTAGACAACAGCTTGCTTCGATATTGTGAATTGATCATACACAGAGAAACATAGGTGTTGTACGACAAACATCTTTTCGTAGGAAATTGTAACCCAATTGTGAAAATGCTCATTGAACAGTCACAGAGCGTAAACAAACATTTATAAAATATGGCATCTCACGCACGTGCGAAGAAACACGTATTTTACGTATATCTTCCGGCATTAATCACATTTCTAAATGGCCCTGTTACTTATTTTGTTTTCCCTATTCTTCATTTCTTGCAATCAATATAAGCATTTTGTTTTAGTGTTTCTTCGTTTGTGATCGGCAAGGGGAGTAGCTTTTCTATTTAGTATATTTATAACACGCATTGCCATATGCCTCTCGTATTGATTCGTGGACTATAATATGTTGTATTATGCTTAGTGTTTGGGTTGTTAAAATGACAAAACACATAAATATTAACTCGATGAAATCACATCATCTTCAAATTATATGGATTTTTTAATGTTAAACTAGAGTTCAATATAACAACAGATGAAAGATGTGGTTTAATTGTTTTATGTGAAATGCAGTCTTTGTTTTTTGTTTGTATTCCCTACTACATTTACTCGATAAAAGCTTAACAAAGAGTATACATTAAAAAAGAAAGGGTAAAGGTATGGGCTTATAGTCTTATTATGATACTAGACTCATCTTCAACCGACTTTCACATTTATCAGCCCCCTATCATAAGAACCGATAACCTGTTGCCCTTGCGACTCATATGGCTCCGGCTTACGTAATGGAGATATGGGGCGGTAAAAAATAATTAAAACAAGACTATTGTCAAGCAATATATGTCCCCTACCGGCTCCACCATTGTCAGAAATTCCACCATTGTCGGATTTTTTATTTGTTGCCATAGCAACCAGAATTGTTGACGTAGGAACAAAATGAAATGACGTGCATAATGTCCATATTGCCATCTATCCATGTTTCAAGTTTCATGAAAAAATATGAAGAACTTTTAAAGTTATCGCAGGATCCAGAAAAAAAGACACCATTTTCAGCAGTATTTCTAGTCTATTTGTTGCCATAGCAACCAGAATTTTTGACGTAGGAACAAAATGAAATGACATGCATAATGTCCATATTGCCATCTATCCATTTTTCAAGTTTCATGAAAAATATGAAGAACTTTTAAAGTTATCGTAGGATCCAGAAAAGAGTGACAGACAGACTCACAGACAGACAGACAGACAGACAGACAGACAGACAGACAGACAGGCACACAGAGCGCAAACCATAAATCCCCTCCGGTGAAACCGGTAGGGGACACTAATTATTTAAGCATTTAAGCAAAGTATTATTAATAAACAAGACCTTTCATTCACTACGAAAATTGACCAAACATCATCATAGTAAATTTATCATCAGCAACAGCATTGCAAACTCAAACAATCAGGTTTATCAGAACTGCCGGTCTTCATGTAGATAATGTTCATGGCAAAATCAATCAAGGCACAACAGTAATTGTTTAAGACCAATATATCTGAAGATAATACATTGTTATCTTCAAAATATTAGTTTAAAGGCACGACTTGTATTTTCTTTTTATATCAATTAATGTTTAATAACTCATTGTCGTCTACATTCAATTTATTTGACACATTCATCTCCAGAATATAATTTGTTTGGCTTGACAAGCCTTTAAGATCTTGTCCGGCCTGAATCTACGAACTTTTCGTTCCCAGATGTATTGTTTGTATAAGATCAATCTATTTGCTGTTTATCAGATGTTTTGACAGTCATTTGGTGGTCGCTTGTCCTCAAGTGATATTTGGGGCGAATTACTGGATGTCAAGATTCTCTTGTTTTCAATAGTAATTGTCGATTTATATCGGTATATATTGTCACGACTCTGACTTTTGTGAAAATAAAATACATTCGGTGGCGGTAGCGAATCGTGTTATTTTAAAAATAAATTTCTTTGTTTATTATTTCTTCCAGTTAAGGAGTGAAGAATAAACACATTATGTAAACTTTGTCAAATATATCATTTATTATTTTCATCATATCACACATTTATGAACATAATACATTCATGTCGATGATAACATTACGTGAGAAAAGTTAAAGTTATAAGTTAATAATTATGTTAAAATTCTGCAAGTTCCTCTGTTATATTCTGCAAGTTTTTCTGTTATATGTGTATGTTATTTCTTTTTCTTATGAGGTTGTTAATTACAAACCATCAACTTTCAAAGCTTTTGTCTTTCTTTTATTCTCATATTTTTGCGTTACCACCTACCGACCCAACCGTTCTGGTTAGAGTGATTCAAACTCAGAAATTCTGTTAGGCCTACCGCAGAATTCTGCTAAATATAAGAATGTCATAACGTGAACAGCAGAAGACTGACAGAATCACCAATAACTTTGGATTGTTCAATGAAAAATATAACATTTTACTATGTATTAATGTATTAACAATATTATATATAATACTACATAAATTACCTGCATATTTGCTATTTTTAATGCAAATAGTACTTTAAAAAAATAAAAATTAATACAGTATAAACAAAGTTGACAACAAATTGTTCACGTAATAGTGACGTCATTCTCGGCTACAACGCCACCTAGGGTTAAATAACACTAAGTGAACATGTGTAAAATAACTTTAGAAAAGTCTGGATTTAAATTCAAACAATCGCGTATCCGGTAATCAAGGTAAATTTTCAAGTCTGTTATCATTAGAGTCTCATACAATACTATAGCTAAACCGCATAACAGCGTGCTAAAAACAATTAAATTAAGACTAAAATCACAAAAGATACAATGCACAAAGATAAATAATTTGTCTTTTTTGTACAAGAAGTAACCAAAATAAAACATGTCGCCAGGAGGGCCCTTGCTTCACTTTGTAGGATTGGGGCCGGGGCCCTTAGAGGAGGGAATTTCGCGTCGTTTTAGGCGAAAAGGGGAATTTTAGAAGATCTTTTCACCAACCATTCAACACTTAAAATTGCTATATTTTAATGTAATTTACATAAATACAATTTAATCAAAGGTTAATAGCACGATACCAGCTGGCAACATAGGTATAAAAGTAAAAAACATATTTTTTTGGGGGGGGAGGAATTTATAGCTAAAATATGGGAAAAAAAGTAATCTATTTTAAGGGGAAATGGGCCGAATTTAGGCCCCCAAAATGGCCAAACGAGGGCCCTGACCGGCCACAGACTGCCAGGCTTAGCACAGAGGCTAGTTTTCAAATTTTTTGTCGAAGTCTTTAACACACTCCCATTTTCCTATTTAGTGCATATTTGCGAATATTGAACACAATGCACTGCCTCCGGGTCCTTTTTGGTTCGAGGTATACTGTTCACATGTGCTCAACAAAATAAACAAGTCATAAAAAGATCTATAGTAAAGAGCTATTTACATTCCAGCTATAATACAAGTGAATCTATAATCAATATTCATAAGGATTTGACACCAGGAAATGGACTTAAAAGTCTGATTTTGTTAGGCTTACCCTGCATGTTAATTGGTCTGATATTGTTCTGTAGGACAACTATCTGGGGGTAAATTCAACAAGACAAAAGTACTATTTAAAATTCAAAGTAGCCCCCAAAATAAGATACTTCCCATTAGTGATTATTATAGATAATAACGAGCAAATACTGACATAATACTCATTTAATGTTTAGTTAGTGCAAGCCCAGTACCTTGAAAACAGAATACACTGCTGTCTGTTTGAAGCTTTTTCAAGCATTCATTCGTGAATGCCCACTCAAGTTGAATTTTGCCATATGGGGGACATTCATAACCCTGAAATCAGTCTGTTTAACTTTTCATAATGTTTTCCATATATTCCGTAGAAAGGCATGGCATTTTAGAAGAGAGTCCATGCAATTCCATAACAGCTTCAGATGGAAAATTGGAAAGTGGATGGAATACCATCATATTCCATAGATTTTTATTGAATTCCATGTTATTTTCTATAGAATTCCATAGAAAGCGCTAATCACTATGGCAGATCTGCAGACGGGTGTACACAACATTTATACTTTTTTCATTGTATGTTTATCTACTTTTGTTTCAAATCGTGTTGTTTTTTCTTAAAATTGCAATACAAAATCAACTTTTCAATTATCATTTTCCAGGGACATTATACATAAACATAATAATGATATTAATTATTTCAATAAAATATATAAAAAGGGATGCAGAAATGAAAATACAAACCGGTTACAACTTTTCTTCAGCCATTTTGAACCTCCATAGCAACAAAATTATTATTGTTGATTTCCACATTGTTGTAAATACACATTGTTTTCATCACACAATACTTCATGCTGTCAGTATTTCAAGATATTAAAACACAACAATTTTAAGTTCTAATTGTGCTTAAGTATGCCTAAAATTTAGCTCAGAGCCAGTTGCTTAAGCCCCGCTTGTTTTCAAACAGATAACTTTCTGTGCACATTTACCAATTGAAAGTCTGAAAACCAGATGGTTTATAAGCGAGTACAATCCCAGGGATGTTGCTGCAGAATACATAAAGACCAGGTCAGCTGTTGGTCAGTCAGGGTTTATCAGATTAAGAGACTCAGGGGAAATGTGTTCGAGAAATTTCAACTACTATCATGAAAGTTTATTTAAGTTTAGTATGCAGAGAGACTTGATTATTGATGATATAAAAAATAAAATTAAAATAATGCTGTGTGCAATGTTAAAGGAAACCTGTAAAATGATGAAAACAACCAAATCTTGTTATTTATAAAACCTTACAGTCATTTTGTAATAATGAAATATTATAATAAAACGGAGCAAAATTTGCAAAAAAGTAAGATAATTGATTGAAATAAAAAAAAGAAGTGTAAATAGATTTGTAATGCAGTGTCACTACTACATGTTAACTACAGTTGCCACCAGTGTCTGACACTTTGTTCATTTAATATGAGTTATTTTTATAAGTTTTATTTTCGGTTACTTTTTGGCTACAGTTTCCACAAGCGGCTGACAATTTGTTCATTTAATATAGGCTATTGTATCAAAGCTTTGATTTCGGCTACTTTATTAGCTACAATTTCCGCAAGCGGCTGACAATTTGTCAAATAAATGGAAATGTTTCACAGTGTTCTGTTTCCGGCGGCTTACAGTCAAAGCGGCCCCAGGTCAAAACGTCCCCTAGTCAGAACGACCCAAAAATTGGTCAAAACGTCCCTATAATTGGTCAAACGGCCCTCTTTGCTCGAAACGACCCAAAGTCAGTTTTTAAGTTGGTCAAAAAGGCCCTAATCGAAAATCAGAAGGGGAAGAGAATGAAAAAAAAATACATTTAATGTATTTCTGCTATTTTCTGTCGATTGTGTGATTATAACAAATATTGGTAATTTATTTATAGTGCAGCAATTATAATTTTAAGTATCGATTTCTCACTTCATTTTGTTGTTTTGTTTAATTATGTGTGTTCAAATGTTATTGGTTGTTGTTTACGTGCGAACTATTTTTTATGTACAAATATGCATAGACGCTAGCGGATGTAATCAGGTCATTTCTCATTTGCATGAGTAGTAGTAGTAGTAGTAGTAGTAGTAGAAGTAGTAGTAGTAGTAGTAGTAGTAGTAGTAGTCATAGTAGTAATAGTAGTAGTAGTAGTAGTAGTAGTAGTAGTAGTAGTAGTAGTAGTAGTAGTAGTAGTAGTAGTAGTAGTAGTACTAGAAGAAGTAGTAGTAGAAGAAGAAGAGGAAGAAGAAGAGGAAGAAGTAGAAGTAGTTATAGTAGCAGTAGTAGTAGTACTATCTGGCACATAGTGTTTTCCCTATTTGAAACGTATTTTGGAAATGTTTTGAGGAACAATGTTTTATTTTGATCTTGAAATATAATTATTAATGTTCGTAATTTACAAGTAAACTTTAAAGTACATAAACACCTTTAATAATATTATCCGAAGCGAGTTTTGTGCTTTCCAAACATGTACTTTGAATTATTAACCGTCGCGTTACAATGCAATATTTAGTTGGCGATGTTTTCTCATTGTTTTTGTTTGTTTTGGGCGTTAAATTAAAGGGAACGTGTTTATTCTTAACACAATTATCCGAATAATTTACTTGGATGTGTACTACTTAACTATCTCATCGAGTCAGAAGTCTGTAATGTAAAATCGTAGCGCTAAATACGGCGAAGGTTTTCTGGTTACCACGCTTTATCGATATAAGAAATATTTTCCGTAGATTTGGTTTTAGAGTAAAAACTTTAAATGCCATTCACAAAACATAGTCATCCAATGCTTGCGAATTATCAACTTTCATGTTTGGCCGTAAGCTGCTTCTTATTGGCAAGTGTCCAAATCTTACATGCGTCACAACAGGCAAACAAAGCCTATTCAGATACAGGTTCTTCCCGTAGTCGTTTATACTTTAGAATTGTAATTCAATCACATACAAGTAAATGGACAATGACAAGCTGTTTATTAAGAAATGCAACGCCCTTAATTTTAGAAACATACTTTCTGGCCTTTGTTTACATGATCAGAACTGAGCTGGCACTACAAGGGAAACATTATACTGAAGGATCAAATATGATTTGGATTTAGAATTAAACAAAAGCAAAACTTCATTTATTTGAAGGACATTTGTGAACGCAATTCAACCGCGCCTATAATCCAAAATGTATGGGTTTAAAACATCGTGCATCATTTGACGATACATTACAAACACAGTATGATAAAGCAAAACGTCCTATCCCATCTCTAAAGGTACACACACGTGTTTTTTATTAAATGCCATATGTTTATGTTTTCTTATGTTTAACGGTAAAGTAAAAAAAGTAGTATAACTGAGATGGTGCAGACATATATAATATGTGTTGTTTTAAGTAGTCTAAAAGTATTGATTGTTTTTCGAAAGTGAACATTAATATTAAAATTTTCACAAGTGGCGCAGCTAAGATTGAAACTGCTTTTTTCTTAGGAGCGCGAATGAATAAATCAACAATCTATGGAAACCAACATTAAAAAATATCTGTTTAATGCTTTTCAGTCGTATTTTTTTATTTTCAAAAGGGTTAAAATTGATACTTTTGCGAGAATAATAACGTTATACGGTCAGAAACAAGAGCTGTCACCATAGGATGGCATATGCCCCCTATAAACGCTTTGATAAAAGTTATGAGCATTTTTCGAAACCTAACCGCATATTTCGAACTCGAAAGTTCAAGGTCAAGGTCACAGGGGTAAAAAATTGTGTTCGTATGGAAAGGCGTTGTCCATATACACATGCATACCAAATATGAAGGTTATATTTCAAGGGACATAGAAGTTATGAGCATTTTTCGAAACCTAAACGCAGATATTGAAACCTAAACGCGGACCCTAAGTTAAAGGTCACGGACATAGGGGTCAAAATTTGTGTGCGTTTGGAAAAGTCTGTTCCGTATACACATGCATACCAAATATGAAGGTTATATCTCAAGGGACATAGAAGTTATGAGCATTTTTCGAAACCTTAACGCAGATTTTGAAACCTAAACGCAGACCCTTAGTTCAAAGTCAATGTCACAGGGGTCAAAATGTGTGTGCGTATGGAAAGGCCTTGTCCATATATACATGCATACCAAATATGAAGGTTATATCTCAATGGACATAGAAGTTATGAGCATTTTTCGAAACCTAAACGCAGATTTCGAAACCTGAACGCGGACCCTAAGTTCAACATCAAGGTCACAGGGGTCAAAGTTTGTCTGCGTATGGAAAGGCCTTGTCCATATACACATGCATACCAAATATGAAGGTTATAACTCAAGGGACATAAAAGTTATGAGCATATATCGAAACATATACATAGATTTCGAAACCAAAACGCGGACCCTAAGTTCAACGTCAAGGTCACAGGGGTCAAAATTTGTGTGCGTATGGAAAGGCTTTGTCTATATACACATGCAAACCAAATATGAAGGTTACATCTCAAGGGACATAGAAGTTATGAGCATTTTTAGAAACATAAATGCAAAGTGTGACGGAAAGACGGACAGACAGACGGACAGACAGACGGACGGACAGTCCGATCAATATATGCCCTCCTTCGGGGCATAAAAATACGTCATTGTACAGTCTAGCAGTGAGCAATGTAGATAATTGTAACTGTTAAAGTTTTCTGTTTAAGATATTGATGTAACAATCTTTAATAGCTTATACTTCCTCTGTAATCTCCACGAAATATTAAAAATATATGCAATTATAACAAGTCGAAAAAACACTAGATTTAGTTTTTAAAATACGTGTAGAAAATACTAATTATATAAGTAAAGGTGAGCAAGAGTTTAAACAATTCGATGTTATTCGAGAGGCGAATTAACGAATCAATCAAATTAAGTCATTTAAGTGAACATGGACTTCAGCCGGCCATAAATTATGCACTTTTGGCGAATGATAGATAATGGTTAAGTTGCGTTTGCTGTTTGGCTGCACACATGAGCTGGGTTAAAGAACAGAGACAGAATGTTAATATGCAGCATGGGTTCTACGAAATATTACTTTCTGGTGCATTGCAGAAATTAAAGTTATTCGAAACACATGTAGACCTTTACCATCTAAGTTGTTACATGCTAAAACCATATATCTATCTTTAATGCCAATGTTATCATTAAAGAACAAAGATAAACAAATAACATTTCAATATAAAAAGGGCTCACCAGGAATACTTTGTCCCATTTATTACTGAAAATAATAAATTAACTTTTGGGATATAATAATTTTAAAGAATATTTTGGGTTTAACGTAAAAAAACAGATAGCTTCCACACAGTAAGGTCCTATTTAAAGCATACGTGTTGAAATAAAGTAAACAAAGGGCGTTTACGACCTCTATTTTGAACATTAATCAAAATATATTTCAATATCTGGCACACCGTTACCATGACTCAATGTGTGTTTCACACTTATGCTCTGATGGCTCACTCTTAAGATACGCTCTAACAAGAGCACCTTATTACAATATAAAAACGACTATCGACTTTGACAAATCCTGTCTGAATCGACTCAAAACGGCCCATTATTATTCATAACGGCCCCACTTTGGTCAAAACAACCCAAAGTCAGTTTTAAAACTGGTCAAAACGGACCTAATCGAAAATCAGAAGGGGGAGAGAAAGAAAATAATCTGTATCTTAGAATGATATTTCGTGGTATTTTTATTTGATAATTTCTTTATTGGATAGTAAAAACTGTAATAACACCTATAAAGGATTTAGTTTATTTTACACACATACAAACATAACATATAAATATTGAATGTGTCGTTTTCTACAATAATTCTTAATCTTTTGACTATCTCACAAATAAATGATTGCGTCGGTACTTAATTGTTTGTTAGAAAATAATTTGATTGCGTGCGAGATTGGATATATCACAATCAAAAGTTATTATAAATGACTTTATGTTATAAAAAATTAAATGGATTATCAAAATTACAATTATTTCAAATATTTATGGCAATCTGGTCCCTACTTGAAGTCGATATAACTGTGCAACAGATAGTAATCGATGTTGAAGCTGCTCTGTGGAAAAAAGCGTGTCGCGACGTGTTTCCAGTAGTCCGAAAGAAAGGATTTGCATTTAACTGGGGCCATGCCGTGTTCAGACATGTTCAGGTAATCATTCAATATTTTATTATTCGACATCAATGAATATGATTAATTGCTGTGTTTATCATAATGAGTTATATCACTTTTTATCAATTAGTTTCTTCTAGCTGAATACTGAATAAAAACGCAAATCTCAATCGATATCTGCATTTAAATTGAAATAATTTTGAGTTTTTTGCTTCAAATTGTTACAAATGCGAATTATTCAATGATGTCTTGTTTTGTAAACGTTTATATATTTCTAAATTACAGACCCTAGGGCTAATTACTGAGTATTTGAGCAAGACAGAAACTTAATCGTTCATTACATAGTTGCTCAGCCTGCCGCTACTACCATCTGAACACATACGTCCTACGTTCGAAATGATTAGCGGGCTTAACACGGCGCCGCACATCACACCTTTGATGGAGTATATGTACCAAACATGGATCAACTCAACGGTGTGGCCTGTCGAGTCCTAGTCTTATATGGACAAACTGTTCGAACAAACAATGACGTGAAATGTAATTTAGCTTTTTTTATTTTACTTATAGTTATAATTATTATAATTATCATTATATTATCATTATTATTATTGAGTAAGAATTCATTATGCTCATACTATCGTGAGCTGTAATATATTCTTAGGTTGGCACAGACGTATTAATCGTCGAACTGGCTGTGGTCAACCATTTTACACTCTTATCAGAACTATACATGAAGAGGCGATAGAGGTGGACAACACCATCGCGCTGGTAAATGAGCAGCAAATCCAGAGGATTCCACTGAGAGCCATTCGGTCGGTTCAGGCCAAGTTGTTTGCTTCTTGGGGAGAGTAAGTATAAAAAATCAACATACAATTTTGTGTTTATTAAACATATAATAGTATTTCATTAGCGACATTCCGTTCGTTAACAAGAACTCGAATATTTTGTAACTAATTCATTCATTAACTGTTAAGAGAAATGTGTCAAGGTTTTAATTTCTAACTCTTATTTCAGATACAGGGCCGTGACGCTGTCGACGAGTGGGTTGTTTAAGAGGTGTAGTAAGTTATACAAGACAGTGGTGGCGTAGAGACAGGAAGAAACTAGAAATGGCGCGGCAGAGGCCGACGCGTATCCCCACGCCGCATGTTTGACCCAGGGGCGCCCCAGGGTTGGTAATGGGGCCATGCATAATTGAGATTGACCGTATTGTCATAAGAGATTTTCAGTATAAATTTGAAGTAATTCGGAGTAGAAATGAAGACGTTAATGTAAAATTACCTAAAAAATGAGTGAAAATCTATACCCTAATTTCTCCTCCTCATCCAGCTCTCCTAACAAATCTAATACTGAATCAACTTCACTGACGTCCATTATGTACACGTCATCCTTATTTGAATGACTTATGAGATGGATGAACATGCTCTCTTATAGCCAATCTTTTTGCTTCTGTTTCGGAAAATTTATGTTTTGAGTTTAAATGGTTGACAAAATAGTAGCGTCTCAGAAATGTTTTATCGCAATCTTGTACACAACAATTAAAATGTTGAATTTCATGTCTGTCTTTGATGTGCCTGTTCAAAGTCCATCTTGCTTTAAATTGTTTCTCACATTTTTCCCACTTGAACATTTTGACAGATTTTCAGTAATGAGTCTAAAAGTGTAATTGAACAAATTAGAGTAACAGCCCTTTTATAGATTTTTGAGGCTCTATTTCATGAGTTTCTCATGCTTTTTATGCTTGACTGCATTCTATCTCTTCTCTCATATACAGGTGTCCCTTTGCGCCAATATTTTATAATCCATTGTATAAACATTAGATGGATGAGCTAAACCATTTCACAGATGAGTTAACACAAACAATTGACTACTAAATACATCTCTTCGCCACTGCTGTGTCACTCTATATGTGTTTTCAATACACAAGCTTCATTGTTGAAAAATTCCTTTGTCCGATGAAAATGCTTGTACTTCTTCTGATTGGGTAGATAACCTCATAATAGATTCCGAAATCTAAACGCGGACCTAAGTTCAAGGTTAATGTTACAGTGGTAAAAAAGTTCATGCGCATGAAAAGGTCTTGTCCAGATACACATGCGTACCAAATATGAAAGCAATATCTGAATCGCAGTCGCAAATTTCGAAACCTGAACGCTGACCTCAAGTTCAAGGTCAAGGTCACAGGGGTCAAACATTGTTTGCGCATAGAAAGGTGTTGTCCAGATACACATGCATATCAAATATGAAAGCAATATCTGACGGGACACAGTAGTTATGAGCCTTTTTCGAATCGCGGTCACATATTTCGAAACCTGAAAACTGGCCTCAAGTTCAAGGTCACAGAGGTAAAAATGTTTATGCCCATAGTGTTGCCAAGTTTCTGCACCCCGCCAGAGGCATTATAGATAGAGTTTATGTAATAATAATGAAACGTGACCCTATTATATGTTTAACCTTTTTCAATTTCCACGCATTATTATATGTATTCAAAACTTAACTGTGACCGAAAATTTAGAGGCAAAATATACGTCTGCTAAAATTAAAAGACACTATTGGATTAGAGATCGGATACGGGTATGCAATTTGTATAGCGTTTCAGCAAACAATAGTGTTCACATGCTTGTAAAATACCACGCCCTATAGAATGATTTTACTTTTTTGCAGGTTTCACTATTAGCAGATGGGTGAAACCATTCTCATATCACCGTCATACACAGTTGTCTACCTAATAAGGAAAATGTAATGGTCCATTGCCCTTGATCATCACATCACTTTGCTGCTGCTTTATATCTACTTAAATACATATATCAATATAAAGGAGGAGTGTTTATATTACTAAGTGCGTTTTCATTGCAAAATGTAAAACTAACGTGTAACAAACGAGTGCTGAAGCTGCCTAGGACCAACTTAACAGGGTTTAGGCCGTTGGTGGAAGCAAAAATCAGAAACACGTTTCGGAGAAAACTTCTTTATATTGAGAGTCGGAACACAACGACATCCTCTTTTTGTGCAGTTTCGAATCAATGTTCTTTTTTTGCTTTCATAGGAGTTCTAATTTATGCAAAAATCATTGTATACATACACCGTGACGTCATTATTATACTTTCAGAATTTAGTACGCCCTAAAAAAATCTCCGTATTTGACTTTTTCCTTAAAAATGTTATTGCACACAAATATGTCGTGCACCGATTGAACTTAACGTTGTTTCCGAATGGCAGCGAAATATTGCAAACGTTTGTCACTTCATCGCGGATGCTGTCATTGACCTCATTGTAGGGTTCTCGGCTGTTTCGCGCACACAAACATATTTCTCTTATTCTCGCTGTTACCACCATAGGGATGGGTGGGATGGTTGGACGGTCTTTCAAAAATAAAATACTAATTATTTGTTTTTTACCATTTTTAAAAAAAAGATGTGCTTGTCATAAACACAATGCACCCTATTGCGCCGCTTTGAATTTTTTTTTACCTTTGACATTGAAGGATGACCTTGACCTTTCACCAATATAAATGTGCAGCTTCATGAGACACACATGCATGCCAAATATCAAGTTGCTATCATCAATGTTGCAAAAGTTATGACTAAGGTTAAAGTTTTGTGACACATACAATGACAGACACATACAATGACAGACAGACAGATATACAGGTCAAAAACAATATACTGGCAAGCAGTTCGACGCATAATCCCCAGAAACTAGGTTTTTCATGAGAACCTAGGTTCTCATTTTGAGAACCTATGTTCTTACCAGAACCTTGGTTTTCAAATGAGAACTTAGGTTCTCATGAAAAACCTAGTTTCTCATGAGAACCTATGTTCTCATGAAAATCTAGGATATCGAATAAAAACTTGAGTTCTGGAAGCCATGTGCAATCTTCAAGCGAGAACCTAGGATCTCATTCTGAGAACCTAGGTTCTCATGAAAAACCTAGTTTCTTGGGATTATGCGTCGAACCGCTTGCCATAACGCACGACGGACTAAAGGCAATCACTAAAGATTAGCACATGATCACGTTGTGCTCAGGTGAGCTAAAAAAAAAGAGAGAATACTAAATAACTTCACGCGGTCTGTAGGCGAAACGAGAGAACACTCAATAACAGCACGCGGTCTGGTGGAAAATGGAGTGAACAGTTAATAACAGCACGCCGCAATGTGTACAAATAGAGAACACTTAATAACATATCGCGATCTTGTGGCAATAAAGAGAATACTAAATAACGGCAAGCGGTATTTATTAAAGAGACAGCACACGTAATATCAGCACGCGGTCTAGTGAAAAAACGAGAGTGCAATAAATAACAGAGCGCGGTCTTGTGACAAAATATCAATGCGCAAAATCGACAAAGCACAATAAGTTACAAACAACCACACACAAATACAACTGGAAATCGGAACCAATTTCTTCTAGTTTTATACGAAAATATAACCCTATTCACTTTGTTCATTATAAACCTGGATACGCCCACGTCACGTGTTTTAAAACACAAACAACCCAAGTCTTTGATATTAAACATTTAAATATCATGAATTATCGTCATTTGTAAAATTCCCAGTGCAACCACCAAGAACTTAAATTTTGATTTTACTGATTATATCAGACTATTTCCAGTTTAAACTGGAATATGTGGTCACCATATAGACCAATGGACAGGACAGATGACTGGCAGTCAAAGAAAAGAGAACTCGGCGTTTTGATACCATCTCTTCCCTGTAATATATGTCCCTGACTTATACCATTACGATTGAGTAGGACAACATGATTAGACGCTGGTCCACATGCTAGGATAAGTTCGTCTGAAGTAATACAAATACCCCATGGTACAGTGTTGTAAATACACATTGTTTTCATCACACAATACTTCATGCTGTCAGTATTTCAAGATATTAAAACACAACAATTTTAAGTTCTAATTGTGCTTAAGTATGCCTAAAATTTAGCTCAGAGCCAGTTGCTTAAGCCCCGCTTGTTTTCAAACAGATAACTTTCTGTGCACATTTACCAATTGAAAGTCTTTGTTCATTTAATATGAGTTATTTTTATAAGTTTTATTTTCGGTTACTTTTTGGCTACAGTTTCCACAAGCGGCTGACAATTTGTTCATTTAATATAGGCTATTGTATCAAAGCTTTGTTTTCGGCTACTTTAATAGCTACAATTTCCGCAAGCGGCTGACAATTTGTCAAATAAATGGAAATGTTTCACAGTGTTCTGTTTCCGGCGGCTTACAGTCAAAGCGGCCCCAGGTCAAAACGTCCCCTAGTCAGAACGACCCAAAAATTGGTCAAAACGTCCCTATAATTGGTCAAACGGCCCTCTTTGCTCGAAACGACCCAAAGTCAGTTTTTAAGTTGGTCAAAAAGGCCCTAATCGAAAATCAGAAGGGGAAGAGAATGAAAAAAATATACATTTAATGTATTTCTGCTATTTTCTGTCGATTGTGTGATTATAACAAATATTGGTAATTTATTTATAGTGCAGCAATTATAATTTTAAGTATCGATTTCTCACTTCATTTTGTTGTTTTGTTTAATTATGTGTGTTCAAATGTTATTGGTTGTTGTTTACGTGCGAACTATTTTTTATGTACAAATATGCATAGACGCTAGCGGATGTAATCAGGTCATTTCTCATTTGCATGAGTAGTAGTAGTAGTAGTAGTAGTAGTAGAAGTAGTAGTAGTAGTAGTAGTAGTAGTAGTAGTCATAGTAGTAATAGTAGTAGTAGTAGTAGTAGTAGTAGTAGTAGTAGTAGTAGTAGTAGTAGTAGTAGTAGTAGTAGTAGTAGTTCTAGAAGAAGTAGTAGTAGAAGAAGAAGAGGAAGAAGAAGAGGAAGAAGTAGAAGTAGTTATAGTAGCAGTAGTAGTAGTACTATCTGGCACATAGTGTTTTCCCTATTTGAAACGTATTTTGGAAATGTTTTGAGGAACAATGTTTTATTTTGATCTTGAAATATAATTATTAATGTTCGTAATTTACAAGTAAACTTTAAAGTACATAAACACCTTTAATAATATTATCCGAAGCGAGTTTTGTGCTTTCCAAACATGTACTTTGAATTATTAACCGTCGCGTTACAATGCAATATTTAGTTGGCGATGTTTTCTCATTGTTTTTGTTTGTTTTGGGCGTTAAATTAAAGGGAACGTGTTTATTCTTAACACAATTATCCGAATAATTTACTTGGATGTGTACTACTTAACTATCTCATCGAGTCAGAAGTCTGTAATGTAAAATCGTAGCGCTAAATACGGCGAAGGTTTTCTGGTTACCACGCTTTATCGATATAAGAAATATTTTCCGTAGATTTGGTTTTAGAGTAAAAACTTTAAATGCCATTCACAAAACATAGTCATCCAATGCTTGCGAATTATCAACTTTCATGTTTGGCCGTAAGCTGCTTCTTATTGGCAAGTGCCCAAATCTTACATGCGTCACAACAGGCAAACAAAGCCTATTCAGATACAGGTTCTTCCCGTAGTCGTTTATACTTTAGAATTGTAATTCAATCACATACAAGTAAATGGACAATGACAAGCTGTTTATTAAGAAATGCAACGCCCTTAATTTTAGAAACATACTTTCTGGCCTTTGTTTACATGATCAGAACTGAGCTGGCACTACAAGGGAAACATTATACTGAAGGATCAAATATGATTTGGATTTAGAATTAAACAAAAGCAAAACTTCATTTATTTGAAGGACATTTGTGAACGCAATTCAACCGCGCCTATAATCCAAAATGTATGGGTTTAAAACATCGTGCATCATTTGACGATACATTACAAACACAGTATGATAAAGCAAAACGTCCTATCCCATCTCTAAAGGTACACACACGTGTTTTTTATTAAATGCCATATGTTTATGTTTTCTTATGTTTAACGGTAAAGTAAAAAAAGTAGTATAACTGAGATGGTGCAGACATATATAATATGTGTTGTTTTAAGTAGTCTAAAAGTATTGATTGTTTTTCGAAAGTGAACATTAATATTAAAATTTTCACAAGTGGCGCAGCTAAGATTGAAACTGCTTTTTTCTTAGGAGCGCGAATGAATAAATCAACAATCTATGGAAACCAACATTAAAAAATATCTGTTTAATGCTTTTCAGTCGTATTTTTTTATTTTCAAAAGGGTTAAAATTGATACTTTTGCGAGAATTATAACGTTATACGGTCAGAAACAAGAGCTGTCACCATAGGATGGCATATGCCCCCTATAAACGCTTTGATAAAAGTTATGAGCATTTTTCGAAACCTAACCGCATATTTCGAACTCGAAAGTTCAAGGTCAAGGTCACAGGGGTAAAAAATTGTGTTCGTATGGAAAGGCGTTGTCCATATACACATGCATACCAAATATGAAGGTTATATTTCAAGGGACATAGAAGTTATGAGCATTTTTCGAAACCTAAACGCAGATATTGAAACCTAAACGCGGACCCTAAGTTAAAGGTCACGGACATAGGGGTCAAAATTTGTGTGCGTTTGGAAAAGTCTGTTCCGTATACACATGCATACCAAATATGAAGGTTATATCTCAAGGGACATAGAAGTTATGAGCATTTTTCGAAACCTTAACGCAGATTTTGAAACCTAAACGCAGACCCTTAGTTCAAAGTCAATGTCACAGGGGTCAAAATGTGTGTGCGTATGGAAAGGCCTTGTCCATATATACATGCATACCAAATATGAAGGTTATATCTCAATGGACATAGAAGTTATGAGCATTTTTCGAAACCTAAACGCAGATTTCGAAACCTGAACGCGGACCCTAAGTTCAACATCAAGGTCACAGGGGTCAAAGTTTGTCTGCGTATGGAAAGGCCTTGTCCATATACACATGCATACCAAATATGAAGGTTATAACTCAAGGGACATAAAAGTTATGAGCATATATCGAAACATATACATAGATTTCGAAACCAAAACGCGGACCCTAAGTTCAACGTCAAGGTCACAGGGGTCAAAATTTGTGTGCGTATGGAAAGGCTTTGTCTATATACACATGCAAACCAAATATGAAGGTTACATCTCAAGGGACATAGAAGTTATGAGCATTTTTAGAAACATAAATGCAAAGTGTGACGGAAAGACGGACAGACAGACGGACAGACAGACGGACGGACAGTCCGATCAATATATGCCCTCCTTCGGGGCATAAAAATACGTCATTGTACAGTCTAGCAGTGAGCAATGTAGATAATTGTAACTGTTAAAGTTTTCTGTTTAAGATATTGATGTAACAATCTTTAATAGCTTATACTTCCTCTGTAATCTCCACGAAATATTAAAAATATATGCAATTATAACAAGTCGAAAAAACACTAGATTTAGTTTTTAAAATACGTGTAGAAAATACTAATTATATAAGTAAAAGTGAGCAAGAGTTTAAACAATTCGATGTTATTCGAGAGGCGAATTAACGAATCAATCAAATTAAGTCATTTAAGTGAACATGGACTTCAGCCGGCCATAAATTATGCACTTTTGGCGAATGATAGATAATGGTTAAGTTGCGTTTGCTGTTTGGCTGCACACATGAGCTGGGTTAAAGAACAGAGACAGAATGTTAATATGCAGCATGGGTTCTACGAAATATTACTTTCTGGTGCATTGCAGAAATTAAAGTTATTCGAAACACATGTAGACCTTTACCATCTAAGTTGTTACATGCTAAAACCATATATCTATCTTTAATGCCAATGTTATCATTAAAGAACAAAGATAAACAAATAACATTTCAATATAAAAAGGGCTCACCAGGAATACTTTGTCCCATTTATTACTGAAAATAATAAATTAACTTTTGGGATATAATAATTTTAAAGAATATTTTGGGTTTAACGTAAAAAACAGATAGCTTCCACACAGTAAGGTCCTATTTAAAGCATACGTGTTGAAATAAAGTAAACAAAGGGCGTTTACGACCTCTATTTTGAACATTAATCAAAATATATTTCAATATCTGGCACACCGTTACCATGACTCAATGTGTGTTTCACACTTATGCTCTGATGGCTCACTCTTAAGATACGCTCTAACAAGAGCACCTTATTACAATATAAAAACGACTATCGACTTTGACAAATCCTGTCTGAATCGACTCAAAACGGCCCATTATTATTCATAACGGCCCCACTTTGGTCAAAACAACCCAAAGTCAGTTTTAAAACTGGTCAAAACGGACCTAATCGAAAATCAGAAGGGGGAGAGAAAGAAAATAATCTGTATCTTAGAATGATATTTCGTGGTATTTTTATTTGATAATTTCTTTATTGGATAGTAAAAACTGTAATAACACCTATAAAGGATTTAGTTTATTTTACACACATACAAACATAACATATAAATATTGAATGTGTCGTTTTCTACAATAATTCTTAATTTTTTTACTATCTCACAAATAAATGATTGCGTCGGTACTTAATTGTTTGTTAGAAAATAATTTGATTGCGTGCGAGATTGGATATATCACAATCAAAAGTTATTATAAATGACTTTATGTTATAAAAAATTAAATGGATTATCAAAATTACAATTATTTCAAATATTTATGGCAATCTGGTCCCTACTTGAAGTCGATATAACTGTGCAACAGATAGTAATCGATGTTGAAGCTGCTCTGTGGAAAGCGTGTCGCGACGTGTTTCCAGTAGTCCGAAAGAAAGGATTTGCATTTAACTGGGGCCATGCCGTGTTCAGACATGTTCAGGTAATCATTCAATATTTTATTATTCGACATCAATGAATATGATTAATTGCTGTGTTTATCATAATGAGTTATATCACTTTTTATCAATTAGTTTCTTCTAGCTGAATACTGAATAAAAACGCAAATCTCAATCGATATCTGCATTTAAATTGAAATAATTTTGAGTTTTTTGCTTCAAATTGTTACAAATGCGAATTATTCAATGATGTCTTGTTTTGTAAACGTT
The DNA here is from genome assembly GCF_020536995.1 of Dreissena polymorpha. Lineage (NCBI taxonomy): Eukaryota > Metazoa > Mollusca > Bivalvia > Myida > Dreissenidae > Dreissena > Dreissena polymorpha. The sequence continues at coordinate 100,934,833 of NC_068358.1, read as the reverse complement.
TATATATTTCTAAATTACAGACCCTAGGGCTAATTACTGAGTATTTGAGCAAGACAGAAACTTAATCGTTCATTACACAGTTGCTCAGCCTGCCGCTACTACCATCTGAACACATACGTCCTACGTTCGAAATGATTAGCGGGCTTAACACGGCGCCGCACATCACACCTTTGATGGAGTATATGTACCAAACATGGATCAACTCAACGGTGTGGCCTGTCGAGTCCTAGTCTTATATGGACAAACTGTTCGAACAAACAATGACGTGAAATGTAATTTAGCTTTTTTTATTTTACTTATAGTTATAATTATTATAATTATCATTATATTATCATTATTATTATTGAGTAAGAATTCATTATGCTCATACTATCGTGAGCTGTAATATATTCTTAGGTTGGCACAGACGTATTAATCGTCGAACTGGCTGTGGTCAACCATTTTACACTCTTATCAGAACTATACATGAAGAGGCGATAGAGGTGGACAACACCATCGCGCTGGTAAATGAGCAGCAAATCCAGAGGATTCCACTGAGAGCCATTCGGTCGGTTCAGGCCAAGTTGTTTGCTTCTTGGGGAGAGTAAGTATAAAAAATCAACATACAATTTTGTGTTTATTAAACATATAATAGTATTTCATTAGCGACATTCCGTTCGTTAACAAGAACTCGAATATTTTGTAACTAATTCATTCATTAACTGTTAAGAGAAATGTGTCAAGGTTTTAATTTCTAACTCTTATTTCAGATACAGGGCCGTGACGCTGTCGACGAGTGGGTTGTTTAAGAGGTGTAGTAAGTTATACAAGACAGTGGTGGCGTAGAGACAGGGAGAAACTAGAAATGGCGCGGCAGAGGCCGACGCGTATCCCCACGCCGCATGTTTGACCCAGGGGCGCCCCAGGGTTGGTAATGGGGCCATGCATAATTGAGATTGACCGTATTGTCATAAGAGATTTTCAGTATAAATTTGAAGTAATTCGGAGTAGAAATGAAGACGTTAATGTAAATTTACCTAAAAAATGAGTGAAAATCTATACCCTAATTTCTCCTCCTCATCCAGCTCTCCTAACAAATCTAATACTGAATCAACTTCACTGACGTCCATTATGTACATGTCATCCTTATTTGAATGACTTATGAGATGGATGAACATGCTCTCTTATAGCCAATCTTTTTGCTTCTGTTTCGGAAAATTTATGTTTTGAGTTTAAATGGTTGACAAAATAGTAGCGTCTCAGAAATGTTTTATCGCAATCTTGTACACAACAATTAAAATGTTGAATTTCATGTCTGTCTTTGATGTGCCTGTTCAAAGTCCATCTTGCTTTAAATTGTTTCTCACATTTTTCCCACTTGAACATTTTGACAGATTTTCAGTAATGAGTCTAAAAGTGTAATTGAACAAATTAGAGTAACAGCCCTTTTATAGATTTTTGAGGCTCTATTTCATGAGTTTCTCATGCTTTTTATGCTTGACTGCATTCTATCTCTTCTCTCATATACAGGTGTCCCTTTGCGCCAATATTTTATAATCCATTGTATAAACATTAGATTGATGAGCTAAACCATTTCACAGATGAGTTAACACAAACAATTGACTACTAAATACATCTCTTCGCCACTGCTGTGTCACTCTATATGTGTTTTCAATACACAAGCTTCATTGTTGAAAAATTCCTTTGTCCGATGAAAATGCTTGTACTTCTTCTGATTGGGTAGATAACCTCATAATAGATTCCGAAATCTAAACGCGGACCTAAGTTCAAGGTTAATGTTACAGTGGTAAAAAAGTTCATGCGCATGAAAAGGTCTTGTCCAGATACACATGCGTACCAAATATGAAAGCAATATCTGAATCGCAGTCGCAAATTTCGAAACCTGAACGCTGACCTCAAGTTCAAGGTCAAGGTCACAGGGGTCAAACATTGTTTGCGCATAGAAAGGTGTTGTCCAGATACACATGCATATCAAATATGAAAGCAATATCTGACGGGACACAGTAGTTATGAGCCTTTTTCGAATCGCGGTCACATATTTCGAAACCTGAAAACTGGCCTCAAGTTCAAGGTCACAGAGGTAAAAATGTTTATTCCCATAGTGTTGCCAAGTTTCTGCACCCCGCCAGAGGCATTATAGATAGAGTTTATGTAATAATAATGAAACGTGACCCTATTATATGTTTAACCTTTTTCAATTTCCACGCATTATTATATGTATTCAAAACTTAACTGTGACCGAAAATTTAGAGGCAAAATATACGTCTGCTAAAATTAAAAGACACTATTGGATTAGAGATCGGATACGGGTATGCAATTTGTATAGCGTTTCAGCAAACAATAGTGTTCACATGCTTGTAAATACCACGCCCTATAGAATGATTTTACTTTTTTGCAGGTTTCACTATTAGCAGATGGGTGAAACCATTCTCATATCACCGTCATACACAGTTGTCTACCTAATAAGGAAAATGTAATGGTCCATTGCCCTTGATCATCACATCACTTTGCTGCTGCTTTATATCTACTTAAATACATATATCAATATAAAGGAGGAGTGTTTATATTACTAAGTGCGTTTTCATTGCAAAATGTAAAACTAACGTGTAACAAACGAGTGCTGAAGCTGCCTAGGACCAACTTAACAGGGTTTAGGCCGTTGGTGGAAGCAAAAATCAGAAACACGTTTCGGAGAAAACTTCTTTATATTGAGAGTCGGAACACAACGACATCCTCTTTTTGTGCAGTTTCGAATCAATGTTCTTTTTTTGCTTTCATAGGAGTTCTAATTTATGCAAAAATCATTGTATACATACACCGTGACGTCATTATTATACTTTCAGAATTTAGTACGCCCTAAAAAAATCTCCGTATTTGACTTTTTCCTTAAAAATGTTATTGCACACAAATATGTCGTGCACCGATTGAACTTAACGTTGTTTCCGAATGGCAGCGAAATATTGCAAACGTTTGTCACTTCATCGCGGATGCTGTCATTGACCTCATTGTAGGGTTCTCGGCTGTTTCGCGCACACAAACATATTTCTCTTATTCTCGCTGTTACCACCATAGGGATTTCTCCCCCTCAAATCCAAACGTTAGTTCGCCTAATTACTTTTACGACATGGTATCTTAAAGCTTTTTGCTATACAATATACACAGAAAAATACTTTTTATACTTTTTTGTTTAAAAGTTTTCTTGTCTGCAGAAAGACATCATTGGTCGTATAAACCGTCGCGACTTTTCTTAATATCCCAAGTGTCATATGCACTTTCTGATGGGAGGCGGAAAACGACAACGGGCGATGCATGGTATGGTATTGAGCAAGGGGGATTAGAGGGTTAGGGTTAGGGTTAAGGTTAGTGTTAGGGGTCGGGTTATCCGACCCCTAACCCTAACCCTTACCCTAACCTTTTTTGGGGTTATCACCCCTGACCATGCCTCGCCCGTTGTAGTTTTCCGCCTCCCCTTTCTGATTGCATAGATTTGGGGACACTTGCAATCGGTGACTGGGACATTTCATAGTAAAACTTGACCTTTAAAAAAGTCAATACGCCCAGTTGTTCATCATGAAATGGCAAATAGTGTTGTATGTCGTGCTGAAACGAAATATAGGATTTCTTCAGAAACGGTTTCGTTACTTCCATACTGCACACTTTCGAGCAGGAGTCATATACAAGAGCTGTCAGAAGACAGCACGCTCAACTTTTCGAGTGCTTGACAGCATAACGTAAGCCATCATGGGGATATTGTTCAGAATCAATATGGTCAAGGTAAATTGTAATATAGTCATATTCTAACTGGAAGAGGACCATAATTGAAACATATTGAGCGCTTATGTTTTAAAAAAGTGGTACATTATAGACAATTCTGAGTTCAGGTATATTTTCCACAATCTTTTGAACATTTGTAAAGACATAAAACAAACTTATACGATTATGCTTCAAGTTTGATAGCAATAGCTTGGGTGGGATGGTTGGACGGTCTTTCAAAAATAAAATACTAATTATTTGTTTTTTACCATGTTTAAAAAAAAGATGTGTTTGTCATAAACACAATGCACCCTATTGCGCCGCTTTGAATTTTTTTTTACCTTTGACATTGAAGGATGACCTTGACCTTTCACCAATATAAATGTGCAGCTCCATGAGACACACATGCATGCCAAATATCAAGTTGCTATCATCAATGTTGCAAAAGTTATGACTAAGGTTAAAGTTTTGTGACACATACAATGACAGACACATACAATGACAGACAGACAGATATACAGGTCAAAAACAATATACTGGCAAGCAGTTCGACGCATAATCCCCAGAAACTAGGTTTTTCATGAGAACCTAGGTTCTCATTTTGAGAACCTATGTTCTTACCAGAACCTTGGTTTTCAAATGAGAACTTAGGTTCTCATGAAAAACCTAGTTTCTCATGAGAACCTATGTTCTCATGAAAATCTAGGATATCGAATAAAAACTTGAGTTCTGGAAGCCATGTGCAATCTTCAAGCGAGAACCTAGGATCTCATTCTGAGAACCTAGGTTCTCATGAAAAACCTAGTTTCTTGGGATTATGCGTCGAACCGCTTGCCATAACGCACGACGGACTAAAGGCAATCACTAAAGATTAGCACATGATCACGTTGTGCTCAGGTGAGCTAAAAAAAAAGAGAGAATACTAAATAACTTCACGCGGTCTGTAGGCGAAACGAGAGAACACTCAATAACAGCACGCGGTCTGGTGGAAAATGGAGTGAACAGTTAATAACAGCACGCCGCAATGTGTACAAATAGAGAACACTTAATAACATATCGCGATCTTGTGGCAATAAAGAGAATACTAAATAACGGCAAGCGGTATTTATTAAAGAGACAGCACACGTAATATCAGCACGCGGTCTAGTGAAAAAACGAGAGTGCAATAAATAACAGAGCGCGGTCTTGTGACAAAATATCCATGCGCAAAATCGACAAAGCACAATAAGTTACAAACAACCACACACAAATACAACTGGAAATCGGAACCAATTTCTTCTAGTTTTATACGAAAATATAACCCTATTCACTTTGTTCATTATAAACCTGGATACGCCCACGTCACGTGTTTTAAAACACAAACAACCCAAGTCTTTGATATTAAACATTTAAATATCATGAATTATCGTCATTTGTAAAATTCCCAGTGCAACCACCAAGAACTTAAATTTTGATTTTACTGATTATATCAGACTATTTCCAGTTTGAACTGGAATATGTGGTCACCATATAGACCAATGGACAGGACAGATGACTGGCAGTCAAAGAAAAGAGAACTCGGCGTTTTGATACCATCTCTTCCCTGTAATATATGTCCCTGACTTATACCATTACGATTGAGTAGGACAACATGATTAGACGCTGGTCCACATGCTAGGATAAGTTCGTCTGAAGTAATACAAATACCCCATGGTACAGTGTTGGGATCTTTAAATGACCACAGCATGTGACGTCCAGCAGCGAAAGCGATCACACCTTTCTCTTTATCGCAAACATATAGTATTTGTGTTGCATTTGAAAAGATGACATTCACTGGGGTAGAAAACGATGATTCGTTATTTTCACAGCCAATTTGTCTTTTCAATCGTCCTGTCTTATCGTACACTTTGACTCTCCCGGGTCCGTTCTTTTTCGTATTGTCACCGCAACAAACATACAGGTCATCGCTTTCCTTGTTGTAACATATGCCGTGGCAAGTCTGTTCGGTTGAAAATGACTTAATGACTTTAAGTTCTGAAGCAACTTCAACAGTACTTATTATCTTCAAATGGCAAACAGAAACGGCTACAGTTTTGTAGGAAATAACGGTTAATCCCATAACATAATCTTCAAATGCAAGGCTATGTTTCATGATCAAAGATTTATCTAGTAACTTTAACTTTTTGTTGCTGTTGTCAAGAACACACATGTTTCCATTTGTTAGCGAAACAATACCACATACGTCAGGAAGAGAGGTATCTAATTCTGTCTTCACGTGTATCTTCTTTACGTACGTTGCCTTGGGTACTTTCGATAGTTCCACTTTAACAACAGATAAACGTGATAATAAGCAAGTATCAAGACAAAACGTAAAGGCAGATACTCTTGGAGGTTTTATAATATCTACGGAAGAGTTGCATATGTGTTTATGTCTTAATTGTGTTTCCTTTATTTCAACAAAGAGCTGTGATTCGTTTCCAGTTTCATTAAGTTTCTTTAAATGATTATTCAATTCATTAATTATTGAATCTATTTGTTGGATTTGATGATCAATATTGTTCTTTGTTTCCGACAAGTGTGAATGTATTCTTTGTTTTGAACTTTCCATAGAAATGTTTATTTGTGCTAGAAGAAGTTCTTTATAGTGATCGATTTGTTTCTCAATGCAGTCGTAGTCATTCGTACGTTGACGAAGGTAGGACTCCCTAGACGACCTTGCTTTGGCAAGATTTTCCATGTAAGACTTCAGGGAATCAATAAGCGTTTGGTATTCTGAACTTGTTTTCGTTCCACGTGCAATATTTGGAATATACTTTACGGAGACGCATGATCTGTTGGTGAAAACATGAAAAATATGTTAAAAGTTATTATGTGAGCAGTAAAAACGGAATATCAAAACAAACAAGGGCTGTTCACAAAGTTCATTTACAAACTTTACTAATATTATTTACATTACACATTTTGATTTTATCTATTCAACATGTACTTTGAACTATTCTGTATCAGTAGCGTATTGATAAAGATATCATATAATATAAGTGTTCAATCGTGTGTTAATTTCACCAAGGTATAAACCGTTTCGTAGCTATGGACAAGTATATGCTTCAAGAACTGTGCTCTTTCTTAAAATTATTATTTATCACTTTATTATATTTTCTTATTTTTTGAAATAACAAAGGAATGTTGTTTAATGATAAGTTTAATACAATAAATATATAACACGGTGAGTCAATATATCAGAGTGTGAACATACTTTCCGGACAGCCCTATTAACATATATTTTGCTGCTTGATGTTTACGTCCTAACTTCGACCATCAATTCAATCCTTTAAAATATTGAGTTTCTTATTATGACTTCTATTAACTATCTGATATAACTAGATAAATATGTATAAGATAATACCGATGAATATTGAAAAATTCAATGTTACAAATGCAAAATATTTAAAACCCACCAACATATAGAAGAATTTTAATTTTAGTTTTATTTTAAGAATTTAGTACATCTCATTTCATTATTACACATATTAAAACCCAACTAACTTTATTATATTATGCATTTTGCTTTGCAGCACTTTTTAAAAAAATGTAAATTTCTACCTATGATGTATTGCAATACATGCACTGCATGCCACTTGATCATGGTCCTCACAGAACATGTCGACAGGCTTTCCAACATGTTCTGAACACGTGACAGAGATTTTATCAGAAACCTTCGCCTTCCAGTTCTCTTTCTCAGTTTCGTTCAAAACCACGTGCGTTCTTAAACGAGAAGAACAATTATGAGTTCATGTGATGATATAAAAAGAGTTATGTGGGTTCCTTAATCGATGACTTAAGAACGTGCTTCTACTTCATTGACCAGACGCACAGGTGGTTAGCGTGTGGCTATGATATTAATTAGTAAAAACTTCATTTGGAATGAAAAATAATCAAATTATAACGAAAACGTCTCTGAAAAAACAAATTCACTTTCAAATATATATATAACAAGGTATTCAACTCAAAATGACCCGAAAACAGGGTGCATCGCTTTTAATAGCCAAGACGCCATCAAAGGAAATAAACACAAATGACATTGATCAGACCCGATTCAAGCATTAAATCTTAAGGAGTAAAGACAGACCTTCGCATTGGACCAATGAAATCACTCGTGTGTTTAAAATGTCGGCCAGTTGAAATGTATGCAAATAAAGGTTTCAAACGGCGCTGAACAGTTAGTGTTGCTGCATAATGTAACGGTAAGAACGATAAAAATATATTTTCATACGTTTTATTGAATGGTGGTACCGAGTTGCGTGAACTTTGATGGGAAATTGCCCTTTTACTTTAATTTAGTCTTAGATCGGGTAAGATCGGTGACGAGTAGGTCACGTTCGTTGTGTATCTGTTATTTCTTAAAATTTGACCCAGCATTTGTAAAAATATTACAAGATATGTACATTTCCAGAATGGAAATTTATTTCTGCATTGAATAAGACCGAGTTCATGGAAATCGCTGCACAATGAAGTTATGTCTGTTCAAAGCGATACAACCCGTTTTCGTGTTATTTTGAGTTGAATACCTTGTTATATCAATATATATATATATATATATATATATATATATATATATATATATATATATATATATATATATATATATATATATATATATATTTCAGAGAAGTTGATTTTTCGTTATAATTTGATTCTTTTTTTATTCAAAATTATGTTTTAACTTATTAATATCATAGCCACACGCTAACCACCTGTGACCAGATGCATTCATGTAACAGTAAGTTTGGAATGCTGATGCTTGTTTTGTGTATGGTGTATTATACATTTGATGTCATTTGTGTTTATTCCCCTTTGAGTGATTGATGGGCAAAGAGTAAAGTTCGACCAGCCTTAAGATTGTCTTAAACCGCGATAGCTTTGCATTTACAGTTTCAAGGCAGTAATCCAAACTTTTTTACTTATTGTATGTTTGATTTTGCATCATTGCCTTTCATAGAAAAAAACTAGTGGACAAACACATATGGCAATGCACGTGGAATTTCATCGTTCTTACATATTGAAGTGTACACTTTGGTAAATATTGTATGTATTGACAATTGATTCTTTCACAGCTTATTATTTACATGAACGAATGCATGTTATTCATTCCCATTAAGATGTATAAGATTAGTAATGTCATTCGCAAATATGAAGATTGCACTCACCTCATCGCAGGGAATCGGTTGTGTGTTTTCCAGCAGGTGTCGCAATAGGGACTCTCACAATCCACGCAGTAGCGTTTCGCCTTCTTTGATGTCCCTTCCTGGTCACATGGTTGGCACGTGACTTGAAGCTCCTCAATTGCCATAGCTTCCATTTCACTGCTTTTCACATCCATAGTTGTGTTCTGTAGAGTATAACATTTGTCTGAATGAAACAAAAGTCAATTACCGAAATGCGTAATATAAAAGCATTGGCATCTTTAAGAAAACATTTAACATTGAACAACATAAAATGTCCACAAATACCGGTATGTAGCGAATTTTTGTCATGAGATGAAACTTACGTGAAAATTGTAACAAGATAATTATTAGAAATATTATATTACAATCAAAAATATTCATTAAAAATGATGACCCAATATACTAGAATTAACTAAAATTATCATTATAATTACATTGGTTCTTGTTAAAGAGACCTGTACACAGTTTGGCAAAGATAGCAAATTGATACAGATTCAAAAAGGGAAATATACTTTATGTTTAAACAAGAGAAAAAACACCATTGACTAAGGAAAGAATTTGGCTTATAAATGGATATCGGTAACGTAAGTGAGTATTTAATACCTCACTATTGGTGAAGCTTGTATAAATATTGATAGCAAATTGCGTAGATCAAATGTGTTAAAACTACACTAAATTCATTTGGTTTCAGCAGTTTGTGGTTGCACCAGTATCATGAAATTAATTACATTTATATGATAAAACAGACCGTGACGTTTACATTCACACTTGGTTTGAATGTACATGTATATACAGCCTCAAAGTAAGCTTAAATATTATATCACATTTAAATTTTGTTTTGAAACATACTTCAATTGTATATATAATGAAAAGCATAGAGTTGCAATTAGTAGATTTCGATTGTGTTCGCATCATTTCGAAATATAAATAAAAATGAAGATTTGATAGTATTAACGTCAATTATCGTAATTGTTAAGTGCGTACTTTTGGCATAATTGAATCTGAATTCCATTTTCTATGTATTTTTCCAATTTACGGAGATCTGAGGTCGTAATACAACATAAGGCTGCCATTTAATACCTGGAATTATTTCCCCAAAATTGTGTCTTAGAACCTGGGTACCGTTTTACTCAGCAACTTACGCAAGTCTTAGACTTACCCCCCGTTCACACATAGCTGCGACTTTACGACGATCATCCCGATCAAGCCACGATCTGACAAAAAGGATGGAGGCCGATCGAAGTCTTTAATCGAGCAATTTAGAAAAAAATATGGTTTTCATTTCGACCGTTCTACGATGCCCCTACGTCGAAAGCTTACTGCGTTTACTGCCGCGACATTAAAGATCATACTACGACGCTACTCAGAGCTTGTACTTTTACATGAAGATCTCTCCACGATGCTTCCGCGCTGCCTGTACGATTACGGCGCTTCCACTACGCTCTTTTTACGACTCTACACCGATTCTTGTTGGCCACGATCCCGTTACGCTTGTTTTGAGAAAAATAAGCGTGGCGAGAGCGTAGAGCTCTCCGATCATGAAGACTCTACCGCGATCATACTGCGCTTATAAAAACTCCACTACGTTTCTCCTGCGATTTGTCACGATCGGCCACACTTTGATCGTAGTAGAAGCGGCGTCTATGTGTGAACGAGGAGTTACGCACATATTTTAAAATAATTGAAATGCATTTATTTCAGATTGAGGGAAACTAATTTTTACTTAAACTGTAACATTATATTATGAATTTCATTTCAAAATTACCCAATTTTAATGTAGCAAGAATTTGAAGGAACTAGACTGAATTTAAAATATGTGCTTAAGTCTACGAATTGCGTAAGTAGCTTAGTAAAACGGTACCGTGGTAAGCTTATCCGTAAAGTACTTAAATTTATCTATTTTGCAATGTTAAAGAGAAAAGTTGTCATTGACTCGGTCTGTGTTTTTTACAAAGTGAATCTCCACGTTTTTGATTTGATATAACATACTTTTTCAATGCATTTATTTATTTGGTACGTTACTTTTAATAGTTTAAACAGATAAATAATTATCTTGTTTCTTGCAGAAGAGTGTCGAGGGCTGTAATATCGTCAAACATTCACTTTGCGAATTGGGGCAGCAAGAGAGAGGGTCAAATTACAGTATTTTGATATTAATCTGCACATTATTTTGCAGATTATTTGAAATTATTTTAATTATTTGAATAAGTATTAAAAACTGCAGAACGTGTGTTAAATAATATAGCGTGCATGTAATATTTTGCGTAAATATAACAACAACATCAACAAATTGTACCTTTCCGAATTAATGAAAATGAAACAACCATAACCGTATAATTAATAGTAACAAAACAAGAAAAACAAAGAAATAACTTTGTTCAGTCTCGTAAATAGTAATGATGTAATGCTAAGGTTAATTAAAACAAGAGCATAAATAAACGTCTAGCAAATCAGAAATAACATGAACATCCAGACATTTACTTGCTCGCAAAATACCAATCTCCCTTGAAACATATTTATGATTTTCCGATAGATATAGGATGGTTTGCAATATTTCTACACTTCTTGTTTCATTTATGTGTACTTATTCTTTATTTTCATTCAGTCAACTGTTCCTTTAACATTTACTTCAGCAGAAACTCCCCGGTATCTTGTCAATGGACTTTCAACGCCGTCGGCGCTCTCGTTTAAATTTTTTGTCAATTTACAAAAACGTGAAAAGGTCTCTTAAATATGTTTCTTTTTTAATTGGAACTAGTGACCAAGTTTTGAGCTCACATGATCCAGCTTCAATCTCAGCCGATATTTTATTGGGACTAATTTTCTGACATAGTTTCATGCTGACTGTCAAATAATTGTGGCTAATATAGCGTCAACAAGTTTTCACTATAGCTATATAGGGTAAATTGCCACACCCACCGTCGGCGGTGTTTTTCGATAAACAAGAAGAATATTTTGAACTCAACAGAGAAGTAGATATAACAAGTATTCTGACTTACTAGCATTTCAAGTGCACAAAAAATTGACTTCTAGAAAGTTAACAAGGTTTTACCAAAGCCATATAAGGAAAATGCCTACCCCTGGCGGCCATGTTTGTAGACGAACCATGACCAATTTCAAACTCAGCCGAGCTATCATTACACCAGATTGTCTGACCAAGTTTCATAAAGATTTGACCATTTCTGCAACTTCTAGAGTGTTAACAAGGTTTTACTATAGCCATATTAGGAAAAAAGCCACTTCGCCAGGCTGCCATGTTTTCAACGGACCAAAACCATTTTCGAACTAAGCCCAGATAACATCACAACAACTGTTTTGATCAAGTTTCATGAAGATGAGACTAAAAATGTGTCTTCTAGAGCATTAACAATGTTTTACTTCAGTCATATAAGGAATAATTCCCCGCCTTGACCCTGACCCTAACCACCCTATCTACAATCTTAAGCTAGGTCTAGTTATGATGTATGCATAAATGTGGTTTCATTATAATAAAAATGGAATACATTATGATATTTTAGTAACAGTGACATTGACCCCGCATTTCCAATACGCAATCATTGGTAGGCGGGAATTGGACTATATTACGAATAAATGAACCTTCCATGTGTAAAAAGGTACTTGAATAATTAAAAAGTAGAGTTACTAAAATTGTCATATGATGCCATTTCAATATGGGAAATCAATTCATTCCCGAGAAAGAGGCTAACCGAAAAAAATTAACCTGCCTATTCAAAGTATATGCAAGTGTTTAGGTTTCGAATAGTTCCAGATTTTGACATTTTTTCTAACCTGAGTTGTTATCAAATTTTGCCCGAGGCATATTTGGTCATGTCAATATGGAGGATAGATCTTTAAAACGAAATTGTTCAAGAAATTTTTGAGAGACAAGCTTAACGACAAAAACTGTAGCCTAGCTATGATACCGACGCCGAAGCAGGGAGGAGTAGAGCAGCTTTCCTTTTTCTTCGAAAATTCGAGCTAAATATCCCTCCTATATATTTGTTCATCAAGTTCTGCAGAATATGCATTCTCTGCAGTGCTTCAGAGCCTTGGTATTTCTTCTGAGGTTTCATGAAAACTTTCAGTTTAACTGTTCACTGCGTATCTATGTGACGATGATGTGACCTTGAACTGATTTTAATAGTTTGATTAAAAAATCGCTCCTGGTTGCGACACTGTACACAAGAGAAAAGGTGAAAGCATGTTAAAAAAAATTATGCACTAGATGTCTCGTTTATATTCAACTAGGTGAACGAGTTGACCCTTGACTAAGATAACACCATCGGATGCCAAGATGCCACGGCGCTTGTTTAATATGAGAATGCCTCTAGCTAGCCGATATGCTTTGCTTCTCTGTTGAATGAGCCCCTCGTTTAGGAATACACCTTTGCAGCTTTGTCCTTACAATTTGATAACTTTGTAAACAGATTCTGCCAAACGATGGAGCTGGTGAATTGACTAACCTGTCGCATTCCTGAGCTTCCCGACTCTGTGCGACCTTATTTATACAATGTGTCGCAAGATTCTGATTTGAAAAATGTTCACAGTTATTTTATTTGTGGATCCTGCACTAGTTTCGCAAAGACCAGTTCTACGAAGGCAGTAACTGATTATGTGACTCTTCGTTTAACTGAAGATTGTGTACCCTTGTTTCGAGTTCAGCTACAGTTTTCTGGAGAGTTTTTTTTGCATTCTCGGGTTGATATTTTCTCGTGAAGCTATTGAACCACACGAGTATAGCGACGTGTTCAACAGTGGAGGTCATTTGCGCCTAAAATGATTTGCTAAGTACGTCAATCTAGTCAATTTCGATTTCGGAGAGGCTTATCTGAATAGGCGTATCAGATATGCATTAGGCCGAAAATGTAAGTGACTTTTTTAAGTCAGCCTGATCGAAAGAGGATGTTGCGGCTATCTTTGAGGTTTCCTGTGGAGCCAACGTGTGTTTTTAAATGTTGTTTAACTTACTCTCCGATTCTTTTTTGACCAGTATACTAGCGGTCAGTGATGATAGCCCTGCTTTGCACTGCGATAACTGCTATATATGTTTATAAATGTGTACAAAGGCGTAAATCAAGCGTGACAAAGACGGAAATGAAAAAATATCACTTTTTACTAATTATTATGAATATTCGATGTGAAGATAATATGTTATACATACTTTTGCAATAATTGTCCGTTTCCCACGAAAGTTAACACACCAATTGCAGAGAACATTTAATTTTACTTGCTCACGTTTACAAACGCGGCTGCCTATCCGCCATTATTATTGCCCATTTCATTATTTAAGGACATATCACTTTCTGAAACAGTCAGAAGTGGGTGGGGTTATGTTAAAAAAAATATTCCTTATATTAACATTCTATATTAGGTTTGGAACAATATGCACAATTAAAATAGCATATACTTCAGTGATACATGAACAGGTTCTAATGAGTCTTTCAAAACGGGTAAATAATCACTTTTTCATCTTATAAACCACTTTTTTCTTGAGCGTCCAAAGTCCTTATTTTCTTTTTTCTTCATAATTCCACTGATACCAGCTGGTATCTTCTTACTTCTTATACAGCTGGCGTGCCATTTCGAATTTTTCAAAACAGTAACGACTGATGAACTCCGTATTTTATTAGAGCAATCAGTGCCGTTCGGCCTATTACATTAAACACTTATGCGTATAATGTCTAGCCCTGGCTGCGTTCAAGAAAACTTCATTTTACTTCAGATAATTTCAGGACCTTTTCGAAAGGTTCCCCAATTTTGTTACTTCCTTCTAAGTATTTTAGTATTTAGTTCAGTGCTTAAAGGGGCCTTTTCACAGATTTTGGCATTTTTTAACTTATTCATTAAATGCTTTATATCGATAAATGTAAACATTGGATCGTAAAAGCTCCAGTAAAAAATCAAGAATAAAATTTAAAAAAGGAAAAGAACATTGCCCTGACCAGGTTTCGAACCAGTGACCCCTGGAGTCCTGCCAGAGTCCTGAATTAAAAACGCTTTATCCTACTGAGCTATTCCGCCGTGTACACATACTGAACGTATTTTATACCTTATTAAGCAATCTTCGTAGTTTCACAAAATTCAACGACAAAAACAGAACTCTCCAAATTATTCAATCGTTTCGCGTTGCAACGCTTTATAATTTTTAGGTTTTAAAATCGTCAAAAGATGCATATAATGGCTATATTAGACCATGGTAAATGTTCAGTATTACTGTTTCCTCACAAATATCATAACTAAAACGAAAATTTGCGAATCTGAAACAACTTTTTTCAATTTTGTCAATTTACCAAAGCGTGAAAAGATCCCTTTAAACAACTAACAAGTTGGCAGGAATTATATCTGTTGCTCATATGTGTGCGTATTCTCACTGTGTACAAGTTATTAAATATAGGCTAAGTGTGAGATTCGAAACGTATTTCAATGCGCCATATCATCTCTATTGGCGGGCAGGGGTTAAAAAATAATGCTTTGACTAAACCGATACAAGGCGGTGACCCCAGATTTCATAATGTTTCACGTTTCATTCTTCATTATTTCAGTATCCCATGTACGTTGGGATATATTGTTGCGAGGACGCCGTTGGAATAATCAAGAACGCGCCTAAATTTGTTTCGTACTTTTATTTCTTGATCTATCATGACGACAATTACGAATATGACGCCAATGACGACTAGCATTGACGATTCTCTACAATAAATGAAATTAACAATTAAAATAAAATGAATAATAAGATTATAGTACAACAGATATGCTATTCAAAGTATAATATAACAGCAAAAAATATCAAAACAGGACAGTTAACTATTGGCATTTCCTTTCCTCTAAAGCTTAATTTCAACGAACAGAAACATATTTAGATGTAGGAAAAACTTCCCAACAGTCCTGGTTTGACACTTATACGCATTCAAAACATGAGACGAGCTAAAAACGTGCCAACTTCAACATTTAATGGAAGGAACAAGGACTGTGATTTTTAGAACACTGAAAATTAAATAAAATCAATAGTACTATGAAAACCCTAAAGAAAAGCAGCATACATGACCATAGACTACAAATCAAGGTAGAAAATGTGTCTGAAACAATGCAAAGATCTATATGAAAAAATTAAGTTTTTTGTATAGATGGCAATAATCCAACTTACTATCAGCTTTATATCACAGAGCCGCCAAAGCAAGAATAATCAAAGGCTTTGGGAGTGTATACGTTCATATAGACTAGTTTATTGATAGATCTTTGAACAATTTTAAGCAATTGATATACTACATGTGATTTTGCTGATGTTGCTGCTAATGATGATGATTTGAAATGACAGTGATTGATGTATTTCGTTACCTTTTTATATAAACATCCAATTTTGTTGTCTGATAACTTTCGATTTGAACTTAGTATTATAATGCGTTTCACATGATTTGGTATATTACGCGCTTACTTCCCTTAGTTGTAAATTGGCCATGTACCAAACTTTCAATTTTTTCAAAGACACATCTCTTCGACATTCATTGTATATCGTAAGTTATGTTTGCTTGACATGATAACATTGTTTAAATGTACTTAACAATATACAAATTATTATTAAAACGACTTTTGCAACTCTTTAAACGGACAATTAGACGCTTCGTACCATTACATCTTCGTACCACTTGCAATAATCAACCTTCCATCTCCCAGTGATTTTTTTCACCCAATTGGGAACGGGTCCGGTACCCATTCCATTGGGAATTTTTCGCCTCGTGAAATCATCAAATTGGGAAAAAAACGAGTCGCGAAATCTTCCAATTTGGAAAAACCAAGTTGTGAATGGTACCAATTGAAGAATGGTATTTAAATGACTTTGTTTAACTTTTGTCTGCCTTAAATGACACAGGAAAGCAACATAAACTTGTATTCACAGTCTTGCACAAACAACAACATGCTATCGGAACACAGATTGTTACAGAGTGAGACAGAGTTCTCTGTTTTTATCTGCTTTAAATATATCAAAAATGGCTTCTTTCTTGAGAGTCCAGACACTCCCAGGCTGCATAGCCTTAACAGAGCACTAAGTGTGCCTTGTCCGAGTCTGAGACACAGAACTTTTTACAAAGCCAAAATCGCCTAACGATTTGCTTTTGACTTCACTACGCTTTAATTTATTTCTGCAATACTTACAATAACAACTACTATATAATAACTTGTAATAACATACACATATTTAATGTACAAATGTAACGTTAAATGCTTAAACCAGTCAATGTTTGAGAAGTCTGTCAAATCGGCCCCAAGTTAAAACGGTCTCGAAAAACATCAAGTTGGCATTTTTCGGGGATGGTTTACTTGATTTTCATTGGGACGGGTCCAGTTCATTTTGGGAACGGGTCCGTAGGTCATTGGGAATGGGTCTGTTTACCGGACCCGTCCAAAGAAGGAAAAAAATACCTAATCTCCTGACTCTCCGGGTCGCTCGGAATTACAAATGCTAAGGGCTCTTTTAATGTCAATTCGCCTCACTAAATCCATGCGGCACTTATATCAGTAGTTTGCCTTCCACAAAATGTTTTCTGTCATAATAGTGATTGCCTAATATAACCACTAGTTACAATAATTCAACTCTCAGCTTTATAACCCAAAGGGTTGCTGAGGCTCTGGGAGTACGTTTATATGGACTTATATAACCACCAATATTCAGCAGTTTTCAAGGCAAAATTAGTCCATATACCAATAAACCTTACTCCCAAAGTCTTTGATAATTTTTGCTATGGTGGCTCAGGGAGTACATATGCACCCCTTTATAAAGACAACTAATGGCAAAATGTGACCTTTTTTCCCTAGTTATAACCAACATTACCCAAAAATTCCAAATTTTCCCTAAAACCCATATTAATTTAAAAATTATAAATGTTATACAGCGATAATTCCGGAGCGTGCCAGGATGTCACTAAACAACAACACACTTAACTATTGGTTCACTATTGTAGCTGGAGTCGGATATAGAAGATTGTACATTGCCATTCACACCAATCTAAATTGCGGATGATACTGGAAATATTCAATGTATCACGCTTGAGCACGCCTGTTGATATTTCATCGTCCAAGATTGCGGACAAGCAGAACAGAAATAAGGATGTACAGCAAAAATGATATAAATCTATTGAATTAACAACGGGCATTGCATAGTAAGTAGGTAATAGTGAAATGGGTTTGTCACTTAACAATAAAGACAACGTTTTAGATACAAAGAACAAATATTTATTAAATATCTGTGTCAAGGAAACCAGTGTTTGCAAATTGGAGTTCAGTCTACTTGAAAGTTTTAATAATTTAGAAGAGTTCGAAAATGGAAAACAAATATGATTTGATTTATATGTTTGTGGATCTGTGTATAATCAGATTCATATGCACATTCTGCTTTATGATGTTTGTCATGCTTCACAGTTTACTGAAAAAGGATTTAACTGAGGATGTGAAATGCAAGATATTCAAAGGTACACAAATTAAATAATAAATATATTAGTTTAACTCAGTTTCATACATCATTAACACAACAAGAACACTTAAAAGCCCATTAACACTCGAAATCAACGAATATTTCGTAAAAAATTCGATAAATAAATTTAACACATAAAAAAATCAATGTTACTTATAATAGCAATTGCCAAAATTTCAAAGGTAGATCACAGGTGGTTAGCGTGTGGCTATGATATTAATTAGTGAAAACATCATTTTGAATGATAAATTATCATATTTATATATAACGAAAAATCAACTTTTCTGAAGAAAAAAAATCACTATCAAATATATAATATATATAAATATATAACAAGGTATCCAACTCGAAATCACTCGAAAATCGGATGCATCGCTTTGAACAGCCATTACTTCATCAATTTTTCAGCGATTTTCACGATCTCGGTCTATTTCAAGGCAGAAATGAATTTTCTTTCTGGAAATGTATATGTCTTTCAATATTTTACAAATACTGGGTCAACTTTTAAGAAATAACACAATACACAACTCGCATGACCCACTTAACATCGATCAGACAGTATTCATGACTGAAATCTTCATGGAGTAAAGGGCATTTTCCCTGCAAAGTTCACGTACCTCGATACCATAATTCAATAAAACGTATGAAAAAACATTCTTACCATGCTTGTCGTTGCATTATGCATCAAAACTAACTGTCCAGTGCCGTTTGAAACCATTGTTTACATACATTTCAACTGACATTTTAAACACACGAGTGATTTCATTGGTCCAATGCGAAGGAATGTCTTTACAACTGGAGATTTCATTCATGAATACTGTCTGATCATTGTCAAGTAGGTCAAGCTAATTGTGTATCGTGTTATTTCTTAAAATTTGAACCAGAATGTGTAGAAATATAACAAGATATACACATATCCAGAAAGGAAATTCATTTCTGCGTTGAATAAGACCGTGTTCATGATTATATCGCTGCAAAATTGATGAAGTAATGGCTGTTCAAAGCGATGCACCCGTTTTTGGGTGATTTCGAGTTGGAAACCTTGTTATATATATATATATATTGATAGTCAATTTTTTTTTCCAGAAAAGTTGATTTTTCGTTATAACATGATAATTTATCATTCAAAATGATGTTTTCACTAATTAATATCATAGCCACACGATAACCACCTGTGAGCTAGATGTGGTCTGGTAACATAGCTTTAACAAGATACAAAATGCTTTTTTTTGTTATTTGTGGGACAATATATTCAACACATGTTTATGTGCCATGTTAGTGTTCGTTTGACATATAAATATATATTGTTGCAGGAAATTAAAATGGAATATATAGTGCCACAACAAATAAAAACGAGCATTTGTATCTCATTATATCTATCTATGTTGATTTCAGTACAAAACCCTGATGAATATTTGGCTATTTCTATAAGGAACACTGAATTTTTATGGGTTGACTTTATTTTACGATTTTTTTAACGAAATATTCGTTTATTTATGTCCCTGGAGCGATTGATCGGGAGAATATTGTTTTTGGCCTGTCTGTCTGTAATAATAACTAAACATCATCTTGATTGCAACAGGAATTCAAGAAGCACATTATAATACAAATTTAAAATGCAGACAAACATTCAATTAAAAAATTTGAGCTGTGCGTATGTACAATCTCAAAGCATTCAAGAAAAGCTAATCTTCTTACCACTCAAATTAAGGAGACATATAGATCGTTGTAATGATTCATATAATAATAAACAAATGCATTTCCCATGTATCTTCTTTTGAACAAGAAGATATAATACATGGATGGTAATTCAAAGAAAATAATTACCGGTAAACGCAATGCATTGTGGTACTTAATGAGCATTTGTAACACTAGCTGTAGGGCTTTGGTTCACAACAAATCAAATCAATAATGAATTTGTTTTCCTAGTTTAATACACATTCTGCAGGTCTCAAGATTGCAGCGTTACTTTCAAGTGATAAAGAAACATGTTTTGCGCTTAATTTGTGGATGATGCTTCTTTATATCTAAAAAATGTATATGGTATTGATGAGGTGTACATAATATTGGTAGATAGATCTATCTTTGAAGACAATTTGAGAAAGTCAAATGACACTTTCAGTAAAAAAAACATTGTTTTGTCTATTCTTAGGGAAAAAAAATCATATCGAAAACTGAAGTCATGGAGGTTTAAATTCTTTATATTCACGAAAGCCACTTGCTCTGGGAAAAAAAATCAAGTCCTGATTTGTAGACACACGCTTGTCCACATGTGTTCTGCTCAACTTTATAACGTACATCATACAACTTGCAGACATAATTTTTATGTCCCCCACTATAGTAGTGGGGGACATATTGTTTTTGCCCTGTCTGTTGGTATGTTGGTTGGTCTGTTGGTTGGTCTGTTGGTTGGTTGGTTTGCGCCAACTTTAACATTTGCAATAACTTTTGCAATATTGAAGATAGCAACTTGATATTTGGCATGCATATGTATCTCATGGAGCTGCACATTTTGAGTGGTGAAAGGTCAAGGTCATCCTTCAAGGTCAAAAGTCAAATATATGGGTCAAAATCGCTCATTTAATGTACACTTTTGCAGTATTTCAATATTCAAGGTAGCAACTTGATATTTGGCATGCATGTGTATCTCATGGAGCTGCACATTTTGAGTGGTAAAAGGTCAAGGTCATCCTTCAAAGTCAGAGGTCAAATATATGTGGCCCAAATCGCTCATTTTATGAGTACTTTGCAATATTGAAGATAGTAACTTGATATTTGGCATGCATGTGTATCTCATGGAGCTGCACATTTTGAGTGGTGAAAGATCAAGGTCAAATATATGAGTCAAAATTGCTCATGTAATGTCACTTAAGCAATATTGAAGCAAGAAATTTTATATTTGAAATGCATGTGTATCTCATGGAGCTGCACATTTTGAGTGGTGAAGCGTCAAGGTCAAGGTCATCCTTCAAGGTCTAACGTCATATAGGGGGACATTGTGTTTCACAAACACATCTTGTTTATGATGTGAATTGTTTCATATGTGAACAATTACTTAAGTAAGGCCCATTTTTCAGTTTAAACATGTTGCATCAGTATGAGTTTCTGATCATATACCCCCATAATATTTTTCGTTCAATGTGATACTACCAGTATTTGATTTCAGTACAAAACCCTGACTAGCATTCCTCCCCCAAGATGCCCACCATTCTTGCTCTTGATGTGTCCCTGTCCATGAGTAGACCTGTGAAGACAGAAGCAGGCGGAGAGGATTTCAGTCGCAAAAATCTTGCAATTCATGGGCTTTCAACACTGCTGGACTACTTTACAGCAAACTGTAAACTTGAGTTCACATCTTTGGTACTTATTATTTAGATTTCACTTTCGTAGTTCTTTAGTTTACTGGTGTACTTGTTTTATAAAGCTAGATTGTATGGAAAGCCTTGAAAGTTAACGACACTCTTGAGTCTTTTTCTTAGACCAAAACAATGGTTGAAATATTGTGAAATTCTCCCATTAGGGGAATCAAACCTTGGACCTCCCAGTTGAAAGTAGTACAGCATATCAAATGTAACATAGTGGCTTAACTGAGCTTTGATGTTTCAACAGTAAATGTACATGTAATTACAGGATATATATATATATGATTATATGTATATAAAACAAAAATTTAAATACATATGTATATAAAGTACATGTACTTTAAATTTATAAATTACTTAGAAACTTTGTGAAATAGCTTTAACATTGTGACATGCCAGTTGGGTTTTATTGGTGCTCTTGCTTTATTTGATGCCCTGGGGATATGGGTCAGTTGGATTATTGAACCGTATAGCAAAACCAGATGAACACATTTTGTCTATAATCAACATGCCTCATTTCATCGCATTGATATTTATAGGTGTTGCATATAACTGACCATTCTTTTACCACTATCAATAAGTGACACTGACCTTGACTTGCACTAATGATATTTTTACATCAACATGTTCATCCAACAAGTTTTATTGTTTATATGCAGGTATTTATTTTAGTTTTAATCACAGCTGTATTTGAGCCTTGATCAGGGAAATTGGGTTTAATGCATGCGTGTAAAGTGTTGTCCCATATTAGCCGATGCAGTCTGCACTGGCTTATTAGGGACCACACTGTCCACTTTAACAAGATTTTTGTTTAGAAAAGATCTCATTTAAACTAAAAACGTTCCAAAAAGCGGAAGGTGTTGTCCCGGATTAGCCTGTGTGGACTGCACAGGCTTAACTGGCACAACAAATTATGCATAAGCATTCAATATTGTTGTCCCAGAGTCACCCTGATTTGTTATAAATATTTCTCAGGTTGTGTTTTCGTACCTGTGGGAACAGCTGTGCGCGTTCACGCGAGATGTTGACGTTATTAAGGCGGCTCTAAACACTGTCGGGGACTTCAGTAAGACCTGCTTTGAGCCCGTGCTGAGAGGGGTCAGCTCTCTAGTTGTAGAGGAGTTTGGAGGGACCACACCAGTTCAGGTAATTAAGCGGTATTCTGGGAAAACTGGGCCTAATGCATGCGTAAAGTGTTATACCAAGTTAGTCTGTGCAGTAAAGTGTTATACCAAGTTAGTCTGTGCAGTACACAAGACTGGGCCTAATGCATGCGTAAAGTGTTATACCAAGTTAGTCTGTGCAGTAAAGTGTTATACCAAGTTAGTGTGTGCAGTAAAGTGTTATACCAAGTTAGTCTGTGCAGTAAAGTGTTATACCAAGTTAGTCTGTGCAGTACACAAAACTGGGCCTAATGCATGCGTAAAGTGTTATACCAAGTTAGTCTGTGCAGTACACAAAACTGGGCCTAATGCATGCCTTAAGTGTTATACCAAGTTAGTCTGTGCAGTAAAGTGTTATACCAAGTTAGTCTGTGCAGTAAAGTGTTATACCAAGTTAGTCTGTGCAGTACACAAAACTGGGCCTAATGCATGCGTAAAGTGTTATACCAAGTTAGTCTGTGCAGTACACAAAACTGGGCCTAATGCATGCGTAAAGTGTTATACCAAGTTAGTCTGTGCAGTAAAGTGTTATACCAAGTTAGTCTGTGCAGTAAAGTGTTATACCAAGTTAGTCTGTGCAGTAAAGTGTTATACCAAGTTAGTCTGTGCAGTAAAGTGTTATACCAAGTTAGTCTGTGCAGTAAAGTGTTATACCAAGTTAGTCTGTGCAGTACACAAAGGCTAATCAAGGATGACACTTTCTTCTTTTATGGATTTTTGTTAAAAGGAGTTTGGAGGGACCACACCTGTTCAGGTAATTAGTGTTTAGACTTTGTTTTCCACCTCTTATTAACTTAAAATATTATTTTAGTTATTGATGAAGAAGTAATTTCAATTAATTGACAATATTATTATTATCAGGCCAGTTGTTAGTGAGAAGTAGTTTCACATGACAGACGGGGGCAGCTTCATTGCCGAAATCAGCAAAACATTTTTATGAACTTAACAAGTGCTTCAGCCCGGTTTGATATGGAAACAGAAAACTCTAGGAGAACATACAGTTTCTTTTGTTTGATTGTGGACAAGTTCAACAATCTGTGTTTGTAGCGAAAAAAAAGATAGATATGTAATGAATACATGTTGTATGTATAAGACACTTAACAACATTTTGGAGTTCTAATGCAAAGGAATTAAATCATTAAAGCTTTATATGCAATAAATTTAAAAGCCACACATAAAAGTTAAGTTAAGTTGATTATTGCTTTATGAACAATTATCTTAATTTAACAAAAAGTTCAATTCACATATAAACTAACAAATATTCCTACTGTGGTAAGTGTATTGTACAGGTCTTTTTTCAGGACTGTGACTTCTTTTTACATTCTGTTTTGTGAACAAAATTTTTGTTCCTTGTCTATTTAAAAATTAGCCGGTGTTGTGTTTAAAAAATTGTGATTTTAATCGTATGCATGTTAACCATTGCAGGTGTCTATACCCACCCAGCGATTTAGTATACTTTGTCAATAGGTTTGTTGGTCAGTTGGTTTTTCCATATTAAAATATTTTGAACAGAATTCTTCCACCTTTCTCAAGGTATTATATTTTATAGCTTGAAATATGTATTAACATGAAGTGTAGATGTTCTAGACACATTTTTCAGGCCAACTAATCCACGGGACTTATTTTCTGTTGAACATATCTGACAAAGTGGTGCTGAGAGTAAGCGGGTGGTTGAGTGGTAACACTCTGGTCTACCAGTCCAGAGGTCCCCAGTTCAATTCCCGACTGGGGCACTGGACATTTCAGAAATGCTTAAAGTGTTTCCCACCCAACTAGAGATGTACTGGTATGAAACCCAGGTAATTCAGGTAATTCTCGCGTGTATTGGTGCTATACACTGAGCACGTAAAAGAACCAAGGGGTCTATTCGCAAAGAGCTAGGGTATCGCACCTGGATTCCTTGTATCCCAAATACTGTCTCTTCTGCTTGCTGTCTCTTCAACAAAAAAACAAAAGGACCCCATTGGAAATAAGTGCTTGCACTTTCATGGGTTATCCTTGACTGCAAGGTCAAAATAAATACTGAGACAAAGCTCCACTTTATATTTGCCTATTTCCATTCTATGTAGGTGATCCTTGTGACTGATGGCAGCACAGGGGTGGGGCCTGGCTCCCTTCAGAATCTCCTTCAAGCCTGGGACCAGGGGGATAACTCTATCAGGTAAACACAGTTTTTACATAGTTTCCTGGTTTCCTGCACAAACCCCTCTCAGCCTCTGGCCTGAGATAAACACCATCACCTACATGCAGAACCTCCACCAGGCATGGAACCAGGGAGATAACTTTGATGATATTTTTGAGTAAAGATCTTTGAGGTCACACAATTACAGTATTTTTTCAAACATTTTCACAGCTTCATACTTTCTGTTCATATTTAGCTCGGCTGTTTTAGGAGAAAACCGGAGGTATTGTCATAGCCAGCTCGTCTGCCGTCCGCAGCCACGTCACGCTAAAACCTTAACATTGGCTGTAAAATCAAAGTGCTTCCACCTACAACTTTGAAAGTTCATATGTAGCTGCACTTTGATGAGTTCTACACGCCACACACATTTTGGGGACACTAGGTAAAAGGTCAAGGTCACTGTGACCTCTAATATAAAACTTTAACATAGGCTCTAAAATCAAAGTGCTTCCACCTACAACTTTGAAACTTCATATGTAGATGCACATTGATGAGTTCTACACTCCACACCAATTTTAGGGTCACTAGTTCAAAGGTCAAGGTCACTGACAAGCTTTCATTTATTCCAAACTGCACCAACAGCCGAGTGTTGGCACCCACTATGCGGTGCTCTTGTTTTTACTCCAGTATCATTAGTATTTGGACTTGAATAATTAAGGTATATATTGGCTAAAGCTAATCGTAATTAGAATACTTTTTCAAATGTCTGTATTTAAAAGTCAACAAGATTATTATCTTAAGATACTATTATCTTCTTAGCATCATACTTTTCTTTGAAATAAAAAACAAATGCCTTTTCCGAATGAATGCATAAAGTTCCATTGAAACATTCGGCTAATACGCAATAAGGCTTGCATTGATAATACTATAGCCTTGTTCTGGCAAAACTAGGCTTTATGCAAGTGTGAAAGTATTGTCCCAGATTTGCCTGTGCAGTCTGCACAGGCTTGTCAATGACGACTCTTTAGGCCTTTACAGAATTGTTTGTTTAAAAGAAGTCTCTTCTAAACATAAATCCAGTCTAGTCAGAAAGAGTTGCCCCGCATTGTACTGTGCAGATTTAAAGCCCAGTTTTGCCAGAACCTGACTCAACATGACTTCTCTGTGTTTGCCACATCAGATGCCCTCTGCCATTCCCGTTCAAAGGCAGACTGACCGTGGTGTGTCTGGCCAGCCCCATTGAGCCACAGCTGAAGGCAGCCTTGCCCATGTTTGAACGTTTGATTGAACTCAACAATGGTGGTAAGTAAGCAGCCTTGCCCTTGTTTGAACGTTTGATTGAACTCAACAATGGTGGTAAGTCAGCAGCCTTGCCCATGTTTGAACGTTTGATTGAACTCAACAATGGTGGTAAGTCAGCAGCCTTGCCCATGTTTGAACGTTTGATTGAACTCAACAATGGTGGTAAGTCAGCAGCCTTGCCCATGTTTGAACGTTTGATTGAACTCAACAATGGTGGTAAGTCAGCAGCCTTGCCCATGTTTGAACGTTTGATTGAACTCAACAATGGTGGTAAGTCAGCAGCCTTGCCCATGTTTGAACGTTTGATTGAACTCAACAATGGTGGTAAGTCAGCAGCCTTGCCCATGTTTGAACGTTTGATTGAACTCAACAATGGTGGTAAGTCAGCAGCCTTGCCCATGTTTGAACGTTTGATTGAACTCAACAATGGTGGTAAGTCAGCAGCCTTGCCCATGTTTGAACGTTTGATTGAACTCAACAATGGTGGTAAGTCAGCAGCCTTGCCCATGTTTGAACGTTTGATTGAACTCAACAATGGTGGTAGTCAGCAGCCTTGCCCATGTTTGAACGTTTGATTGAACTCAACAATGGTGGTAAGTCAGCAGCCTTGCCCATGTTTGAACGTTTGATTGAACTCAACAATGGTGGTAAGTCAGCAGCCTTGCCCATGTTTGAACGTTTGATTGAACTCAACAATGGTGGTAAGTCAGCAGCCTTGCCCATGTTTGAACATTTGATTGAACTCAACAATGGTGGTAAGTCAGCAGCCTTGCCCATGTTTGAACGTTTGATTGAACTCAACAATGGTGGTAAGTCAGCAGCCTTGCCCATGTTTGAACGTTTGATTGAAGTCAACAATGGTGGTAAGTCAGCAGCCTTGCCCTTGTTTGAACGTTTGATTGAACTCAACAATGGTGGTAAGTCAGCAGCCTTGCCCTTGTTTGAACGTTTGATT
Organism: Dreissena polymorpha; assembly: GCF_020536995.1. Classification (NCBI taxonomy): domain Eukaryota; kingdom Metazoa; phylum Mollusca; class Bivalvia; order Myida; family Dreissenidae; genus Dreissena; species Dreissena polymorpha. Next base: position 100,907,509 of record NC_068358.1, on the reverse strand, counting down.
GAACTCAACAATGGTGGTAAGTCAGCAGCCTTGCCCATGTTTGAACGTTTGATTGAACGAAACAATGGTGGAAAGTCAGCAGCCTTGCCCATGTTTGAACATTTGATTGAACTCAACAATGGTGGTAAGTCAGCAGCCTTGCCCATGTTTGAACGTTTGATTGAACTCAACAATGGTGGTAAGTCAGCAGCCTTGCCCTTGTTTGAACGTTTGATTGAACTCAACAATGGTGGTAAGTCAGCAGCCTTGCCCTTGTTTGAACGTTTGATTGAACTCAACAATGGTGGTAAGTCAGCAGCCTTGCCCATGTTTGAACGTTTGATTGAACTCAACAATTGTGGTAAGTCAGTAAGAGAAGATTTTTTTCCGACATTTAAAATATACCACAATATTCCTCAAAGTATTGTCTGAAAATTTAGATACATACTGACAATAAACCTGTTGAATTGACATGAAAATATTCCTGTGTATAACGTCACATACCATAAAATTAAAAACCATTTAATATTTTTATTGTGTTTTACAGGAAGATACGTTAAGTTTGAATTTAGACCTTCATGTACCGAGATAAACATTTCTTACGAATCTTTCATTTTTCAAATTCAGCTGTAATATGGTGTGCTTTTTATAATTTGTAGTTTTTGTTTGTTCTTGAATTGTTGTTTTTAATCCCTTTTAATAATGTTCAATACAATCGTATCCTATACAAGAATACTGGTGAAATGACTTCCTGCATTCATCTGCATTATATTATGACCTTCATCTGGTTATAGAATCACATGTAATCAAAGTAACACAAGTAGAAAGAATTCCGATGAAATGCAACTGTCTGAAAAAAGTCATAACATATAGGGAAAAATCTGATTGTCCAATACATAGGTCATACAAATCTTAATTTTGGTTAACAAAATATTATATTCTTATAATTTTAGTGGCAGTCTTTTATTATGGTGGTTACATTTATTAATTTAAGACATTTACCGGTAATGAAAAACTTCATAAATGGCCCAAATCCCTTTTAAGCCAGGACAATCTAAAAAAAAAACAAAACAGAAAAAACGCTAGCTTATACAAAAAACAACAGAATAAATGTTTGGAAAAATGTTTACTACAAAATAAACAATAGTACCATGTATTCAGTTGCAAAAACAAATCTGCAGTACACTAGAAAACTCCCTTCATGTTAACAAGACTCATTCTTTGTTAGTAAACTCCATTGATATGTGCAGATTAGCTCATGCAACACAAAGACACAGTTTTGGTCCTCGGCATAAACTTGCACATTTTAGTTGAAGTAAACAACATTCAATTGATGCAGCCATGTAAATATGATTGATTCATTTTATAAAACATTCTTTGTTCATATTCATGTTGTTTTATGATTGCAAGAATAGCTTGTTGACAATGAAATTGAGTTTCACTCTTGGAAAATGGAGTTTAATGAACGTGCACAAAGTGTCATTTCAGATTAGCTTGTGCAGTCCACTCAGGGTAATCAGGGACACCCCTTTCCACCTACACCTTTTTTTTGTTTTGAAAAGTTCTTCTTAAAACGAAAAACACCATCAAAGCAGAAAGAGTTGGCCCTGATTAGTCTGTGCAGACACAAAGGCTTATCTGGGACAGCATTTTACACAATAATGCATTGAGCCCAATTGTCCCAGAGCAAGGTTCATATATATCATTTGAACTTTGTGTGTGCAGCTGGAGACATATTTGTGCCTGAGGGAGCCCTGGACATGACCAGTGTGGGAGAGATGTTCACAAGGGTGGCAGTGAAGTACTACAGCCCCTACAGGGGCTTGCTGACATGTGGGCACCTCAAGAGTAACATCACCCTCCACCCTGCACCCACACCTTTGGACAGGTATAAAACACCTTCCTGCATCCAGCACCCACACATTTGACCAGGTTTGCAACCATTTTTTTTTTAGATTCGTGACCATTTCTGTATCCAGCCATTTTGTAATTGGTTTGCAACCATTTCTTGATCAGTTTTACTTTCATCTCCCAATAGTTTTTAGCTCACCTGAGCACAACGTGCACATGGTGAGCGTTTGTGATCGCCTTTTGTCTGTCATCCGTTGTGCGTTGTCAACATTTTGCCTTGTGAACACTCTAGAGGCCACATTTATTGTCTGATCTTCATGAAATTTGGTCAGAACATTTGTCTCATTGATACCTCGACTGAGTTCGAAACTGGGTCATGTTGGGTCAAAAACTAGGTCACTAAGTCAAAAAAAAAGAAAAACATTGTGAACTCTAGAAGTCACATTTGATGCCCAATCTTCATGTAACTTTGTCAAAATGTTTGTCTAAATGATATGTTGGTTGAGTTCAAAAATGGTTCCAGTCCATTGAAAAACATGGCCGCCAGGGGGCGGGGCAGTATTCCTTATATGGCTATAGAGAAACCTTGTGAACACTCTAGAAGTCAAAATTTTTGCCCAAACATCACGAAACTTGGTCAAAACATTGGTTTTATTGATATCTCGGACGAGTTCGAAAATGGTCCAGATCGGTGAAAAAACATGGCCGGGCAGTTTTCCTTATATGGCTATAGTAAAACCTTGTTAACACTCTAGAGGCCACATTTATTGTCCAATCTTCATGAAATTTGGTCAGAAGATTGGTCTCTATCATATCTTGGATTAGTTAGAAAATGGTTACGTTCGCTTGAAAAACATGGCTGCCAAGGGGCGGGGCATTTTTCCTTATATGGCTATATATGGCTATTGTAAAACCTTGTGAACACTCTAGAGGCCACATTTATTGTCCAATCTTAGTGAAATTTGGTCAGAAGATTGGTCTCAATGATATCTTGGATTATTTCGGAAATGGTCACGTTTGCTTGAAAAACATGGCTGCCAAGGTGCGGCGCATTTTTCCTTGGCTATATATGGCTATAGTAATATCTTGTTAACACTCTAGAGGCCACATTTATTGTCCGATCTTCATGAAACTTGGTCAGAAGATTCATTCCAATAATATCTTGGAGGAGTTCAAAAATGATGCCGATTGGTTGAAAAACATGGCCGCCAGGGGGGCGGGGCATTTTTCCTTATATGGCTATAGTAAAATGAAACTTGATCAGAAGATTTGCCCTAATGATATCTTGGATGAGTTTGAAAATGGTTTCGGTTGCTTAAAAAATATGGCCCCCAGGGGGCGGGGCATTTTTCCTAATATGGCTATTTATCATGCTTTAGTAAAACCTTGTTAACACTCTAGAGGCCACATTTATTGTCCGATCACCATGAAACTTGGTCGGATGATTTGTCCCAATGATATCTTGGATGAGTTCGAAAATGGTTCCGGTTGGTGGAAAAACATGGCCGCCAAGGAGGCGTGGCATTTTTCCTTATATAGCTATAGTTAAACCTTGTTAACACTCTAGAAGCCATATTTATTGTACGATCATCATGAAACTTTGTCAGAAGATTTGTCCGAATGATATTTTGGACAAGTTTGAAAATGGTTCTAGTTGCTGGAAAAACATGGCCACCAGTGGGCGGGGCATTTTTCCTTATATGGACTTATGAATCTTCATGAAACTTTGTCAGTATATTTGTTTAAATGATATCTTGGATGTGTATGAAAATGGTTCTGGTCTGTTGAAAAACATGGCTGCCAGGGTGTTCACTAGTCATGAAAGTTGGTAAGAACATTTTTTTCTAATGACATCTTGGGCTGCACAGAACAGGTCAGTTCCTTTGAATCTCAGGTGAGCAACTTTGGGCCTTTCAGGCCCTCTTGTTGCAATTGTTTTTGAATATGTTTGCATGTATAATAAAAATTTAGGTGAAATTTACCTGTTTTGTTTACTAGTATTTTTGGTGAAATAATTCAGTCAAGCAAATAAAAATACAAGGGTCGAATCAGTTGTACAGAAAAACTGCCCAATGGAAGATGTTTAGATGACATGACAAACATCTCATCATTCTACTTCAGGTCCAGCGAGTTCTCCAGTGCCCAGTGTATGGTATCAGATAGGCTGGAGATCTGTGGCTTCATGGACCTCGGGGACATTGCAAGTCCTCCCACCGTGTCACGTCACCTGGTGCTGCCCCTGCCTGCACGACCTGGTACGTGGGGAATAGGCAGGCTAACTGATCTAGTACATTTATGGGAGCACATCAGTAATATAAATGAGCCTTCCTCTCGGAAAAGGGGGCTTAATGCATGTGCTTTAAGTGCCGTCTAGATTAGGCTGTGCAGTCTACACACCTTCCCCCTTAACCGGACAGACACTTTATGCACATGAATTAAGCCCAGTTTTTATGCTCCCCCCCAAAAAAAAAAAATTGGGGAGGAGCATATAGTCGCCGCTTCGTCTGTCTGTCCGTGTGTCCGTCCAGGCACAATTTTTGTCCGGGCTATTTCTCAGCAACTTATGACCCGAATTAAATTAAACTTTATGGGAAGCTTCACTACTAAGAGGAGATTTGCATATTATCAGCGGGTTCTGGTCGGATGATTTTTCACAGAGTTATGGCCCTTTGAAATTTTCCATAAACTGTATATATAGTGCAATTCTTGTCCGGGCTATTTCTCAGCAACTAATGACCGGATTTCAATGAAACTTTATGGAAAGCTTCACTACCAAGAGGAGATTTGCATATTATCAGCGGGTTCTGGTCGGATGATTTTTCACAGAGTTATGGCCCTTTGAAATTTTCCATTAACTGTACATATAGTGCAATTCTTGTCCGGGCTATTTCTCAGCAACTAATGACCGGAATTCAATGAAACTTTATGGGAAGCTTCACTACCAAGAGGAGATGTGCATATTCTCAGCCGGTTCTGGTAGGATGATTTTTCATAGAGTTATGGCCCTTTGAAATTTTCCATTGTACATAGAGTGCAATTCTTGTCCGAGCTATTACTCTGCAACTTCATACGGGAATTCAATGAAACTTTATGGGAAGCTTCACTACCAAAAGGAGATGTGCATATTATCAGCCGGTTCTGGTCGGATGATTTTTCACAGAGTTATGGCCTTTTGAAATTGTCCATTGTACATATAGTGCATTTCTTGTCCGAGCTTTTTTTCAGCAACTTATTACGGGAATTCAAGGAAACTTTATGGGAAGCTTCACTACCAACAGGAGATGTGCATATTATCAGCCGGTTATGGTCGGATGAGTTTTCACAGAGTTATGGCCCTTTGAAATTTTCCATTGTTCATATATTGCAATTCTTGTCCGAGCTATTTCTCAGCAACTTATCACGGGAATTCAATGAAACTTTATGGGAAGCTTCACTACCAACAGCAGATGTGCATATTATCAGCCGGTTATGGTCGGATGATTTTTCACAGAGTTATGGCCCTTTGAAATTTTCTATAAACTGTACATATAGTGCAATTCTTGTCCGGGCTATTTCTCCCTAACTACTAACCGGACTTCAATGAAGCTTTATGGGAAGCTTAACTACCTTGAGGAGATGCGCATGTTATTAGTGGGTTCTGGTTAGATGATTTATTTAGAGAGTTATGGCCCTTTGAAATTTTTAAGTTGCTAAACCATCCATTTTATTATTTTGTCCAACGTTATGCCCCTTAAGACGTTTCCTTTTATCTGAATATATAGCGCAATATTGTGAAAAAAAACACTTTGGGGAGCATCACCCGTCTCTGACGGTTTCTTGTCATACATCAGCTCCCAGTATGAACCTTGGTAAACTCGTTTACTGTGAGGCTATTATAATGCAAGACCTTGTGTTTTACAACACCCTCTCCAACAATTTTGTATAGGTTGGTGCTTAATTTACATGATCCTTCTCTCAAGTAATATTTTCAAAAGTAACAAATTTCATTTTATTTTGCCAAGCTAACGTCTGTGCCTGCAGAGATTTAAAGTAATCTTTGAAATTTTAAGGAGTTTACATTTCTTGTTTCTTTCTGTTCATGTGTGTTAAGTATTGTGCCAAATTAATCAGGGACAACACTTTCTTTATTTATGGACTTTGGGTCTCTTCTAAAGGAAAATCCTGTTTTCAGGCAATGAGGTCAAGGGAGAGGGTGACGAGGAGGAGGAGGATGGGAAGGTTCCCTCGTTTACAGTGCTGCTGCATGGCAGCCTCAAGGTGGAGGGAATGGTGGCACTGACGAGGGTCGGGTGAGTCACACACAGGAAACAGAACTCTGGCTTTATTAAATGTCACTGGCTGATCAAGAAGACACTTTCTGCCTTTATTGTATTATTCGTTAAAAGGTAGTATTTTCTTTGTGAAAATCCAGTTTAGACGAAAAGTGTCATTCTTGAGTGGCCTGTGCGGACTCTACAGGCTTATCTGGGACAACATTAAATTCTTTTCACATGCTTTAAACCATTTTTTTTTTTTTTATACAGAGCAAGACTCATTTTTACGCATGTGTGCATGTATGCATTGAGTTTTAAAATGTAAAATGAATATGTTGCTTGTGGTATTAATTTAATTACCTTCTAACAGACTGTAAAATTACTTTTGTATACAGTTTTAAGCATCTGGTTCTATATATTTGACATTTTTTATTAAATTGACATTGTGATCTGTTGTCTTTCTATCATTATTTGTTTTATGTCTTATGTGAAATATATAATATCAATAGACAAACTCCCTTACTATGTAGACATTTTGTTTCAGACCAGACTGGTTTGATATTTTGTGACAGACCAGACTGTTTTGCTACTTTGTTTCAGGCCAGATTGGTTTGGTATTTTGTATTCGTGGGCAGACAGCAAGAAGAAATCCAGTCTAATGTTGTCCTTATTTGAACCTGGTAGGCAAAGTACATCTTTTATTTATTCTCGAAGGAACCTAGAAACAGATAGACCAATTGATATTTTTAAACTTTGTGTAAAAAACAACAACAAGTAAATGAACAAAAGGGCCATAGTTCCCCAGAGATTTAAAGAAATTAGACTGTTCTGAAAAAGTGAGAGCTGATTCATTACGATTGGACAGAAAACTTTTAGAGTATTAATACGTTTTTTTTATTTGACCTAGTGATCTTATTCTTGAGCTCACATGATCCAGTTTCTATCTCAGCCAAGATTTGATTTGGAAAAATGTTCAGACAAAGTTTAATGAAGATTGGCTAATAAATGTGGCTAGTAAAACGTCAATGAGTTTTCTCTTTAGCCATACAACAAAAAAGACCCAAAACCCCAGGGCTATGATCTTCAAACTATGGTAATGATTTTCAAACATGACCAAGAGGTAATTAAAACAAGTGTTCTGACTTGTTTCATTTATATTAACCTAAAAATGTGACTTCAAGAGTGTTGACAAGGTTTCACTATAGCCATATATGGAAAAAGGCCCAGTCCTTGGCGGCCATGTTTTTCGCTGAACTATAACCATTTTTTGCAGCCAAACTATAATTGGAACAAATGTTCTTACCAAGTTTCATAAAGATTTGACTATAAATGTGTCTTGTAGAGTGTTAACAAGGTTTTACCATAGCCATGTAAGAAACACCAGAACCATCTTCGAACTTGTCCAAATATTGTTGGGACACATTTTCTAACCAAGTTTCATGAAGATTGGACAAAAATGTAACTTCTAGAGTGTTAACAAGGTTTTACTATAGCCATATATGAATAACTGCCAAGCCCCCAGCCATGTTTTTCAATGAACCGGAACCATTTTCTAAATGGTCCAAGATAACATTGAGACACATGTACTGACCAAGTTTTATTAAGATTGAAAAATGTATGTGGCCTCTACAGTGTTTAAAAAGTAAATGTTGACTACAGATGACACATGTGGGACAAAAGGCGATCACAAAAGCTTACCATGAGCATGTTGTGCTCAGTTAGTAAAAACTGTTCTAAAACAAAGGAATAACTAAAATGCAATCATCAGTTATCATCACTTATAATTGATTAGGTTACATTGTTGACAGCATATACTTGTTTACTTAGCATTTAACATGTTCTTCTGAACTCTAACATGACCAAGTTGAGCTTGATCTAGAGAACTTCACATTGTTTGATTTACTCTATTTAGTTTAGCTTTATTTCATGAAAAGCCTTACGGTTAGGCTCATGAAGGCACTTTTGAAGCTGTTTCCTGGGTAGAACAAGTCCTTGGTGTCTTCAGAAAAGATCTTATAAAATATTCCCAAACTTATCAAACTTGTACTCCCCAATCACTAGCCATTATTGCACGTATTTATGATTAAACTGATACTGGTATGAATTTCAATAAAATGTAAGGTTTTAATGAAATTCTATTTTATTGCGAGGAACTCTTAAATATTTTGCCCCTGAAAACTTATCAAACTGAATTTTGCACCAACACATGCATTTGAGCCGCAGTCTTGGAAAACGGCGCTTAATGCACGCATTTAAAGTGTCTTCCAAGATTTGCCTGTGCAGTCCAAAGAGGCTAATTAACGACAACCCTTTAAGCCTATGCTTGATTTTCTTTTAGAAATGACTTACATTCAACAAAAAATTCCAAAAAGCAGAAAGTGTTCTCCTTTATTGCCAATGCTAGTCTCGGACGACACTTAAGGCACATTCATTAAGCCCTGTTTTCCCATAGTGCAGCTGATATGTAGTGTGACTCACTTTTGTGCACAAGGCCCAGATGCAGTCTCCTGGCTGGGCACTCTCAACTACCTTGGGCCCATAGCAGACTTCTCAGTGCCCCCTTATGGAGAGGAAGACAACTGCAGCCCATTTCCTGTGAGGCCCAAGGAGAAACGCAGCTACGCACAGAGCTGTGTAGTCTGGATCAAGTCTGTAGGGCTCCAGGTAATGAGGACATAAATGAGTTTGAATTGAAGAGAATCCTGCTTTATGATGCTAGCAATTAGTAGTTTTCATATATTTTCAGTTTTTTTTTAAGAAATTGCACCTTCCATCCATGGATGTTTTTGTGGTTGTCTTCTAGATTTTGTTGTCACTCTCTGACTGTAAAATCCTTTGGATGATTTTAATATTGCACTGGGTTATAATTCCTGTGACCAGACAATGTTTATTGTACAAGTCTGAAGCGTTTCTGTGAAAGGTCAAGGACACAATTCAAAGGCACATTTCATGAATGTTCATTTGTCTTCGTATCTTTTCAATGCCTCAGAGAATTTATTATTACTTTTGATTGTTTTTCCCTTTGAACAGATAATGTGTCCTATGCAATACCTATGCTCCAAGGTTAAAGGTCAAGGTAATAATTCAATGACAAAGGTCATGAATTTTCATAATAGCTTCTAAACTTAAAATAATAAAAAAATTGTCTAGGTCCTTTTCACTTATAAATATACACTGCCACCCATTAGTATTGCATTCCATCATGTCAAATACAATTGTTACCATTTTTACAATACTCTATTAATAAGACAATTCTTTAAGCAAATTTCTTAAACTTTATTAACACAACCATTATCTAAAATAATACTCCAAAAATATTCATAAACCAAATGTTCGTTAAAATGTCTTCTCCATTTCTTTTTATGCCCCCGGATCGAATGATCGGGGATATATTGTTTTTGGCCTGTCTGTCTGTCATTCCATCATTCTGTCACCAAAAATTTAACCTTGCATTAAAGTTTTGCAATAACTTTTGAAATATTGAACATAGGAACTTGATATTTGGCGTGCATGTGTATCTCATGGAGCTGCACATTTTGAGTGGTGAAAGGTCAAGGTCATCCTTCAAGGTCAAAGGTAAAAAAAAAAGTGGCGCATTAGAGGGCATTGTGTTTCTGACAAACACATCTCTTGTTCCATTTTGACTCCTCATATTTTCAAGTCCATGATTGCAGTTCAGACTTTATGGGACATTAGATTAAGATTATCTAAGTAAATGTAATTCTTACTTACATTGAATGAACAACTACATAATAATTACAAACTTTGAGCCATTCTGATACTGGAACTGATTCCTTAAAAAAATCATTACTTGCATAGACCCTTCTATATTTCATTTTGATAGTGAATAGCCGAGTTTCAGCAGCTATAAATCTCCAGGGGTTATTGTCATTTGTGGGCAATTAGTTCTGGTGTATTGTTTCTGGTGAAAGTGTATGCAAGTCAAGATTGAAATAAAATAATTGTTTAATCACATTGCTTTTTCAAGCTTCCAAAATGTCAATAGCCAGTGCATTCACACTGTCTGGTCAGTAGCTACACAGTCCGCTTTGAAGTCATGCAAGGTTTCGTGGTCTCATAAGCATACAGAGTAGCTCCTGACCAGACTGTGTGAATACGCTGACTGGCTTGGACCTACCATGGCCTAAGATGGTATTAAAGCAATTTCCCATGACGTGCCTCATACTGAGGTCAACTATTCCCTATTACAGGCTGACCTCCAGAAGGTGATCCGACACGCCCGCAAGCTGCCAGACAAGCAGCAGCAGTTCTACAAGGAGCTCAACCGGGTCCGCAAGGCTGCGCTGTCCTTCGGCTTCGTGGAGCTGCTCCCAGCGATGGCGGCCATGTTGGAACGTGAGTGTACCATGCTTCCAGGGAGCTCACATCCCGACGCTGCCCTGCAGTTGACCCACGCAGCCACCAAACTGTGTAGTGACATGGCAAAAGATGCTGCTCAAATGATTATGCCTTTACGAACAAACTTTTCGACAGATGATGTGTGAACATAAAGAATCAAAATTAAGTTTTGTTGTTTTTTCTTTTGCCTTTACATGTGTTATTTACTTCACAAAGTTTGAAGGGACAGAGACATCAGGTTTGTTGATCTCATGATTTTGTTATCATATCAAGAAATTTGAAATTTGTTGTTTCAAACTTTTTCTTCAATACGAGTCTGGCTCTGGGAATATGATGCTTAATACATGTGCATAAAACGTCTGTTATCCAGATAAGGTGGTGCAGTCTGCATCAAGTAGGACATTTTCTGTGTATATATTTTTTAAAGTTTCAACAAAGTGTCTTCTAAGCAAACATCTAGTTAATCCGGAAAGTGTTGTCCCAGACTGCAGAGGCCAATCTGGGACGATACTTTGTGCACATGCATTCATACCTGTTTTCCCACAGCAAAGCTAATATTAGTTCAATTTAAATGAAACTTCTTGCGCTTCATACTCAAAAGTAGTAGTTTTGTGCATTAAAAGTTTTTTTGTGTTGATCCCATTCAAGAATGATTACTAAATGAGGCATGTGTTTTTTCAATGTTTTTGAAGAAACTATATATATCTTATACAGGGCTTTTAACCCTTATATTTTCAGCCCCTTCCCCATTGAAAATAAGGTCATTTTTTCCAAAATTGATAAAGGAATTTCCCAAATTTTTATGCCCCCGGATCGAAAGATCGGGGGTATATTTTTTTGGCCTGTCTGTCATTGTATGTGTGTGTGTGTGTGTGTCCCAAAACTTTAACCTTGGGCATAACTTTTGCAATATTGAAGATAGCAACTTGAGATTTGGCATGCATGTGTATCTCATGGAGCTGCACATTTTGAAAGGTGAAAGGTCAAGGTCATCCTTCAAGGTCAATGGTCAAAAAAACAAATTCAAAAACTTTAACCAAAACTTTAACCTTCTTCATAACTTTTGCAATATTGAACATAGCAACTTCATATTTGGCATGCATGTGTATCTCCTGGAGCTGCAAATTTTAAGTGGTGAAAGGTCAAGGTCATCCTTCAAGGTCAAAGGTCAAAAGAATAATTCAAAGCGGCGCATTAGGGGGCATTGTGTTTCTGACAAACACATCTCTTGTTTGTTTTTTGTTTTTTACTTAGACATATTGGGCATCTCCCAAATTGAAAGCAATAAGCTCTAATATGATTAAGAATGCACCACAATGTGTCTTTTAATACTTCTGCACAATGAAAAAGACCCTGTTCCAAAACTTTTAAAAACACAGTTTTCCCAAAATAAGCAGTTATCGCGCATGAAATTCCCAATTTGAAAGGCTAGGGCCTCTTCCCAATTTCCAGATGAAAAGCTCTGTTATAAATACATTGCCCAATCGTGATTGACAAAATACTTTCTAAAATTCAAATTGGCTGACTTGATAAAGATCAAAATAAGTGACTAAAAGCAATCTTGGCTAAAGATCAGTCCTTTGAAACTAATTGTTCAAAATGTATTTAAATGCCATGAAACTTATACTTTATAAATGACATTTGTATCTTTAATAGAAGAAGTGTTTTTTTGTTTTCATTGATTAGATTTAACGGATCGCTACCCTCTTGATATTTGAAGAATGATCTTTCTGGCAATTTCTGTTAAACTGTCTGAACTTTTTGGTAAACTAATAACACTGATGACCAGGGTGCGAAGTAGCATTTGACATCCTATATTCTTCACCACCGTTCATAATGATCCCGACTTGTGACCAATCTTGGTTGTATTTGGATGACTGTTGACCATTTTTTCCAGCAATCTTCTATCTTGTATAATCGTAGATTGTCTTGAAACTATACAGACATGAACATTTCAATACAAAATCTTTAAAAAAAAATCTAAATAGCTGATGATCTTTGATAAATAGTTAAGAAAAGTAACTCCAAACAAACATTCATAAGTTAAAGATAACATGTTATTATGTACTGATAAATATTATGTTAATTCAAGTCTACAATATTTGAATAATGTTCTAACTACACAATAAACCTTGGGGAGACTGGCTGGCAAAATAAAGTATTCATTTATATTGACAAGCCAAGTAATGAACAATCATACTAAACTTTACATTTAAATACTCTTTGAATGAAGTCTGGAAAGAAATGATATTGTGAACTCAATATGACGATCAATGGAGAGTTATCAAATTCAGAATTATACCATTAAGTCATCCATACAAAATGGACAGATTTAGAAATTTATACAACCAATCAATCAATCAATTTTAGCAAAATTGTATTTATAATTTTGTAATTTACAAAACAATAACACGCATTATAACTACCCTTCTGCTCAACTTATCAGCCAATTTTGTGTTTGCTACCAATCTAGATTGTTCTATAATAATTGTGATTTTTCCGTAAAATATTAAATATTTTGGTTTGAAAGAATTTACTGACTATAATAAACAATAATTAAATGCATTTAATTGTTTTTGAATTGCTACTCTGTATAAACTGTAATCAATGCTTTATTAACTGTCCTCCATTGTAGTCTTCCCCTTTTCTTCTTATTTCCACATCCAACATTAACACATTTCTAGGATTCTAAAACTTGACAATTTTAACAATTTTCTTTGTTTGTGGAGCCTGCTTGACAGGTTTCACACGCTGTTCTGTGTTGTGTTCTGTGTTCTGTAGGTCCCTGGTCTCCTCTGCCTCTATACTCCAGGCCTCAGTGATCCTTCCCAGGGTGATACTGCTGATGCCTGGACAGGAACACAGCATACAATGAACACTTCATGTACATGTACACATACTGTACATTTATATAATTCATGAGCAACACATCATACAATTAACTGTTCATGTACAATTACATAGTTGGTACATTAGTGAAATACATGAGCATATCTTTGCAATATTTTGTTTCATGTTACTGAATTAAAAAACAACACTTTTTGTTGGGAGAGTATTAAGATTCTCTTTATCCCAAGCAGTTATTTCAAATCTTTTATTATGTGACAGCCTACAAGGTTCATCAAATGCAACATCACACACAATCAACTTGTGCAATACCACCCAAACCATACTAGTATTCTCTTTGTATGAGCTGTGTCATTGGGGAGTGGATCTCAACAATACGTTGCCAGAGCAACCAGTGCATTTTTGCAATCTGTTAAGGAGCTAAACTGTCCACTATAAAGTAATTCAAGGTTTTTTAGTCTCATTAGCGGAAACATTCTCAATCTATTCTGCAGCTAAGCTACGCTAGCACCATAAGGCATTAGACCCAACTTCGCATGATGCGGCAGCGGCTCAAACATCATAATAACTGTACATAAGCCCATCTGACCTTGTTGTTTCTGGAACTCTGGACAGTCCCGCTTGAGATGTTCCACAGATCCACATTGCTTACAACAGCCCCCGTTGGGGTAGAGACCCCGAGGGTTGTCAGGACAGGCCCGCGAGAGATGACCCGTCTCACCACAGATAAAGCACTTCGCAAAGGGAAATTCACCTGCAATTAATGTACTTTTTATGTAATATGAACAAAAACAGTTTTTTTAGCACAAAAAATGAAATCTTCAGTATTTTCTTCATTTAAACAAATTAAAATTGATCAATGACCTTAAATATGAAAAATTTGCATACAAAATCACAGATTAACAAGAGATGTGTTCGTCAGAAACACAATGCCCCCTATTGCGCCGCTTTGAAAAAAAGAAGACCTTTGACCTTGAAGGATGACCTTGACCTTGAACTTCCACCACTCAAAATGTGCATCTTCATGAGAACGCCGCTTTGAAAAAAAAAGTTGTTATACCCCCACAAACGAAGTTTCGGGGGCTATAAAGGAGTGAACTTGTCTGTCTGTCGGTCGGTCCGTATTAAGTGTCCGCTCTCTAATTCAAGTAGTTTTCATCCGATCTGCACCAAACTTGGTCAGAAGTTGTATCTACATGATGTCTAGGCCAAGTTTGAACATGGGCCTTGTCGGGTCAAAAACTAGGTCACGGGGTCACTTAGTGTGTTTTAAACATCAGCATGTTGTCTGCTCTCTATTTCAAGTAGTTTGCATCACATCTTCACCAAACTTGGCCAGAAGTTGAATCTAGATGATCTTATGGCCAAAATCAAACATGGGCCTTGCCGGGTCAAAAACTAGGCCATGGGGTCACTTAGTGCATTTTTTAACATTCAGCATGGTGTCCTCTCTCTTATTCAAGTAGTTTTCATCCAATCTTCACCAAATTTGGTCAGAAGTTTTATCTAGATGATCTGAAGGCCAAGTTCAAACATGGGCCATGCCAGATCAAAAACTAGGTCACAGGGTCACTTAGTACGTTTTACAAATTGAGCATGGTGTCCACTCTCTATTTCAAATAGTTTAAATCCGATCTTCACCAAACATGGTCAGAAGTTGTAACTAGATGATGTGTAGGTCAAGTTCGAACATGGGCCATGCCGGGTCAAAAACTTGGTCATGGGGTCACTTCGTGTGTTTTAAACCTCACCATGTTGTCCGCTCTTTAATTCAAGTAGTTTTTATCCAATCTTCATCAAAATTGGTCAGAAGTTGTATCTTGATAATGTCTAGAGTAATTTTGAATATGGGTCATGCCGGGTCAAAAACAAGGTCACGGGGTCACTTAGTGCGTTTTAAACATCACAATGATGTCCGCTCTCTAATTCAAGTAGTTTTCATCCAATCTCCACCAAACTTGGTCAGAAGTTGTATATAGATGATGTCTAGGTCAACTTTGAATATGGGTCATGCCGGGTCAAAAACTAGGTCACAGGGTATCTTAGTGCATTTTAAACCTCACCATGTGGTCCGCTCTCTAATTCAAGTAGTTTTCATCCAATCCTCACCAAACTTGGTCACAAGTTTTATCTTAATGATCTCTAAGACAAGTTTGAACATGGGTCATTCCAGGCCTAAAACTAGGTCACGGGGTCACTTAGTGCGTTTTTTAACATTCAGCATGGTGTCCGCTCTCTAATTCAAGTAGTTTACATCCGATCTTCACCAAACTTGGTCAGAAGTTTTATGGAGATGATCTTAAGGCCAAGCTAGAACATGGGCCTTTCTGTGTCAAAAACTAGGTCAAGGGGTCACTTAGTGCGTTTTAAAAATTGAGCATGGTGTCCGCTGTTTTTTGTGAAGACGACATGCAAAATATTATGTGTCAATGCGGCATGTGGGGGTATTCCTCATGTCTGTGACAAAGCTCTAGTGTTTTTTTTAACTTTGACCTTGAAGGATGAGCTTGACCTTGAAGGATGACCTTGACCTTGAACTTCCACCACTCAAAATGTGCAGATTCATGAGAACGCTGCTTTGAAACAAATATTATTTTTTTTACCTTTGACCTTGAAGGATGACCTTGACCTTCACCTTTCACCACTCAAACTGTTCAGCTCCATGAGATACACATGCATGCCAAATATCAAGTTGCTATCTTCAATAGAGAAAAAATTATGGCCAATGTTAAATTTTTTTTCGAACGGACGGACAGACTGACATACACACATACTGACATACTGACACACTGACATACTGACTGACGGACAGTTCAACTGCTATATGCCTCCCTACCGGGGGCATAAAATATGGGTTCTGGGTAGTTTTCAACCAGGTTTTCCGAAGGAAAAAACTGGTTATTAGATTGGCGAATGTCGGCAGGCAGGCGGCTGGGCTGGCGGTCTGGCGGAACAAGCTTGTCCGGGCCATAACTTTGTCGTATATTGTGAGATTTTAAAATCAGTTGGCACATTTGTTCACCATCATTAGATGGTGTGTCGCGCGAAAGAATTACATCGATGTCTCCAGGGCCAAGGTCACACTTTGAGTTCAAAGGTAAAAAATGGCCATAAATGAGCTTGTCCGAGCCATAACTATGTCATTTATTGTGAGATTTTAAAATAATTTGGCACATTTGTTCACCATGATTGGACGGTGTGTCGCACGAAAGAATTACGTCCATTTCTCCAAGGTCAAGATTGCCACGACTAAAAATAGATTTATTTTGAAACAAAGGGTGTTAATTATAAACAATCAATTCAGTTTGAGTTGTCTCCATTTATCAGACTTTTTTTTTGAAATTGAAACCCTGGTTTTGACAATTTTGTCCCTTGTTAAAAAAATTAATTAAAATAAGTTTTAGTCAATTTATTTATTCAATTATTTATTTATTTTATTTATTCAATTATAAATTCAATTTATTTATTAAGTTATAACAAGGTTACCTTGATATTCTAATAAGACCTGTTCAGGGAAACTGGGCTTAATGAATGTGCTTAAAGTGTCCACCCAGTTTAAAGAGGCTATTCAGGGACAATTATAAGGAATTTGTTAGTTTAAAGGAAGTCTCTTCTTTATGAAAATCCAGACCAAAAGTGTCATCCCTGGTTAGCCTATGCAGATTGCACAGGATAATCTAAAACAACAGTATGCACATGCATTAAGCCCCAATTTCCCAGAAAGAGGCTCCAATGTTTGGTCAGGCAGGCCAGCCTACTTGCCTGGGGCTAGCTTAACATTGCACTTGTTGATAGCATGCTCAGTGGATCCACATTTAAAACATATGCCAGTCCCCTGTTCAACGTCTCTCCTCATCTCAGGGCAGTCAGACATCTGGTGCCCAGATTCACGGCAGTGGAAACACAACTACAGTCATATTTAACATAACAATTATTATAATGTTCACTACCGGGTAAATGTATTTCTTTTATACCTAATGATAAAATATGACATTTCTGCAATAAAATAACAGCAGTGAAAATAACAAATTGTGATTTTCACTGATGAAAAGAACAAATTTTCGGAACTCCTTTTCTATTTTTAGAGTATCATAAGTACTTTTATATATTTTTTCTATGATTACGGGTGAATTAAAATCGACATTCCACCGAATCCAACACATTTTTTTTATATTTTATGCTTAAATTCACTGTTTATTTACATTGTTATAGTTTTAACTGGAAATTCCGCTGGTATAATGTCGTCATTTCGTCATACTTATGAGTAATGACGTCATTTTGGGTTTTGAGGCACGCCACGGGAGAAACTCCAAGAAAGGGTCACTTTTCAGCGAAAGGGAAACAGCTGTTAATCAATTTCTTGAAAAAGGGGCATAAAAGAAACAGAAAGAAACACTCATGATCATAGAAAAATAATATTTTCACTCATGGCTGCGCCACTCATGAAAATATAATTTCTATGATCACTCGCGAAATAACAAACGATCTTACACTGACATGAACAAACATCCTCTATGTCTCTTCTATTCTTTATAGTATAGAAGAGCAATGCTCTGAGAAAATGTAAGTTGCCACAGGCTAATCAGTATAAGTACTTTGTCTTCTTTGTGAAATTACAGACTATGTGGAAAGTGTTTTCCCAGACAGCACAAGCTATCTTTGACAATATTTTACGCACATGTGCTATGCCCCTGTTTTTCCAGAGAAGGTCTCTATAGATCTTTTTATTATGCTAATTGTCTTGTTCCTAGAACTGACAGCCATTAGGTAAATTGTGCAACGTTGGTACACTTATAATCATACATGTATTATAAAATGTTCACCAAATTTTTCAAACAGAATTTGGGGGCACAACACTTTTGTTATGCATAACAATTTTCATAAAATATCTAGAATTGAGCAGTTTGAAGGTAAGTTTGTTTTCGTGTGTTCATTTTCATTTACATACCCATCCAGGGGTTAGAGTAAAAGGTGTGGTGTAAGCCAGCAAAATATTAACAGGTGTTAAAAATGGTGGCAGATTGCTGATTTTTCTTGGTTTTCTGTTGGCCACCATTTTGATCATTAGTTAACATTCTTCTCACTTACAACACGTCAGTTACTTGTGTATGATCTGCCCATCTTGTACCTATTGATAACAGAGTGTAGTGGTATTTCATCCACACTCTGATAAATTTGCAGGAAATACTGTTAATACCCATTAACATTTGGTAAACGTCTACAAATACATATAGGATATTTGTTGGAATCGATGGAATATCGATTTTATTTCAGAGTGGTCATATAAAATAATACTTTCACCAGTGGCACAGCAACGAGTGAAAATATGTATTTTTATGATCACGAGTGAATTAAAATTAATATTCCATCCAATCCAACAAATTTTCTTTTTACATGTATTTTATGCTCTTTTCACAGTTAATGTTTATTGTAAAAGAGTTTAACTGGATAATTTCGCTGTATTTATGACGTCATTTTGTCGAAAAAATGACGTAATTTCACAGTATAACAGTGAAAAATAGTGATATTTTTCACTGTTATTTGTCACTGTTTAAAACAGTGAAATACCAGTTTAATTTAACTGATATTTCTCTATAAACCACCAGAAAGCATAAAATCAATTCATATACCCAATAATATCCATTGATCAGCTTAGTTTACCATGAGCCCCCATCCCACCCCATAATAATTTTTGGAAAACAAAATCTTTCTGAGGATAATGCAAGATACATGAAGCATGCTGTAACAGACAATAAGATTATATCTTATTGTAAATTTTCAAATGGGAAATTTCTACCTGCGTCTTCAACAATCAATACTGTACTCCATTATAATTGTAAGAATATTTGTAATATGTGGCATACAATCAGTAAAAAATACACTATACATTCTTGACTTATAAGCATTTTTCAAATTGTTTTATTAAATTAACACAAAAAAGTCATCTTCTAAAACAGGATACATACCTTTTTGTTTTCAGTATCTTTTTGTCTTTTCAGACGCCGTAATTCTGACCTTTGTTCTTTCCAGTTAGGGTCAGACTTGTTGAACTTTGGAAAGGCACCTTTAGTACCTCTATCTCTCTGATTCTTCATTTCACGCCGGTTCGGTTTTGGACAATTAAACGACTTGTGACCTTTCTCCTTACAGTTGTAACACTGAAACTCTGCCTGTTTACCATCAGATGGCGCGGAACACTCAGATGCCTTGTGCCCCTTTTGCTTACAATTATAACAGTCCATTGAACTATAGTCAACAGGCCCTTTTTTACCAAACTTTCCTTTTTTCAAAACCTTGCTTTTCTTAGCATTGTTTCCTGATTTAAACTGTTTGTCTTTCTTTACCCCATTTAGAATTGAACTTTTATTCAGGTCTATGCTTTCTGAAGACGGTTTTTGCTCTCCTTTTGGGGCTTCATCAGGTTTTGAAGATCCACGCTTGAGGTCTGCCCAGCTAGAAGCATCCTCAGGTTTTTTAGTCCTCTCACCAAATCTGGCAAATCGTGTCATCGTCCACAGAATCTACCAAATCAATATCAATTTTAATGCAGATTATTATAAACTGAGAAACTATTATTACACAATCTGTACTATGTGGGTCCCAGAACTCCCTTGGACCCCACTAATATTATTAATTATCACAAATGTTGTCTTTAATATGGGTTTGACATTGTCACAAGCGTGTTTATTACATGTCAAATTATCCATCTATTCAATAATAGTTATACCTTTTTGACAAGTACATTTAAAGCACTGTTGAGGAGTTTTACAAGTGACTGTCAATCAACAGTCAAAATATATTGGTAGACTTTGATATGGTGATTTCCCAACAGTTGCATGTGTGAAGAAAATAAAACAAGACATGTTTAATGATATGGAATCGAGAGCTTTGATCAATTTAGAACTCTGAAAAGAGCTGACTTACACGTATAGACCAGGCATAAAACTAAACTCCATTTTTACCTATAATTTTGTTGTGTTTGGAACTCAGATATTGTGTGCAACACATTGTCTCCTTAGAGTGTGCATTCACAACCCATCAAAAATGTACACTAAAGTTATTTGAACACCAAAAATTTTTTTTGGGGTAAACCTATCAACAACCCATGCAAAAGACAAAAAAATCTTACCGGACATGAGGTCCGATAACTTTTAAAATTTACCGGACATCACCAGAACTTACCGCACCTCGTTCGTCTTCAACAAACAATAGAAAATACTTTTTGTAGAGTTTTTTATTATTATGACTTTCAGAATGTTTCTAAATGCAATTAAATAACAACTTTATTAAAACCCGTTATTTGAAAACCTTTAGTTGAAAGTGAAGAAAGCTTTGTGATGTTTTAATACGTTTACAAGTAATATTAAACTGCTATCTAAAACATTAGAACTCTCACAGGGGGTAATCACATGACAATCAAGAAGAACACGTCTGTTCTGAAACAGGTGTTTTTCGCTGTTGTATACTCTTTCATTACTTGCGTTAAATCTTTAATGCCGCTTATTTCCCAGCAATATCAGCGAGAAAGTGACATGTGTTTACTTCGTATTAATATTCGCTTTATATTACGACTTTTCTTGCTATGAATCTACTTAGCCGGAGCTGTAATTTTGTGATCCTGCTCAGACATTTTGCTATTTTTTAAAAACATTAAAATTACATTTCAATCACTCAAAAATGTGTTGTGTCGCCTTCGTCGCCGAACAAGCTGCAATATTTTACTGGTTCTAATAATCTATTGTTTGTTTAAGAAGAATGAGGTCTTGTACATTCTGGTGAGGTCCGGTAAATTTTTAAAGTTATTGGACCTCATGTCCAGTAAGATTTTTTTGTCTTTTGCATGGGTTAGCCATTAGCTTAACCAGAAACTAAGCTCATGAAGATTTGCTGGCTCAAAAAAAGGTAGTCACCACTTTATTTTGCTTCTTTTAAAATGCTGGACTGAATCTGCAGGCATTGTATGTCTATCGTACTGACAAAATAGATTTAATTCGGAACTCGCGCGTTGTGGGTTTTTCCGATTTCTGAGCGCGTGCGGGAGGTACAAACATTGTCATTAATACAGTAATGACCAGTAACGTCAATATCAGATTTGCTTCCCATTCAGTAGAGGATAGTATATATTTAAACAACAGTAGTGTTTCTTTGAGGAAATGTCAAATTCAAGTCTTTTGTTGTTATTACTATAATTAATAATAATTACACATAACAAATCAAACACTGATATACATGTTTGTCAGACTTTTAATACAGGATTAAAGTCTAAATACACTGTTCAGATGTACAGCCGCCTATACGAATGGGTTCAGTAGCTACATCCTTAAAAGACATGAAAAACCGATTTTGTCTGCTGTATGGTAATGAAGGAACCTATACAAACGGCTTGACATATGCATTATTTCTTCTGAAAAAAAAACATTATTCATGTTCTTGTTTTTTCGGCATGCTTTATAGATATAGCAAATAAATGTAATGTATGGTAAAGCTAGTTAGTGATGTGCCTTCTAATCTTAAGTTCTTAGTCTTTAGCGAATAATTTTCTTTACTTTCAGATTAGATTAAAGAAAAGCATCACAATAGAGCTATATCAATAGACATATAAATATCCAACTGATATGGAACGATATATTAGTTCTAGTACTACGAAGGGACTAAGGATAGTAGGGTTTTTGTTGTTTGGTACTAGTCTATAAGATTTTAAATATATATTGAAATAGTATAATATATATACGATGCAGTCAATGTCTAGGTAGTTTTGTTGACAAACTTCCATTAAAACTTAATGCCCTGGCCTACGCACAGTATATGCAATGACATACTTACGTGACCAAAGCTGTTTACATGTACGTGCAGCATTATATCGTGTTACATAGTATTCTTACAAATTAAACATAATCGAGAGCAGTCATGCAAAGAAAAATGATTAAATCATGGTATTTTTTATCAACTATAATGAACATTTGAGCAGAAAAAGTGGTGTTTACTATTCAGCGATAAGAGAAATTATTGACTCACACTATTTAAAATATGCTAGTCAGCTTTTGTTGGTACCTACTGCGCGTGCTCAAATATCGGAAAAACCCAGACTGGAGAGTTCCGAATAACAACTAGAGTGTAACACATTTGTCGCCATTATTGCATTTTCCTGATTAAAACAAAGAAAAATTATTGTTAATTGTAGGAAATATACAACATGCATCGATTTATTTAAACGCATTTATTTATGCTGCCAACATCGTTGACAGTTTTTATAGGGTCGTGAAGATATATTAGATCATTAAAATTACTTTTAACTTGTAAACTGCTGGATCTTTTTTCCAATTATAACCTGTCTTTGTTGATAAAACAACTGTCTGTCCAACATTTATCACGAGTTAGCACAAACAGAGCAATGTTGTTCATAAATAAATCTACACTACTTTTCCTGTTCATACACAAAGTTTTGTTAATTGAACTTACCAAATGGCTTATGTTTATGTAGTTTCTAACCAAACTTTTAATTATGTGTATATTTTGATTTGTGAACTTTTATTGCTGCTTATTAATAGCATTAGTGAAATTGCCATTTCTGGGAGTATTGAGTCAAAATCATCAGTTTTTCACAGTTAAAAATTGTCATTTATGTCAAGTATTGCTGCTGTTTTAATTTTGTGAAATATCCGTGATGTTTTAGTGAAATGGCTGTCCACGGCCATACAGTATTAAAGAAGGAAAAAAAATGAATTGTATATACTGGTTGAAATTATAACCAAAAAAAATCAATCATTGTTAAGTTTGAACAAGAGCACCGACTTGCGGGTGCAGACTGCTCATCTATTTTTCTTTCTAAAGGTGAAGGGACCTATCTCAATTTCAATTACATAGGAGGGAGGGGTGGAGTGGATAGGGGTGTATAGTGTGGGGGTGTGGTCATTTATTACATTATCTTCCAAAAATGCAAAAAAAATTGCAACTTTGTGTTTTTTATCCATGTTTCAAAAAAAAAAAAAAACATTCGGAGGGGGGGGGTATAGTGTGAGGGTGTGGTGGTCATTTATTAGAATGATCTTTAAAAATAAAAATTTAGGGGGGGGATTCGGGGGGGCATGGGGGATGGTTTGGGTGGAGTGTATTGTGGTATGTCAGGTAATAGTTGTTTTGTCAAAGTATTAATCAAATCTAATCATAAATAAAGAAGTTATGGAAATT
The DNA here is from genome assembly GCF_020536995.1 of Dreissena polymorpha. Classification (NCBI taxonomy): domain Eukaryota; kingdom Metazoa; phylum Mollusca; class Bivalvia; order Myida; family Dreissenidae; genus Dreissena; species Dreissena polymorpha. Next base: position 100,884,032 of record NC_068358.1, on the reverse strand, counting down.
TTAGCAAAATTTAATAATTTGACCTTGAGAGTCAAGGTCATTCAAAGGTCAAGGTAAAATTCAACTTGCCAGGTACAGTACCCTCATGATAGCATGAAAGTATTTGAAGTTTGAAGGCAATAGCCTTGATACCGGTACTTAAGAAGTAAAGTGGATCTAAACACAAAATTTTACCATATATTCAAAGTTACTAAGTCAAAAGAGGGCCATAATTCCGTAAAAATGACAACCAGAGTTATGCAACTTGTCCTTTACTGTACCCTTATGATAGTTTGCGAGTGTTCCAAGTATGAAAGCAATATCTATGATACTTTAGGGGTAAAGTGGACCAAAACACAAAACTTAACCAAATTTTCAATTTTCTAAGTATAAAGGGCCCATAATTCCGTCAAAATGCCAGTCAGAGTTACATAACTTTGCCTGCACAGTCCCCTTATGATAGTTAGTAAGTGTTGCAAGTATGAAAGCAATAGCTTTGATACTTAAGGAATAAAGTGGACCTAAACACAAAACTTAACCAAATTTTCAATTTTCTAAGTATAAAAAGGCCGCGTAATTCTGTCAAAATGCCAGTCAGAGTTACATAACTTTGCCTGCACAGTCCCCTTATGATAGTTAGTAAGTGTTGCAAGTATGAAAGCAATAGCTTTGATACTTAAGGAATAAAATGAACCTAAACACAAAACTTAACCTAAATTTTCAATTTTCTAAGTATAAAAAGGGCACATAATTCTGTCAAAATGCACGCCAGAGATATCTAACTTTGCCTGCCCAGTCCCCTCATGATAGAAAGTAAGTGTACCAAGTTTGAATGCAATAGCATTGATACTTTATGAGAAAAAATGACCTAAACGCAAAACTTAACCGGACGCCGATGCAGACGCCGACGCCAAGGTGATGACAAAAGCTCATAATTTTTTTTAAAAATAGATGAGCTAATAAAATGTGTTCAGTAATTTAATCCGAAAGTTTTGTTGGCCTAATGCTTATTGCACTTGAGAACTCATCCTTTACAGTGTGACGTCTTAAGACAAGGTAACCGCACACATAGAGAATGCTATTGACATTATTGAGGGTGTGTATGGAACTATATGCTTTATGTGGTTACACATGCTGGTAATGAAACAATTTGACATGGATTTAACAGGAATTAAAAAAAAAAATTAAGTGTAAATAGTTTATTGTCGCAGTGTTTTTCATTAATCAGAAAATATGTAAATTGTTTCCTTTACCGCTTAATGCGGGTTAACCGGAGGGTAAAATATAAGAACTATAAGTTGCGAGTTTATCCTTTTACGCCTACGCCATTTTAGTTGCTAGGCCTAAAAAAAAAGTCTTGTTTCCGGTTACCCAAACTACCCTGTTTTTTAACTGCCAACTCAAAAAAAAATTATGTTACAAAATATGCATCTGAAATTTATGTCCGAAATTTACGTAACTGCGGAATGCATCTAAATTGTTCAGACACTCTTAATCATCCATACGCCTGGACAATGTTTTGTTTCATTGACAATTATTCTAGTCAATAAATGCTTTATTCAAAGGTGTTCAAAGAATATTTATTTGTTCTGTAATTTACAGATAAGGAAAATCTGGATCAAACATCTTGTTAAGAACTATATCTGAAAGTTAGTACTATGTCGTCATGCATTCCACACTGCTGATACTGAAAATAATGACATTTCATTGAGTTAAATATTCAATTAAGTGGTGTGGTACCGACCCACATTTTTTGGGGCATGTAACCAGAAATAAACCTTTTTTAGGCCTTATTCGGTGCCTTACTTAAAGTGATATTATGGGCATCAAACAGCATATGCTATGTTTATCATACATGCCAGAAATGTTCAGGTCCAAATCGGGACATTCCATTAACAAGAGGGCCAAGATGGCCCTAGTTCGCTCTGTCAATACTATATAAACTGTACGCTGAAGTTTCTTTAGCTACCACCATAAGTGTTAATTCTAAATTTCAGCTCAATTCAACAGTGAAAAATGCCCGTAGTTTCACTTTAATTTAATTCAACTTCTACAAAAATTTAACAATTGCGTCGATGAACATAACAAAGTTTGAATTTACCTGATTGTCTTTTATGTTTGGCAGATAAAATAGTTACTTCATAAATCGGAAATATAATTTGGACACTTATGACAGCTTGTTGTTGTTGTTGTTGTTTACAGTTGCAACACGTGCTTCTTCATGACAATCTGTTACCCAACTGTTTCGGCTACATGCCATTTAATGAAATGGATATGTCGTGTTTAAATGTTTAAATGGATATGTTACGTTTTGTATTGTGGTCTTTATCTGAAATAATTACCGTAAGTAAAGTTAAGGTTACATTACATGTCCTTTAAGAGATTGCTTTGAGACCGCTATGTCATTATCCAAAAAAACTTCTTAGAACACTCATAAGAATTATCTTGCTATCTCGTAAGGTAGACAAACAGGCATTTTGACAAAGTTCAGTTTTCTTGATTGTGTGTATTGTATACAAAATAAGTAACACATAATCGGATTTTATATTTAACACGTATTTACAAAAACAAATCCGCTGTTAAGAAAAATGTCGAAAGTTTACAGAAACAATAAAAAGAAAGCCGGCAGCGTCCCGGCATAGCCCCGGTTGTCGCCGGTAGTGCCCCGGTTGAGCCCCGGTGAAAGCCGGCAGCGTCCCGGCATAGCCCCGGTATACCGTAAAACCGCCGGCACTCACCGTTTCTATACCGGCATCAGACCCCGGCAGAGCTACGGCAACGCCCCGGTTTCACCCCGGTCGTCGCCGGTAATGCCCCGGCGGAGCCCCGGTGAATGCCGGTGGCGTTCCGGCAGAGCGCCGGTTTTCTTATATACCGTAGCTATACCCCGGGACTCTAACGGCATTCACCGGGGCGTTGCCGTAGCTCTGCCGGGGTCTGTATGGGCCCCGGTGGAGCTACGGTGCCGTCCCGGTTGTTCCTGGTGCCGTCCCGGTTGCTCCCGGTGCCGCGCCGGTCGTTGCCGGTCCTTCCTCGTGACTCCCGGTTCATCCCGGAGGTATTAAACATGTAAATACTTTCCCGGCCGGTGGAGCCCCGGTTCATCCCGGTCGTCCCCGATGGAGACCCTGTTCATCCCGGTAGAGCCCCGGTTCATCCCGGTAGATCCCGAATCACGCACCGGGGCTCCGCCGGCATCATAGTGAGACTGGGCATTTACCCTGATAAAGAACGGTGTACAGATTGTGTACGTTGTCTCACGTAGAACTTTTCGCGCTCGATTTGCGCAGTGAAATATATATCCGGTAACTTCGTATATTTCCGAGAAGGATCATGAATATTTGTTGTTGTTTTTTTCATTTTCTTTTTTCTTGAATGTCTCGTTAACGCAAAATAAAATAACAATATCTTAAAAAATGTTTATAAATACCAAATGTAGTGTCTTCAAAAAATGTATCAGAAATAAATTCTTCTTACTTTCTCCGTAGAAACTCGTATCTTTTCGGCCTAGACCGTCAAGTGAGGAACTTATTCTCGCATGAATATGCAAACAATAATAAAAACTATGTCGTAGCCAATGCTTAGCAATTTTGCTTTAATAATATTTTTTTTACACGTTTTATGACACTGTCATGTTATATAGTGATGTTCTGTATTTACAATGCGGGTTATTGAGATCTGCGAAGAACTTCTATGATTGCGCATGAATTACCGCCAAGTGGTAAATCGGACTTTTGGGAATTCATTCATTCGTGGGTTTTGGCAGCCAGCCATTTTTGACTGTCTCAGAAATTTGTATCATTGCTATGACCTTAGGGCTACGCCCCAGGCCAAAAATGGTTTTAAATGAAAGTAAGTAAGGAATGAAGGCGAAGAAAGTAGAGCGCGATCCTAACGCACCGAACTGATGCTACGGTCCTTGCGATTATTCTTTTGTTTAGATACCGGCCATTAAATTTTCTTTGCCATGATTCTTATATTTTTATGGAATATATTAAAATATTTTGTTCACGAAATAACATACAACAAACAATTATTGTTTTTGACACCCATTTTATTTCAAGTATGCAAAGCCGAAAAAATATCAAGAGGGTCCGCTAAAAAACGCTGTCTCATCATAAAATTAACACCCTTTCTGTGTAATAAGCAAGAGCTGAAATCGTAAATTTATTAAGCTCCATTAATAATTAGCTTTATTGATATGTTTCGTGAACAAAATTAGCGTGTGCTGACTGCACAGCAACAACAATAATAGTGAAACAACAAAATAGCAATCACCAACACACTAACCAATATTTATAGGTTATTAGACATTTCAGTGTACAATACGGAGATATATTTATGACGAGCACACAGATTGAAGTCATATTGGACGAGCCGTTAGGCGAGTCCAATATGACTTCAAACTGTGTGTGCGAGTCCAAATATATCACGTATTGTACAGTTTAAATGTCTAATAAGCTTTTTATTCTATATCCCTTTCTTCAGCTCTTTGTTTGATTTAAGTTTTAATTTTGATTTTAAAATCGTATCTATGCTTTTTTCAAGACAAGCGCCCGTGTGAATCGATTATTGTACATTCGGATACTTTTCCCCGGTAACGGCTTTTATCGTTCTGAAACAATTGCTTAGTGCACTTGTACTCAACTGACCAATATGGAAAAAATACAGACTTTTTGGATCCAATACCGGATTATATTGGACGGTCACGTGGTACATATGAAGAATGCCAATTGGATGAATTTATTGAATATAGAATAAAATCACAATATAAACAAAGCATTTTCTTTGTACTGTGCAGTCCGCACACGCTTATCAGGGACGACACTTTCCGCCCAATCTGGATTTCTGCTAAGAAGAGACTTCCTTTAAACAGAAAATACAATACAAGCGGAAAGTGTCGTCCCAAATTAGCGTGTGCGGACTGCACAGCAACAACAATAATAGTGAAACAACAAAATAGCAATCACCAAAACACTAACCAATAAAATCACAATATGAACAAAGACTTTCCTTTGTATTGTGCAGTCCGCACAGGCTAATCAGGGACAACACTTTCCACCCAATCTGGATTTCCGCTAAGAAGAGACTTCCATTAAACAGAATATATAATTTAAGCGGAAAGTGTCGTCCCAAATTAGCTTGTGCGGACTTCACAGCAACAACAATAATAGTGAAACAACAAAATAGCAATCACCAAAACTCTTACCAATATAAGCACAATATAAACAAAGGATTTTCTTTGTTCTTACAGTATTCAATAAGAAACATCAAAAATAATGAAACAACAAGATAAAAAATCAATGTACACAATAGCTACCTACAAATGTAATCAAAATATTAACATAGGCATTTTTTTATGAATTTATATGTGCCTCGCTCTGTGAAAGGGGGTTGAATGCGAGTGCGTTAGTGTCGACTCAGACTAGCCTGTGCAGTCCGCACAGGCTAATCAGGGACGGCACTTTCCGCTTAACCTGGATTTCATATAAAAAGAGACTTCCTTTGAACAGAAAATACAATATAAGCGGAAATTGTTGTCCCAAATTAGCGTGTGCGGACTTCACAGCCTAATTTGGGACGACACTTTACGCACATGCATTAAGGCCCATTTTCACAGAAAGGCTCATTTTTATTTCCATTATTCAATCAACAACAAAACTTAAAGTAAAAAAAGATAACAATCACAATGCACACTAGCTACTTAATAGTAACAATCACAGAAGTAAATCATAAAAACCATGGACCTGTTCCCTTATTATTTTTTTAAGATTACCATGCACATACGAAAATAAAATATTGAGTAATGAAAAAGTTTGCAGATCTAGTGCAACCAAATCAATAACCAGTTTACTTGGAAGCTGAAGATATTAAACAAATCAATACATACTCAATCCTGGTCATTTATTTACATTTACATGAAAAACACTCCAATGTTTTAGTGTGAACGCAAGGTACACGGATTAGCAGTATTATTCTATATTATGAACCATTCCATTAAAAGTATTATTACGTTATTTGGTCTTTAATAATTGTATTTAACCTGTGTTTTTTTTTAAAGCCGTATGATTATAGTGGCAATAAATGAAAGCAAACTGTTTTTATCGAAAGATATAAAACAAAAAATTGGAATACGAAAATCAGATCTTGATTTATTACGAAGATCATTTCAACTACAGGCACGTATGTATGAAACTTATAGGGCAAAATCATTGCTTTTGTCAATTTCTTTTAATGCACACATTACACGAAAAATCAAAGTTCTCTAGCGATATATCATGTGGAACAGAAACGCAACTTTTATGAAACCATTTTTTGCAGTTATCACGTTGCACCATATCATCGACGCAATCAGGCAAATTACAAATACAATAGTTGTTAATAATAATAGTTTTACAATGTTTTTGTCGTCGTACGCTGATTGTTTTATTTGTTTATTTTGTGGCCATTTGTTCATTGTCTATACAATTAATTACGTGTTGGTGCATTTGTGTCGTATCGAATATGAGGTCTAAACAAAACTCTTTACGAAAACAAAATGCAGTTATAAATGAAACTTGAAACTTGCTGATTTGATGAAACGCCTATTTATATAATTATATGCAATGGCGTTGTACAAAACATATATATGTACATAAAATTGATAAAAAATAAGAGTGATTGATACTATTATGCAGCATTAACTAAAGGATTAATAATCTAAAAATGTGTGATATAAATAAATATGCTGTAAGAAACTTAAGCAATAAAACAATACAGGCTACAATAAAATATTATGTAATAAATTGATATAACTAGGGTTAAGACAATAATTATAATGATATTATGAGCAAAGTATTGGCAACATAAAGTCACTGTTTTTCACTAAATGAAAGAATACGTGAAAGGATAGTTCTGCACTCTGGCTGTCGGATCCCACAGCTACCGGTCACCTGTCACCCTTACGGACACCTCTTTTGAGTTTTAATCTTATTTGAACTATTGTGACTACAAGTCACAAATAGACTGACTAAGTGTGACTACAAGACACAACTTGAAGGTTAAAATTACAGTGTGACTATAAGACACAACTAGAGGGGCTAAGCGTGACTAAAAGACAGCTGGTTGATGTCATTCAATCATTGAGCAAATAAGCCCTAATGATTTTTGGTTACCGGTCACTTGTACCATAAATATCCTTTTCGAACAAAGAAGCCCGCACAATTCTTTAATTTCTTGATCCTCCGAGTACTGGTTGATGGACAAATAAGCCCGTACAACTGAGTCTCGATTTGTTTTGAAATCACAGGTACTCAAATTAAAATAGGTTGTAAAAGTCTCTGAAGAGAAATGTTTTCAAATTCCTTTTGAAAATGTATTTCGAGACATAAGTCCGAATGCTTGATGGTAGGTCATTCCACAGCAATGCAATGCAATTGTAATTAAGCCACAGTCGGTATTATTATTTTGACGCATAACCTCTGGGATTTCAATACAAATTTGTTTCTTATGCCGTCCATATATGATGACTGAACTTCTTAATGTCGACATTCCATGCCGAGACATATGTCAAAATAGCCGTTGAAAACCCCATAACGGCATGTTTATTACGATACAAACATGAGCTAGTCAGTATAAGATCTAGGCCTCTAATTGAAAGGGGCCCATGTCTTTTATGGGAAGCTCAATTAGAATGATACCAGAGATAATAGATATTTTGAATTACACCTTGTAAAACAGACACATTTTAGTTCCTTAAATAATGTCATCAAATTCCGATTCAATCGGTGCGCAAATTTAACTAAATTTGTCAATGTGTGCATTTTAAAATGAATGTTACCGAACGCTTTCAGATATTCGGTTATGAGGCAAGCGTTTAAAATACATAAAACTACAATAAAATGAAATGAAGACTTATGAAACTGGTCCCTTGTCAAAATATGTACAGACATCTCTTATAACGACATTATTAAGCATTAAACATAATGTAAATTGTGTTTGCCACACCAGTATTTTGTTGTTTTTAAGACTTTATTGTCATTGTATTATATTTTTCTTATGTGCATTATTATATAGATAAAACATGTATATGCTTACATCTTAACTGTATAGAGATCTATTTTCTGGAGAGAAAAAAAGAAAACAGAAATATTCACACTAGATGATCTTTGTGCTGCATCATTCAGAGTATAATTTATAAGGTAACGAATAAATACAATCACGATGACGTCATATATGACATTTTAACAGGTGTTTCTATGTTTATGTTATGCAAGAATCTATGTCGTCGCCAAAATGAGTTTAGCTTCACCCTTATTATAAAAAATGTGATAACACTGCGATATCTAATAAGATGTTTTATGTAAACTAATAACAACCGTTTGGACAATAAAACCCGAATGCAGGAGCGACAATTATGACTTAGTTTACAAAAGCATCGTTTAACCCAAGTAAAAAGAAATCCGTGTGGGGCTAATTTCTGATTAAAAAATCTTTTCTTGAGTATCTGTAGAATAACCTTTAAAAATATCCACCAAAACCGAATATTCTATCGCTGTTCCAAACTGATCCCGGGCTCGTCATGTCCTTTGCAGACTGTACACGTTGGACAGTTGCGCTGTCTAAAGCACGCGAAGCTGACAACCAGCAACATAATTATTTGCACCACAAGAATGGCGATAAGTAGCCAAAGTTGGTTTTCTGTGGTCACTTGTCCGACTGGCAGTGCATCTTCCTGGTTTGCTGGAAGTAAGACAATCAGATGTGATTGAAAAATGATAACATTGTTAAGTACCAGAGGTAACAGTTTCCAATGTAAATATTTTTTAAACATAGGCTACACATGTAAGCGTGGCTATAAATACGCAAGTTGGCTAATATTTATCGTAAAGGCAAATAACTTGTGTTTATTTAAAGTGATATTATGGGCATTTTTCACTGTTGAATTGAGCTGAAAAGAATTAACAGGTCAAAAGAGTAAGTTAAAATGTGGTTACTGACCAATTATCTGCAACTCATCTTGCTACCAGTTGTTTATAAAATTATATTTTATATTATATATATTTACGTGACCCACCCAGTCCTGTAAGCCGAAATGATCCGTAAAACAAAATGGTGTCTTTGTGTCGTATAAACGAATCTGCACTAAAACTAAATTTAGGTTCACATTGTTCATGCGTGATCAGTTGTCAAACGAAAGTACGGTTGATATTCAAATGCATTATTTTTCTCTTTCCGGGATATTGTTTTAGTATGTTGATGCTGCATTAACACATATAAGTGTATATGAAGTAAAAACACCAAAAAATAAACAACGGTTGCGATAGACACCTATAAACTGATAGATGCCCATAATATCACTTTAAGCAATTGTTTTGAAAAAGGTTTTTTTTCAGATTACTGATTCAATGTGGTTTGGTCATGTCTCTTAGTTTTTGCCAAGGCAAAAAACAATGTTTTTTTTAATATTTTAAATTCGAGATTAACCTCTCGACAACCGCGATTTGCCGTTATACGAAAAAGAAATGAAAATATAGTTACATTGGTTTGTTGTGCAGTTCTTTCTGTACGGTGATGGGGGATACGAAAAGCATTCAGGTATCCCGATAGGCGCTTCCGGGATGTGTGCAAACGACTCGTTGATGAGCATCTGCATTCCGCCGAGGAGGTGTGGTTCAATGTGGCAATGCATATTCCACAAACCCGGGTTATCAGCTTTAATACGAACAACAACATATCCGCCAGTTGGTACGATTATCGTATCTTTTTGTAGGGGATGATTCAATTCTATGTTAGGAACGTGTCCATTGAGCCAAGAAGCATTTCTCCATGTAGCATTGGTGCAAAAGGAGTTGTTAGATTCTTTACCTGGGTCTGTACAATTTATATCTAGATTGTCGGCTATGATTTCCGCTGTTGTCGAATCGTACTGCCCATATCCCATTTTCAACACATAGAAAGAATGCCCGTGCATGTGTATAGGATGAGAAGCACCTTTTCCTCTACCCATATTAAAGAAGACAATTTGAACAGTATCATTATTACCTATTTCTAACGCATGGGTACACTTACACAACTGGTCATCGCCACACTGTGGGGATGTGCAAGGGGAAGACCATTCTTTTGGTTGCAAAAGAGAATTTACATCAGGAGTGTCAAACTTTCTACCGTTTACAGAGGGTGGAAACCCAAAATTAAGAAAAAATTCTTTAGAGCTACCAGACACAAATTCAGGGGCGGGCTTACCGGAAGGTGCCGATTTTAATTGGTCTAATTTGACACACTCGGTGTAGTTTTCTGGATAATATGTGAACGGACAATTCAACACTTTGCATTTTTTTGTTGCGGTACACAGTTGTCGGCTGGTTTTGGGCTGAGACGCAGGGGCGTTTATATAACGTAAAATCGCGTCTGCTCGGTGGTTTTGTCCTTTCTCTAAAGTTATTCCACGTATCCAATAGTTACCGACGGGCTGATTGGCCATGATCTCGAAGTCAAACCTCTCGCCGGGATTGATGACAAATGATTCCATCTCCTCGGGATCAATGTCATAACCATCAGATGCAACAACAGTCAATGTGTGAGCATCGATAGATACTCTGAAAGGATTCGTTGAACTAGTTCCAATAACTCGGAAACGATACTTTGTGCCCGACTTGACATTAAAAATGCTCAGTGGAGCGCCATTGTCAGTGTCACTCGTATTGTAATATCGTCCCCTTCCGTTGATAAGGCCGGCATGTATAGGGATACTAGGCAAACCACTATTGTCAAGAGAACGTTTTCTAGGCCAGGGTGTTCTTCCGTCATATCCGCGGTAGTTATCTTTAGTAATGTCCATTTCAGAATACATGTCATGGTTCCAGTCATGTATTTGAAGTATTATATCTTCTGTACTCGTCTCGGTCCTTTCTTTGATTATGAAAGCTCCGAATAAACCATTCGACCTCTGTGTTCCGACGTGCGAGTGCCACCAGTATGTTCCCTTTGGTTCGGCTCTAAACCGATAGGTAAAGGACTGTCCTGGTAGTATAGGACATTGTGTGACGTAAGGGACACCGTCCATCCATGGGGTTCCGACCTGGGGCAGACCATGCCAATGAATGGTAGTCCCCTCGCTTCGCAATCCGTTCTTGACATGCACCACAACGTCTTGCCCCTCATACACGATTATATCTGGACCTGGGAGTTTGCCGTTCACAACAGTTACAAGTTTTGGATCCTCCCATCCATCACCTGTTATCACATTGTCGGGCGGTACGGGTTCAGCGCTTGATAAGTTGGTGACGTTATATGCGTACAAGCTTCCATTGTAGGGATAGACCAGTGTCGAATCATTCATCATCGTAAGTCGGTATGTAATTTCAAAATGAAAGACACATTCCTTCTTTTCTAGCTCACAACGTTCGGCGGTTGAAATGCGATAAAAGAAGGTCAGAATTAGGACCAAGTGTGTAACCCACTTACACATATTGCTGTACCTGAAACATATGCAAAGTGCGTCGTTCAATCCATCAAAAATACTAAAATGTAAGTGAGACGTAAAACGACAATTGTTTCCGAAAACTTTTTAATTCCAAAAATTATGTACGACCTGTAATAACATAACCGTTGTCATCTACCACTACTTCTTAATAAAATAATTATAATAATAAAAAGAAGAAGAAGAAGAAGAAGAAGAAGAAGAAGAAGAAGAAGAAGAAGAAGAAAAGTAATACTAATAATACAGATGATAATTAAGATGATAATTCAGAAGAAGAAGAAGAAGAAGAAGAAGTAAAAGAGAAGAAGATGAGGAGAAGGAGAAGGAGGAGGAGGAGGCGTAGGCGGAGGAGGAGGCGTAGGCGGAGGAGGAGAAGGATGATGATGATGATGATGAAGAGGAGGAGGAGAGGTGGGAGGCGTAGGATGAGGAGAAGGAGGAGAAGGAGGATGAGGATAATGAAGTTGGCATTCACATCGACAACCGACATTTGACATTCGAATATCCAGCTGGAGCGAATGTCGAGCCAGCTCTAACATTGACATTCGGCACTAGTCCCGAATATCGAGCTGGGACGAAAGTGGAGCCAGCTCTGATATCGACATGCAGAAAAAGTCCCGAATTTCGAAATGTGGCGAATGTCCGGTCGGTTCTTACATCGACATACAACACTATTCCCGAAAATCGAGCTGGGGCGAATGTCGAGCCAGCTCTGACATCGACATTCGACACTAGTGTCGAATATCGAGCTGGGACGAATGTCGAGCCAGCTCTAACATCGACCTTCGGCACAAGTCCGAATATCGACCTGGGGCTAATGTCGAGCCAGCTCTGTCATCGACATTTGGCACTAGTCCCGAATATCGGGCTGAGGCAAATGTCAAGCCAGCTCTGACATCGATATTCGGCAAAAATCCCGAATATCAAGCTGGGCGAATGTCGAGCCAGCTCTGATATCGACATTCGGCACTAGTCCCGAATATCGTGCTGGGGCGAATGTCGAGCCAGCTCTGACATCCACATTCGATAAAAGTCCCGAATATCAAGCTGGGGCAAATGTTGAGCCTTCTCTGACATTGACATTCGGTACTAGTCCCGAATATCGAGCTGTGGCGAATGTCAAACCAGCTCTGTCATCGACATTCGGCAAAAGTCCCGAATATCGAGTTGGTGAATGTCGAGCGAGCTCTGACATCGACATTCGACACTAGTACTGAATATCGGGCTGGTGAGATGTCGAGCCAGCTCTGATATCGGCATTCGGCACTAGTCCGGAATATCGAGCTGGTACGAATGTCGAGCCAGCTCTGACTTCGACATTCGGCAGGAGTCCAAAATATCGAGCTTGGGCGAATGTCGAGCCAGCTCTGACATCGACATTTGGCAGATGTCCCGAATATCGAGAAGGAAAAATATCAAGCCAGCTCTGACATCGCCATTCGGCAAAAGCCCGAATATCGATTCGGAAGACTATCGAGCTCGCTTTGACATCGACTTTCGGCACTAATCCCGAATATCGAGCTGTGGCGAATGTCGAGCAAGATCTGACATCGACATTCGGTACGAGTCCCGAATATCGAGCTGGGGCGAATATCCAGCCAGCTCTGACATCGACATTCGGCACTTGTCCGGAATATTGAGCTGGGGCGAATATCGAGCCAGCTCTGACATAAACATGGCACTAGTCCCGAATATCGAGCTAGGGGAATGTCCAGCAAGTTCTGACATTGATATTTGACACTAGTCCCGAATATCGAGCTGGGGGAATGTCAAGCAAGTTCTGACATCGACATTCGACACTAGTCCCGAATAACGAACTGGGGCAAATATCGAGCCAGCTCTGAAATTGACATTCGGCACTAGTCCCGAATATCGAGCTGGGGCGAATGTCGAGCCAGATCTGACATCGAAATTCGACACTAGTACCGAATATCGAGCTGGGGCGAATGTCCAGCAAGTTCTTACATCGACATTAAGTACTAGTCCCGAATATCGAGCGTGGCGAATAACGGCCCAGCATCGAAATTCGATACTAGTCCCGAATATCGAGCTGGGACGAATGTCGAGCCAGTTCTGACATTGACATTCGACACTAGTCCCGAATTTCGAGCTGGGGCGAATGTCGAGCAAGCTCGGACATCGAAATTCGGCAAGAGTTCCAAATATAGAGCTGAGGTAAATGTCGAGCCAGCTCTGAGATTGACATTGGGCAAAAATCCCGAATATGGGGCCGGAGCGAATTTCAAGCTAGCTCTGACTTTGATATGCGGCACTAGTCCCGAATATCGACTTGTGGCGAATGTCTAGCCAGCTCTGACATCGACATTCTGTACTAGTCCCGAATATCGAGCGGGGCAAATGTCGCGCCAGATCTGACATTGACAGTCGTCAAAAGTCCCGAATATCGAGCTGGGGCGAATATGGAGAAATGCTTGACATCGAAATTCGGCACTAGTCATGAATATCGAGCTGGTGTGAATATCAAGCTGGTGCGATTGTTGAGCCAGGTCTTATTTCGACATTCGGCACTAGTCCGGAATATCGAGCTGGGCGAATATCAAGCCAGCTCTGACATCGCCATTCAGCAAAAGTCCCGAATATCGAGCTGGGGCGAATATTGAGCAAGAAATGACTTTAACATTCGGCACTAGTCCCGAATATCGAGCGGAGGTGAATATCAGGCTGGTGCGAATGTCGAGCCAGCTCTGACATCAAAATTTAGCACTAGTCCCGAATATCGAGCTGGGGCGAATGTTGAGCCAGCTCTGACATCGATATTCGGCAAAAGTCCAGAATATCGAGCTGGGGCAAATGTTGAGCCAGCTCTGACATCGACATTCTGCACTTGTCCGAAATATCGAGCTGGGACGAATATCGATTCAGCTCTGACATCGACATTCGGCACTAGTCCCGAAGATCGCGCCGGGGGAATGTCGAGCCAGTTCTGACATCGACATTCGGCACTAGTCCCGGATATTGAACTTGGGCAAATATCGATCAGACTCTGACATTGACATGCGGCATTAGTCCAAAATAGCGAGCTGGGGCGAATTTCGAGCCAGCTATGACATCGACATTCGGCACTAATCCGGAATATCGAGCTTGGGCGCATGTTGAGCCAGCTTTGGCATCGACATACGGCAATAGTCCCGAATATCGAGCTGGGCGAATGTCGATCCCGCTCTGACATCGACATTCGGAACTCGTCCCAAATATCGAGCTGGGGCAAATGTTGAGCCTTCTCTGACATTGACATTCGGTACTAGTCCCGAATATTGAGCTGTGGCGAATGTCAAGCCAGCTCTGTCATCGACATTCGGCAAAAGTCCCGAATATCGAGTTGGGAAATGTCGAGCGAGCTCTGACATCGACATTCGACACTAGTACCGAATATCGAGCTGGTGAGATGTCGAGCCAGCTCTGATATCGGCATTCGGCACTAGTCCGGAATATCGAGCTGGTACGAATGTCGAGCCAGCTCTGACTTCGACATTCGGGATGAGTCCAAAATATCGATTTGGGGCGAATGTCGAGCCAGCTCTGACATCGACATTTGGCAGATGTTCCGAATATCGAGAAGGAAAAATATCAAGCCAGTTCTGACATCGACATTCGGCAAAAGCCCGAATTACGATTTGGAAGACTATCGAGCTAGCTCTGACATCGACATTCGGCACTAATCCCGAATATCGAGCTGTGGCGAATGTCGAGCAAGATCTGACATCGACATTCGATACGAGTCCCGAATATCGAGCTGGGGCGAATGTTCAGCCAGCTCTGACATCGACATTCGGCACTAGTCCCGAATATCGAGCTGGGGCGAATATCGAGCCAGCTCTGATATAAACATTCGGCACTAGTCCCGAATATCGAGCTGGGGGAAGGTCGAGCAAGTTCTGACATCGATATTCGACACTAGTCCCGAATATCGAGCTGGGGGAATGTCGAGCAAGTTCTGACATCGACATTCGACACTAGTCCCGAATAACGAACTGGGGCAAATATCGAGCCAGCTCTCATATTGACATTCGGCACTAGTCCCGAGTATCTAGCTGGGGCGAATGTCGAGCCAGCTCTGACATCGACATTCGACACTAGTCCCGAATATCGAGCTGGGGCGAATGTTCAGTAAGTTCTTACATCGACATTAAGTACTAGTCCCGGAGGTGAATATCAGGCTGGTGCGAATGTCGAGCCAGCTCTGACATCAAAATTCAGCACTAGTCCCGAATATCGAGCTGGGGCGAATGTTGAGCAAGCTCTGACATCGACATTCGGCACTAGTCCCGAATATCGAGCTGGGGCGAATGTCGAGCCAGCTCTGACATCAACATAAGGCACTTGTCCGGAATATCGAGCTGGGACGAATATCGATTCAGCTCTGACATCGACATTCGGCACTTGTCCCGAATATCGAGCTGGGGTAATGTCGAGCCAGTTCTGACATCGACATTCGGCACTAGTCCCGGATATCGAACTGGGGCAAATATCGATCAGACTCTGACATTGACATTCGGCATTAGTCCAAAATAGCGAGCTGGGGCGAATTTCGAGCCAGCTATGACATCGACATTCGGCACTAATCCGGAATATCGAGCTTGGGCGCATGTTGAGCCAGCTCTGGCATCGACATTCGGCACTAGTCCCGAATATCGAGCTGGGCGAATGTCGATCCCGCTCTGACATCGAAATTCGGAACTCGTCCCGAATATCGAGCAGGGGGAATAGTCGAGCCAGCTCTTACATCGACATTCGGCACTTTTTCCGAATATCGAGCTGGGGCGAGTATCGAGCCAGCCCTAACATCGACATGCGGCGCTAGTCCGGAATATCGATCTGGGGCGAACGTCGAGCCAACTCTGACATCGATATTCGACACTAGTCCCGATTATCGAGCTTGAGTGAATTCCGATCCAGCTCTGACATCGACATTCGACGTTTGTCTCGAATATCGAAGTAAGGCGAATTACGAGCCGGCTCTGCCATCGACATTCGGCAAAAGTCCCGAATATCAAGCTGGGGCGAATGTTGAGCAAGCTCTGACATCGAGATTTGACACTTTACCCGAATATCGAGCTAGGGCGAATGTCGAGCCATCTCGGGCATCGACATTTGGCAATTTTCCGGAATATCGAGCTGAGGCGAATGTCGAGCCAGCTCTGACATCGACATTCGGAGCTAGTCCCGAATATCGAGCTGGGGCAAATTTCGAGCCAGGCACTTGTCCCGAATATCGAGCTGGGGCGAATGTAAAGCCAGCTCTTCCATCGACATTGAACAAAAGTCAAGAATATCGAGCTGGGGCAAATATCCAGCCAGCTCTGACATCGACATTCAGCACTAGTCCCGAATATCGAGCTGGGACGAATATCACAGACGATCATACTGGTATTACAAAAGTTAAACTAAATTAATCTTAATTTTTATAATATATATAATTGGGATTAACATTTTTGTGCACAGTCGTCAAGATTATCTTTGCAAAATTGAAAAGTAAAAAAAAAGAAGAAAACTTTCAGAAAAAGAAGGACATAATGCCAAAAAACAGATGCACAAAACAGCCATCTGTTTAAACAAATTATTGAAATTTAAGAATTGTCTTAGATTTTCTTGAAGAAACTTTCAGCATACCGGTTCGGCTTTTCAAGTTGCAGACTCCGTTTTATAGAAAATAAATAGATAAATAAATAATCTGCGACTCCTAAACGTTCATTATGTATGAAGAGGAATTTTGCCAAATATCGCAGGCAAACTGAGCCTTTATTAATTTACACACACAAGGTTGCTCTTCTAAATTTCAGTTTGGAATATGAAATTAAAGAAAGACAAAAATCAAGTTTGTAATTAAAATCAATAAAATTATGAAATTAATTGATTAACTTGTTTAAATTTTCAAATTATGCCCTCGACAAAGTTGACCGCCTGGGGACTTATATTCCCATATACTTTCGTTTTTAAACGATTTGTCTGAAAATGGTACTTAAACTTTTCAATATGTGTTAGAAGAAATTTGATTGGTTTATAAGATGATGTTTAGATTTTCAGTTAAGATTTAAATAGTAGGTCCTTTATCCACTAGCAGCCATAGAAGTATTTTATAGCATTTGTTTTATTTTATTAAAATATAGTGTCGCAAATACCTTTATTGCATTTACACATATGCATTTAACATAGGTACTACTTTCAGGGCATTACGACTATATATATACTGGAAAGCTGGTTGTGTGTTATCCTGTATGAAAAGTAAAAAAAAAAGATACACGTGTATTAACAATGTATTTTTTATATTAAACAAATTTAATAAACAATACAAAGCTGACTTTTGCAGTACTGTTTAACCCAAAGCGCGCTGATAAGTAGCGCGCTTTGAGGTTCAATTCCTGATCTTGACCCCCAAGTGCGTTCGACCGCATGGTGTGGTGAGAAGTATACCGCACTTTGAGGTTCAACCCCAGAGTGCGTTGTCACACGCCCGTGTTGGCATGGACAGTTTCCTCGTACAGCCAAGTCAGCCCAATTTCAGTATATCACAGTCTCACTTGTTGGTTAACTATGTAATGAAATTAATTTAAGGATATAAACTAAGTTGTGTGCGTTTATGCTGTAATGAACGCAATTGTCAAACTTATAATTCAAGTGTTTTATTTGAAATTTAAAACGAACTACGCGAACATGTGTTGCGGATTCCGAAAACGATAGTCAAGGGCGATACATTTGCAATTGATTTGCAGTGTTACATAGTCATATAAGCTAATTATTACGGCCTATTTTCACAAGTTGGGCAAAAGAGTGAAGAAAAAGCTACTGACGAACTGTTCAAATGAAAACATCACGTATGTGTTTGATTAGTTTAAATTTTAACATGACTTGTTTGTACATTATATACAGTAATCTGATTTCACAATGTCGAAGGACCATATATTCTCTTTGTCATACATCCTGTTTCAATAATGAAACGTTTATAAAGTATGATACTTTTATACATAATTGCTTTATCTTGAGACACATTCAAAGTTATTACATAGCCGTTAAAGTAACATTAACACTCAAAACCAACGAACATTTCGTACAATATTTCGAAAAATTAACTTAACCAAATAAAAATCAGTGAACCTTATGGCCGAAATTTCATTGCCATATATGGTCTGGTAAAATAGATGTGTGTAGATACAAAATGCTCGTTTTTATTATTGTATTGCATATTTAATTCCATTTTAATTTCCCGCAACGATATCTATTCATACGACACATGAATACTAACATGGTGTTCATGTGTCGTATGAATAGATATATTCGCGGGAAATTAAATTGGAATTAATTGTGTCACAAATAAATAAAAACGAGCATTTTGTATCTACAAAAATCTATGTAATCATACCACATCTAGCGTTGAAAATGTGGCTATTGCTATAAGGAACACTGATTGTTTAGGTGTTAACTTTATTTTACGAAATACTTTACGAAATTTACGTTGATTTTGAGCGTTATAGAGGCTTTAAATGTTATTAAACACGTTTAGAATGCATACCATCGCAAAAAGTACGTATTAACACCAAAACATATCAGAAATACCTTGTCTGTGCGTTAAATTAGATAATCGAGACAAATTCCATCACAACTGAATTTATTTAGTTTTGTCAGAACGCCTTAAATAAACCTGGTAGTACTATTATTTAAAGGGAATTCTTTGAAAATGACGTTCTAATTGTACGAAACCGTTACTGAAACTATTGCGAATTTCTATTTTGGGTGATTCTTCGAAGCGCATTGTCTTCTAATCGATGACCAAAACTGCAGGATTGGCTGTCTCAGATTACCGACAAGTACAAATGTGTAAAGTTGTAACGTCAAGCAGTTGGTTTTAATTAATGATTGAATTTTAAGAATGTGTCATTAGCCTGTATGCAAAGTTTAAAAATAGATACACGTGTATGTACAATGTATTTTTATAGTTTAAAGAAATTTAATTAACAATGCAAAGCTGACATTTGCAGTACTATTTAATCCAAAGTGCGCTTATAAGTAGCGCACTTTGGGGTTCAATTCCCGATTTTGACCCTCAAGTGCGTTTGACCGCATGTTGTGGTGAGAAGTGTACCGCACTTTGAGGTTCAACCCAGCGTGCGTTGTCACACGCCCGTGTTGGAATGGACAGTTTCCTCGTACTTCCAAGTCAGCCCCAGTAAAGTACAGCAAAGTCTCTCTTGTTGGGAAACTATGTGATGAAAAACAAGCGAAAAAAGTTCAATTAAATAACATTTCGAGCCTTGTGATATTATATATTTTATCAGCTGTTACACAGCGATCGTTCTTAACTTATTTTTAATTACAATTCTCAGTTTCTGTATAGAACAATCAAATTATTTTTACCGAATGTCGATGTCAGAGCTGGCTCGACATTCGCGCCAGCCTGATATTCGGGGCAAGTGCCGAATGTCGATGGCAGAGCTGGCTCGGCATTCATCCCGGCGCGATATTCCGGATCAGTTCCGAATGTCGATATCAGAGCTAGGTCGACATTTGTCTAGCTCGCTATTCGGGACTTTTGCCGAATGTCGATGTCAGAGCTGGCTCGACATTCGCCCCAGCTCGATATTCGGGACTAGTCCCGAATGACGATGTCAAATCTGGCTCGACATTCGCTCCAGCTCGATATTCGTGACTAGTGCCGAATGTCGATGTCAGATCTGGCTCGACATCCGCACCAGCTCGATATTCGAAACTAGTGCCGAATGTCGATGTCAGAGCCGGCTCGACATTCGCCCTAGCTCGATAATCGGGACTAGTGCCGAATATCGATTTCAGAGCTAGCTCAAAATTCGTCCCAGCTCGATATTCGAATGTCGGATGTCGGTTGTCGATGTCAGTGCCAACTTCACGCACCTAAAACAGTCATCTGTTTAACCAAATTATTGAAGTTTAAATATTGTCTTAGATTCTCTTTAAGAAACTTTTAGAAAACGAGTTCGGCTTTTCAATTTACAGACCCCGTGTAATAGAAAATACATATATAAATTAATAATCTGCGACTCCTAAAAGCTCATTAAATATAAAGAGGAATTTGGCCAAATATCGCAGGCAAGCTGAACCTTGATTAATTTACACACACAACGTTGCTCTTCTTAATTTCAGTATGGAAAATGAAATTAATGAAAGACAAAAATCAAGTTTGTAATTAAAATCATTTCAATTATGAAAATAATTTATTAACTTGTTTTAAATTTTCAAACTATGTTCTCGATAAAATTGACCGACTGGTGACTTATAATCCCAGATATTTTCGATTTTAAACGATTTGTCTGAAAATTGTACTTAAACTTTTCAAAATGTGTTAGAAAAAAATTGATTGGTTTATATGATGATGTTAAAATTGTCAGTTAAGATTTTAATAGTAAGTCCTTTATCCACTGGCAGCCATAAAAGTACTTAACAGTAATTTTGTTATTGTATATAAATTAAGTGTCGCATATACCTTTATTGCATTTCCACATATGCATTTAACATATGTAATACTATCAGGGCATTACGACTATATATATTAGAAAGCTGGTAATGTGTTATTATCCTGTATGCAAAGTTTAAAGATAGATACACGTGTATTAACAATGTATTTTTTATTTTAAATAAATTTAATAAACAATACAAAGCTGACATTTGCAGTACTGTTGAACCCAAAGCGCGCTGATAAGTAGGCAAGTCAGCCCCATTTTAGTATATCACAGTCTCACTTGTTGGTAAACTGTGTAATGCAATTCATTTAAGGATATAAACTCATTTGTGTTGCGTGCATGCTGTTATGAACGCAATGGTCAAATGTGTGACGACTTCCGAAAACGATAGTCAACGGCGATACATTTGCAATCGATTTGCATTGTTACATAGATATATAAACTGATTATTACGGCCTATTTTGACAAGTTGGGCAAAAGAGTAAAGAAAAAGCTACTGACGAACTCTTCAAATGAAAAAAATTCACGTATGTGTTTTATTAGTTTAAATTTTTGTCATGACTTGATTGTACATTAATAATTAAAATATACTCTAATCTGATTTCAAAAAGTCGACGGGCCATATTCTCTTTGTCATATATCCTGTTTCAATAATGAAACGTTTATATAGTATGATACTTTTATACATAATTGTACGGAATCCGGATAGTGCCATCTATATTTTCTCGCCCTTTTTTCATCAAGGGCGACACTAGACACCCGAAGCGATACACGATATTTTGCGCGTCAGTAGCGGCGACGCACGATATTTTTCGCGACAGTCGCGGCGACGCACGATATATTTAACACGATATATCGCCTTTGTGTAGGAAGCCCAAAAGGCGATATGTCGTGTTAATTATATCGTGCGTCGCCGCGACTGTCACGCAAACTGCCGTGCATCGCCGCGACTGTCGGGAAAAATATCGTGCGTCGCCGTGACTGTCGCGCAAAATATCGTGCGTCGCTGCGACTGTCGCGAAAAATATCCTGTATCGCTTCGTGTGTCGTGTCTCGCGTTCAAAGAGCGACACTAGACACACGAAGCGATACACGATAAATGTTATTAAACACTTTCAGAATGCATAGTATTGCAAAAAGTACGTATAAACACACACAAAAATATCAGAAATACCTTGTGTGCGCGTTAGATTAAATAATCGATACAAATTCCATCACAAATACATTTATTTAGTTGTGTCAGAACGTCCTAGATTAACCTTGTAATACAATTATGTATATTAAAGCGAATTTTGAAAATGACGTTCGTGAACTTCTATTTTGGGTGATTCTTCGAAGCGCATTATCCTCGTATCGATGACTCAAACTGCAGGATTGGCTTTCTCAGATTACCGATATGCATACATTTGTAAAGTTGTAACGTCAAGCAGTTGGTTTTAATTAAAGATTGAATTTTAAGAATGTGTCATTAGCCTGTATGGAAGTTTAAAAATAGATACACGTGTATGTACAATGTATTTTTTATTTTAAAGAAATTTAATTAACAATGCAAAGCTGACATTGGCAGTTCATTAACCCAAAGCGCGGTGATAAGTAGCGCACGTTGGGGTTCAATTACCTATTTTGAACCTCAAATGCGTTGGGCCGCAAGGTGCGGTGAGAAGTATACTGCACTTTGAAGTTCAACCCCAGAGTGCGTTGTCACACGCCCGTGTTGGCATGGACAGTTTTCTCGTACAACCAAGTCAGCCCCAGTAAAGTACAACGCAGTCTCACATATTGGTAAACTATGTTATGAAAAAAAAGTTCAATAAAATAACATTTCGAGTCTTGTGATATTTTATATTTCATAAGCTGTTACACAGCGATCGTTTTAAACTTGTTTTTAATTACAATGCTCAGTTTCTCTATAAAACTATCAAATTATTTTTGCCGGATGTCGATGTAAGAGTTGGCTCGACATTCGCCATAGCTCAATATTCGGTAAAAATGCCGAATGTCGATTTCAGAGCTGGCTCGACATTCGCACAGCTCAATATTCGGGACAAGTGCCGAATGTCGATGTCAGAGCTGGCTCGATATATGCCTCAGCTCGATAGTCCGGCCTAGCGACGAATGTCGATATCAGAGCTGGCTCGACTTTCGCCCCAGCTCGATGTTCGGGACTAGTGCCGAATGTCGATGTCAGAGCTGGCTCGACACTCGCCCCAGCTCGATATTCGGGACTTTTGCCGAATGTCGATGTCAGTGATGGCTCGACATTCGCCCGAGCTCGATTTTCGTGACTAGTGCCGAGTTTCGATTTCAGAGCTTTTTCGACATTCGACCCAGCTCAATATTCGGGATTAGTGTCGAATGTTGATGTCAGAGCTGGCGCGATATTCTCCCCAGCTTAATATACGGGACTAGTGCCGATTAAACGATGTCAGAGCTGGCTCGACATTCTACCCAGCAAAATATTCGGGACTAGTGTCGAATGTCGATGTCAAAGCTGGCTCGACATTTGCCCTAGCTCAATATTCGGGATTAGTGCCGAATGTCGATGTCAGAGCTGGCTCGACATTTTCCCCAGCTCGATATACGGGACAAGCGCGGAACTTCCATGTCAGAGCTGGCTCGACATTTTCCCCGGCTCGATATTCGTGACTATTGTCGAATGTCGATGTCAAAGCTTGCACGAAATTCGCCCCAGATCGAGAATCGGGAGTTCTGCCGAATGTCGATGTCAGAGCTGGCTCGACATTCGCCGCAGCTCTATATTCGGGAGTAGTGCCGAACGTCGATGTCAGAGCTGGCCCGAAATTCGTCAGAGCTCGATATTCGAGAATAGTTACGAATGTCGATGCCAGAGTTGACTCGACATTTGCCCAAACTCAATATTCAGGACTAATGCCGAATGTCGATGTCAGAGCTGGCTCGAAATTTGCCCCAGCTCGATGTTCGGGAATAGTGCCGAATGTCGATGTCAGAGCTGGTTCGACATTTAACGCAGCTCTATATTCTTGACAAGTGTCATATGTCGATTTCAAAGCTTGTTCGACATTCGCCCCGCTCGATATTCGGGATTTTAGCCGAATGTAGATGTCAGAGCTGGAGCGACATTCGCCTTAGCTCGATATTCGAAAATCTTAAAAATCGAGCTGGGGCGAATGTCGATACCAGAGCTGGCTCGACATTCGCCCCAGCTCGATTTTTTAGATTTTTGCCGATTGTCGATGTCATAGCTGGCTCGACATTTGCCCCCAGCTCGATATTCAGGACTAGTGCCGAATGTCGATGTCAGAGCTGACTCGACATTTGCCCCCAGCTCGATATTCAGGCCTAGTGCCGAATATCGATGTCAGATCTGGCTCGACATCCGCACCAGCTCGATATTCGAAACTTGTGCCGAATGTCGATATCAGAGCCGGCTCGACATTCGCCCTAGCTCGATAATCGGGACAAGTGCCGAATATCGATATCAGAGCTGGCTCGACGTTCGGCCCAGCTCGATTTTTAAGATTTTAGCCGAATGTCGATGTCAGAGCTGGCTCGACATTTGCCCAGCTCGACATTCAGGACTAGTGCCGAATGTCGATGTCAGAGCTGACTCGACATCCGCCGCAGCTCGATATTCGGGACAAGTGCCGAATGTCGATGTCAGAGCTGGCTCGACATTCGCCCCAGCTCGATATTAGGGACTAGTGCACTTAGAGAACTTAGAGAACGTGCAAAACAGTGTTACCTCTCTAGAAGCTGCATATATGAAGATTGATCGAAGATTAATCTCTATAATATCTAAGCTAGTTTTTAATCCGGGTCACCTACAATCAAAAAATAAGTTATCATGTAAAATCTTAGACAGGCACTGTCACCACACAGAAGACAGGTCACCCGCTTAAATCTTTTTAACAATCGTGTTACTTCTCGATAAACCACATTTATAAATAAATCTTGATCAAACTTAATCAGAATGTTCACTTTGACAGTATCAATGCCAAATCTGAATCTGAGTTAGATTTTTCCCAAAACTAGGCCAGTCGGTTGAATCTTAGGAAAGTTTGTTACCACGTAAGAAGCCTTATTTGTGATTTAATCTTGATGAACATATGTTTGAATTGATATCTTTGCAAGGTCTTAGGCTATGTCAATTCTGTGTAATGTGTGCTCAAACAATGTCACTGAGTCAAATCTTTAAAAAAAAAAACAACATTATACTCACTCTTGAAGTCACATTTATGATTCAATCTTGATAAGGCAATGTCATATTTTTATATTGACAAAATGTAGGCCAAATTAAAATATGGGTGTGAGGTCTCCTGATCAAATCATATACTAATCTAGTAATCTTGTAGCCACTTAAGAAGCCACGTTTATAACTCAATCTAGGTAAAATGAAGTCAGAATATTTATCTTGGCAATATCTAGCCCAAGTTATGGCCGTGTACCATTGTCAAATCTGAACCAAAACCTTTAAAACCACTTGAAGCAACATTTATTGACTTACTCGTTATGAAACCTTGTAATAATGTGTATTTTGGCCCTCAACATGTTAAGCTACCATTAAGTAATCAAAGCACTGAGCGGAATTAACTTTTTAACTATTCAAATCGCGTTTGCATAAATACAGTGGCGCAATATTTTTTTTTATAGAAGCTCTTGTTTTTTAAGCTTTCCTTTCTTGACAGCTAAAACCAATTAACCGGTTGGTAGGAAAGTTAACAAATGCACTAATATTTCTACACATTGGTGAACGGAAATACATGTATAAACTTGATCAAATTTTGCAAGTATCACCTCCCTTATGTTTTGAAAAATAGCAAAAAGGCTTTAGTTTATCGTACGTTTTGGTGAATCCTTCGTCTTGGGCTGTTCGGTTGCACAGTGGTCGGTACACTCGCTTCTCAACTAAGCGACCCGGTTTCAATTCTCGATCCCGGCGGCATGTGAGTTTTGTTAATCGCCACTATACCGGACAGGTGGGGTTTCCTCCAGGTACTCCGGCCTCTCTCCGCAACACAAGACCACAACCAAATTGAAAAATCGTTCAGTAACAACAAAATAGCCGGAAATTGCAGCTATAATTTATAATTCGTCCCAACGTTCGTGAGTCTCGTAATTAAGTTAAATAGGTAGGAGTGCTGGGGCACACCCCGGGTCCACACATAATGTAGCATCTGGCTCGAAAAGGACCTCATGAAGAACGTAATAAACACTCACAAGATGACAAAAACATAGTAATCGTGCTTAAAATAAAGCATATCGAAGTTCGTACTAGTCACACGTTGATAACTAAGATACCGAAAAACAAAGGAAAATAGATCTTGTAATTATTCAGAATATAGGGATTGTATTTTTCCTTAACTGCAAAAGAAGCAACGTCTTTGCATCAGGAGCGCTATCAGATATTTGCCTTAAAACGAGACTATGGGTAATTCTACAACTAGCGTTATTTTTGTGTCCCGTGACTTTCACCAACTGTGAAACAAAAAGGCATAAGTAGAACTGAATAAAATATATTGATAGGTTTTTAAACAAAGACACCAAAATACGTTTGCATCATCTAATTACTGAAATGTATGTATTTTAAGGTTATTTAAGTGATTTTAATACTAGGGTACCGGTGTAAATGGTTTCAAGATATATAAAGCAGCAGTGTACTGTCCAATCTCATTCAAAGTTAAGTTTTCAACACAAACCTAATTCCAGTAAAGACTTCAGCAACACTTATTACATATACCTGCAATAAACCACGATTTTTTATCAATTAGAAATTTTCCAAAGCTTTTCATTCCACTCCGTGACATAAATCGTTTTTATCAATTAATTGACTACGGAGTACGAAAACTAATTATTTTTAATGACGCAATGAATGATGACGTCATGTAACTTCCCGCGCATGTTGTTTTTCCGCCATCTTAGAGATGTCAGCCGCTGAAGATAACGACAAAACAGTTAAATTTAAACCGTACCTTTTCTACTTTTCCACTCCATATATCACACTGAAATCAAACCGTTTTCTATATCGACATGCTTTTAAAGTGTATACTTGTCTCATATGGTTTTCTTTCAATTTGAAAATGACCGCCAATGAAAAGTTTTCGTAGTCATAGCAAACATGAAGTCAAAGAGTTAATTTTCTATACCGTGACGATCAATTCCGTGACGATATTTTCTGTCACGGTACGGACATTTTCGTCACGGAGCGGAAATATCAATTCCGTTTTGACTTCACAATGCAATAATAAATATAAATGATCGTCAATATTATAACATTAAATGATTTTTATATAGATCTACTGATCAAACGGCATGTGGATCCAACTAACTGCATAACTCAATTAAGTACCATTACTGTTATAAGCATGTCTGCTAAAATCGCCTTTTTAGTTTGACAAAATAGATCTTTTATTATATATATTTATAATATTATGAAGATTGCTAGACCCCTTGTTGAACAAATAATGTAATATGGATACAGTCATTGAGATTATTTTTATTATGCTGAGCTCCCCCAAAAAATTTTTGGGGGGGAGCATATAGTCGCCGCTTCGTCTGTCCGTGTGTCCGTGTTTCCGTACGTCCGTCCGTGCACAATTTTTGTCCGGGCTATTTCTCAGCAACTAAAGACCGGAATTCAATGAAACTTTATGGAAAGCTTCACTACCAAGAGGAGATGTGCATATTATCAGCGAGTTCTGGTTGGATGATTTTTCACAGAGTTATGGCCCTTCGAAATTTTCCATTGTACATATAGCGCAATTCTTGTCCGGGCTATTTCTCAGCAACTAATGACCGGAATTCAATGAAACTTTATGGGAAGCTTCACTACCAAGAGGAGATGCGCATATTATCAGCGGGTTCTCGTCGGATGATTTGAAATTTTCCATAAACTGTACATATAGTGCAATTCTTGTCCGGGCTATTTCTCAGCAACTAATGACCAGAATTCAATGAAACTTTATGGAAAGCTTCACTACCAAGAGGAGATGTGCATATTATCAGCGGGTTCTGGTCGGATGATTTTTCACAGAGTTATGGCCCTTTGAAATTTTCCATTGTACATATAGTGCAATTCTTGTCCGGGCTATTTTTCAGCAACTAAAGACCGGAATTCAATGAAACTTTATGGAAAGCTTCACTACCAAGAGGAGATGTGCATATTATCAGCGGGTTCTGGTTGGATGATTTTTCACAGAGTTATGGCCCTTCGAAATTTTCCATTGTGTATATAGTGCAATTCTTGTCCGGGCTTTTTCTCAGCACTAATGACCGGAATTCAATGAAACTTTATGGGAAGCTTCGCTACCAAGAGGAGATGCGCATATTATCAGCGGGTTCTCGTCGGATGATTTTTCACAGAGTTATGGCCCTTTGAAATTTTCCAAAAACTGTAAATATAGTGCAATTCTTGTCCGGGCTATTTCTCAGCAACTAATGACCAGAATTCAATGAAACTTTATGGGAAGCTTCACTACCAAGAGGAGATGTGCATATTATCAGCGGGTTCTGGTCGGATGATTTTTCACAGAGTTATGGCCCTTTGAAATGTTCCATTGTACATATAGTGCAATTCTTGTCCGGGCTATTTCTCAGCAACTAAAGACCGGAATTCAATGAAACTGTATGGAAAGCTTCACTACCAACAGGAAATGTGCATATTATCAGCCGGTTTTCGTCGGATGATTTTTCACAGAGTTATTGCCCTTTGAAATTTTCCATTTTACATATAGTGCAATTCTTGTCCGAGCTATTTCTCAGCAACTTATTACCGGAATTCAATGAAACTTTATGGAAAGCTTCACTACCAACAGGAGATGTGCATATTATCAGCCGGTAATGGTCGGATGATTTTTCACAGAGTTATAGCCCTTTGAAATTTTCTATAAACTGTACATATATTAGTGCAATTCTTGTCTGGGCTATTTCTCCCCAACTACTGAATGGAATTCAATGAAGCTTTATGGGAAGCTTAACTACATTGAGGAAATGCGCATGTTATTTGTGGGTTCTGGT
The DNA here is from genome assembly GCF_020536995.1 of Dreissena polymorpha. Lineage (NCBI taxonomy): Eukaryota > Metazoa > Mollusca > Bivalvia > Myida > Dreissenidae > Dreissena > Dreissena polymorpha. Next base: position 100,855,148 of record NC_068358.1, on the reverse strand, counting down.
TTGATGATTTATTTAGAGAGTTATGGCCCTTTGAAATGTTAAGTTTCTAAACCATCCATCGTATTATTTTGTCCAAAGTTATGCCCCTCAAGACCTTTCCTTTTCTCTGAATATATAGTGCAATATTGTGACCAAAAAAACTTTGGGGAGCATCACCCGTCTCCGACGGTTTCTTGTTTTGTATGTCTTTCTGTCTGTCCGTGGATAAATTTTAACATGAATACCAGACCAAATGCTGTTACGATTTACATGGCTTATAATAAAATTTAGGACAAATGATAAATTATTGGCCTATACTTAGGCTGAATACCGAATTCCATCACTCTCCATGTTGTTAGATAAAGTTATCTTTTTGCAATTTCATAACTTCAATTTTAAACATTTTCAGGTGAGACTTTTATATCTGCTTTTTCATATCTAACATTACGTGTAATATTATACACCATTGTATAGTATTTGTTTCTGTATTGCAGCATCACCAAGTACACCAACCGAGTTTGCAAGGGAACCAAAAATCCCTGAAGAATGCATTAAAGTTTAAGATTAAGTACTTAATCCACAAGTATATGTTACATTACAATTTGATAGGATTGATCAAGTGTTTCTGTTGGAAAAACCAAAACAAATCTTAGAAAAGCTATTCCACCTATCTAGAAGCAACATTATTGACTGCATCTTGATGACACTTGTGTGCGTTTAAGTGCGTTATTGTTTAAACTCAGGACTTCGTAACGTCAATACATCTTCCGTTACATATAACGACATGCGGCGTCTGGGTGTGGGACAAGATGTATTCGCCAAGGTTTAACTTAATGCTACTGTTAATGTCTTTCTTAAAAATATTAGCACACGTGATGCATTGATTGTTTTGCGTACTTGTATTAACAAAATCAGCCTCTTACTCTGCTACATTTATATATGTTTTGTTATTTGAAGTAATTGTGATTATAATATCAATTTTACTTGGCATGATCGTATTAAACCTACGACGTAAATATTTGATTTACACATGGTGGTTTAAACATCGTTCATCTTCATCTATTAAACAGTTGACAGTAAACATGTGTTGCACGTGAGTGTAAAAATCTTACACGGACACTACAACCTAAACATTTACCGAAATGAAAGGAAGAAGAACAAACACATTTTTAAACCTTATACCCCCGGCACTTTATTTAAGTCATCATTAATTACCGCAGATCATATTATTATATTCCTATTGATAGGAAAAAGCGCGGGCTTCCGGCTAACATGGCGGACTTTTTTTTCTCTCTTACAGATAAATAAAATTAATAAATATTTCGAAGAAATCGTAAGACATTGCAATTTTTCTGCAATTAAAGTATTTGATGGAGTATATTGAATGCCCTTAGGAAGTGATGAACGTTAATTCGCAGTATATATTGACTAAAAATCGGTTTTCTTCACTGTGCAATACATCAATGGATAACGAAGAGAGATCGGAAACGGAATTTTCGCAGCGCAATCAGAAGGCATGGGGAAATGGTACTTTCGAGACAGTCCGGAACAGCGAACGACAACGTGTGGTCACCGGAGATGAATCAAATTTCAAATATTTGTGTGTTGATGATAAACTGTCACTACTACTTTCGAAAATGTCAACAAACGAATCGAACATGGTCGACATCGGGCGTAAAATCGACAGTGTGCTACAACTCGGCTGCAAAGTAAGTGAAATTGAAAAAACGCTAGAATATCAGGACAGTAGAATAACCTTACTTGAGTACAAGTCCGTAGATGCTGAAGCAAGATCCCGTAGAAACAATCTCATTTTCGGCGGGTTCCCCGAACTCATGGGTGAAGAGTGTTGCGATACAATCAAGACATTTCTACGTGACACTATGCGGATCCGCGATCACATTGTTATTGATAGGGCCCATAGACTCGGAATGTTCAAACGGAACCAACAGCGACGCATAATAGTCCGATTTCGTGATTATACCGACACTGAACAGATTCTGTCCAATGCAACACAACTGAAAAACACTCATTTTAGTGTCAACCGTGATTATCCACAAGAAATATCCAATGCACGCAAATCCCTGTGGCCCGAATATAAAACACTAAAAAGCCAGAACCCAGAAAGTAAAGTACGAATCGTCTTTCCAGCCAAACTCATGATTGGGAACAGAGTTATCCGTGATTATTTCCCAAATTGGAACACTGTTATGAAAGGAAGCCGTCTAAATACTACAACTATACCTCAAAATCCACCCACACAAAATTTCAACAATACTACCGGATCAGTACCACGAGTTCCGCGTGCAAATATGAGTGACGCGACACAAATGGGCTGCACAGGGGGTGCTCCGAATCACGACAATGAACACACATGCCGACCTTCCCTCGTCAGCGTCACCGAGCAAAACTATTCCGGTGGTCCAATAAGCAGTGACCACTCGCGATTTCCAGATACGGTGATGTCCCCAAGACCTCCCATTGAGCCAGTTCGACGGAGCAGCCCGAGCCCTCGCCGCCAACGCAGAGGACGATCACACAGTCGATCGCGTGTCCCAATAGGCCGACGGGCTAACGCACCATCTCCACAGGATCGAACCCGCATTAAGGCAACTAATCAATCACCCGCACAGGCGCTTAGTCAGTTTACCAGGCCATGGGACGAGCGCGATCCAACCACGGCCGGAAATGACCGCACACCCAACTAGGAAAATGTGAGGAACATAATAGCTGATTGTGCCAGTAAGCTAAAAATCGCTTCCCTTAATGTTCGGGGCCTTAAACACAGACTCAAATTTCCAGAATTTATTGACTTTATTTATAGTTATGATATAATTTGTATTACTGAGACACACTTGGATAACACTGATATTATAGATGTTCCTAACTATACATTTATAGCCAAAAACAGAACTCAAACCTTCCTGAGGAAATCTGGTGGAATAGGTATTTTCGTAAAAAATGCCATTCTAGATGGGACAGAAACTAAAATATCCAATAGTGAATATGTTTTATGGCTTAAGATTTCCAAAATTTTAACTAACACAGACGATGACATTATGTTAGGTGTGCTTTATGTTCCACCAGAAAAATCTAAATTCCTCAATGATGATGATTTTCTACAATTAGACCACGAAATAAGCATTACATGTAGCGAATTTAAACACAATTCTTTTAGGAGACATGAATGCCAGAACAGCCACCCTCCCCGATTTTACATGTATTGATGATTTCTGTGCAGATATACAGGGTATCGATCCCCACACCCTAAGTACACTTAACAAGTCCCATATCTTAACCAAAATGTAATGTACCCCTGTCCAGAAAATCTGTGGATAAAAAAAAACAATAGTAACGGATTAGCACTTGTCGATATTTGTCGTAATAACAATCTGTTTATCCTAAACGGTCGAATGGGCACGGATAAAGACACTGGTCAATTTACTTACCGGAATAGCTCAGTTATCGACTATGCCATTGCCACTGCTGAATGTTTTGTGTTTTTAACCGAGTTCGGGATAATCGAGACGGATTCGCTGTGTTCCGATGGTCACGCTATAATTAAATTTACCGTATCGAGCAAAATTAAAGTAACACCGCCACACAAGCAGAAATTGCATAAAGATAACACAAGCGCAAAATGGAAACAAAATTTAGCGAGCAGTTTTATTAATAATATTAACGAAGAGAATATTGACCACATTAAATATCTGTGCGATGTTTGCCCTTGTGCACCATCATCGATTGATGAAATAACTAACACTATTACCGTAATGTTCCAAAATGCCGCTGCCGAAACTTTCCCCAAACAATGTTCATACAATCATGCATTTAAAAGGCCATGGTTTGGTATTAAATGTAAACAAGCACAAACTTGCTATTATGAAGCCAAAAACATATATAAATGTGAGCGGTCGTTATCAAATAAGACTTTGTTACAAAATGCTAGAGAGAATTACAAGAGAACTATGAATTATTTTAATAACCAATATAAATTTAAAAATGCACAAACATTACGTACAATGCACTCGAAGAGCCCCAAAGAATATTGGAAATATATACATAGAATTGGCGCTAAAAAATCTAAGAAATCACCGAGTTTGGATTCGCTCTATAATCATTTTAAAAACATAAATTGTAATGATAGCACCGAAAACAATGAGTTAAACTTAAGTACAAGTGAACCGGTACCGTACGACACGCTGGAATTAAACAGGCCTATCACCGAGACCGAAATTGAAGCGAATATTCAACGCCTTAAAAATTCAAAAGCAGCTGGGCCTAGTGATAACATACTAAATGAATATATAAAAAATACTAAACACATGTTTCTTGCTATTTATGTAAAGTTGTTCAACATGATACTTGATACTGGTCATATGCCTAATAGCTAGCTTGAAGGCACAATTTATGCTATCTACAAAAATAAAGGGGACCGCAGCGACCCTAATAACTATAGGCCCATAACATTATTAAGTTGTTTTGGAAAACTCTTCACGTCAATTTTAAATGAGAGACTTAACAAATTTTTGGAATCGAATGAAATTTTAAACGAAAATCGGGCAGGTTTTAGAAAAAATCACTCTTGTTTGGACCACATATTTGTTCTTCAATCTTTAATTGAAACCCTGCGCAAAAATAAAAAGAAGTTGTACTGTGCCTTTATAGATTTCTCTCAGGCTTTCGACAAAGTGTGGAGAAATGGACTCTGGTTAAAGCTGCTATCAAGCTCCGTTACAGGAAAAATATTTAATGTTATTTATAACATGTACCAAAATATCAAATCTTGTGTTTCCCTAGACCATAGCTCGTCTCCGTTCTTCCCATGCGAAAACGGCGTTCGGCAAGGTGAAAATCTTTCACCGATCCTTTTTTCTATATTTTTAAATGACCTTGAGAGCCATATTATTATACGCGAAGGTAAAGGTGTTGAAACACCTGATCCATCTAGTGCTTATCTCTGGCTGAAGCTAATTGTTTTGTTATACGCCGACGACACTATAATTCTGTCAGACGATGAAAAAGATTTTCAAAGAAGTTTAAATGCATTTGATGAATACTGCACGCAATGGAAACTCAATGCAAACACTAATAAAACAAAAATAATCATATTTGGGGCTAGAAACATCGCGCCCTATAAATTTTACATTGGCAGAAATGAAATCGAAATTGTTAAGCAATACAAATACCTTGGTGTCATATTTTCGGCTAACGGTTCATTTCTAAGCGCACGCCAACAAAATATCGGACAAGCTAAAAAAGCAATGCATTTACTTTACATCCGTGCAAATAATTCAGATCTGCCACTAGATTTAACATTAAAACTTTTTGATCATACTATTGTACCAATACTGACATATGGCTGTGAAATATGGGGTTACGAAAATATAGACATTATAGAACGAGTACATAGAGAATTCCTAAGAAAAATTACTATGTCACGTAAAAGTACTCCGTCATATATGCTATACGGTGAACTTGGTAGATATCCGCTACATGTCACTATTTACAGCAAAATGATAGGCTTTTGGAGTAGAACTCTTTTAGGAAATGACAATAAATATTCTAAAAAAATGTATATTAACCTTATCAACAACAACTCGCGTAACTTTAAATGGATATCTAAAATTAAACAAATATTGGATACGACAGGCAAATCGATCGTGTGGCATGAACAAAACTCGCCCAGTATGAAATCACTATCATTACAAGTTAAACGTGTACTCATTGATCAATACATTCAGCAGTGGCATGCAGACTTGAACCAATCAAACAAAGGAAAATTTTATAATTCATTTAAAAACAATTTTGAATTTGAGAATTACCTTAAGCTTCTTCCCAAATCTAAGTATGTACCTATATTAAAGCTACGCACCGCTAATCATCATTTCCCAATCGAAACTGGCAGATGGAACGGCACACCCGAACTAAATAGACTGTGCACTTTATGTAATGAAGGCTATATCGGCAATGAAGAACCTTACATTTTAAACTGCACCCACTTTACTACCGCAAGAATCGATGTAAATATGTTCTCAAGACCTGTTCCTACTGTTAATAAACTCAAATATATAATGACCACAGAAAATGTTGATTACCTACATAGATTTAGTAAATTCGCTAACACCCTTTTAAGAAACATCAAATAATTCGACCTTTATCCTAGTTGTGTGTGTCCAAACATATATAAAATTGAAGTGTAAATTGTATTGTTAATTGTTTTGTGAATTGTATTGTGAATTGTATTGTGAATTGTGTTGTAAATTTTATAGATGTTTGTAATACTTCCCATCATTTATACGAGTAAGAAAATACAACGCTATTTTGTTCCTTGCATTATCCCAAAGACCTATATATAGATATATTTGTATTATAGGTCTTTGATTATCCCACTAACCATTGTTTTTCTGTTTGTTTTTGTTGTTGTAATTTTCTGTCTATTTGTTTTTGTCTCTTGTACATGTATTTTGACGGTACGCCGTTAACCGCGAAGCACATGTGCATTGAAATATTGTATAACTTCACATATATTGTTCCTCTTACTGCATACTTGTATGCCTGAGATGTAAATAAAGTTGTGTTCTGTTCTGTTCTGTTCTGTTCTGTTCTATGAACGAGCATCCTGCGGTTCTTCAGTAGCAGCGACATCTGTTGTCCACGCAGTGCCACCCCTTGTTGCAGGTTCGATCCGCGGTGTCACGGCAGTCGATCTGTAGCATGCATTGGGAATTGGCTGAAATGTTAGATCACAACCCGTATAAACGATGGAGGTGAAATAATCGCATAACACTATGGCGTAAACGCTTCATATATCTTTGTATTACGGCTTGTTTGCTGTCGGCTTTTTGTTTAAAGCGAGACTATATGATTTTAATATGTGTTTAATTGTAACAAATTGATAAAAAATATGTTACAATAACACAAAGTAGGCACGCAAAAGTATACATTGCAGACGAATTTCATAAAATGCAGCAATGACAAATTAGCGCCCTGAGCCGATTGTGACGAAGATATTTCGTACATATTTTTCTGCAATAACCGAAGCATTAGTCTTTTTATTAGGATCGGAGCTAGGGTTCGTGTGTCGTATGAATAGATATCATTGCAGGAATTTTAAATGAACCGTTAAACTAATTTAAGATGCACATCGTGCATGCATGATATACATGCTGGCGAATTCGACTGTACAGACATTTTCGATTTCAGATTTAAATATCCGGCTTATTTCGCATTTTTCGACACATTTTTTTCTTAATTTTTATTTTAATTTATGTTGAAATATATGTATAATAAGTTTTTTTACACATCTTATATAAATTCATAAATATTTGACAAAATCGTATAATCTCGCTTTAAAAGGGACGTCCAACAGATTTTGGCATGTTTTAAAGCTTGTCATTACCTGCTTTAAATGCTTTATACTGATAAATTTAACCATTTGAACTAAAAATATCCAGTAAAATAATAAGAATACAATTTAAAAAAAGGAAAAAAAAACGTTAACCTCCACAGGGCTCGAACCACTGACCCCTAGAGTCATGGAAGCTTGGAGTAAAATGTCTCCCGAGTTTACCTCTCGACCATCCACGCTCACATCAAATGATAAGGTATTTTTAAGCTATATAAGCAATCCTCGTAGTTTACCAAAATATCGATTCGCGTCGAACGACGCTTTAATCTGTTGGACAGTCTCTTTAAGTAAACATAATTATCACATGATATATCTACACATTTGACGTTCAAAATTAATTACCATATACTTGTTATTTAATTGACACTGATGCACGTTGGGGTCAAGTAGTTACCAGACCCGTGGTACAAAAGATCAGCTATGGATCAGTGACGAGTTACTATGTCAAAAACGAACTGGCTTTATGATCCCAATAGCAATTGTAAATTTAGGCAGTGTAGAGTAAATATTATAATATGTAATATAAATAATGCTGAATATACATATTACACAGTTTTTTTTAAATAAGGACACTCTTAAAAACGCTGATTTGAACGCATATATAGATGACCGGAGTTTTCTGTGAACTGTGGTTTCGCTAAAAGTTTTTCAGATAAATAAAACGTTGAAACTTTTTTAGAAACTGAAATTTAAATATAAAACTGAATGCTATGCCAACAAATGAATGCAGTCAGACATAGCACTTTGAAAGTTAAGAATGTATTGTGTTTAGATCAAATTAGAAACAGGTTAATAATGTTCATACAATAATATGTTCGTTTTGTACTAATTGTGTTAAAGCTTAAATCGTGTTAAGTTTTACTGTCCCAAATACACTGAAGTTTGCCATCTACTGTTTGATAGTGCTTGTAGTGTCACACATTCGATTTTTATTGATTTTTATTGTGATGTGGATAATTAAGCTCCCTGTTGTCTAATGAAAGACTTGTAAATATAACTGCTCAATCATGCACAGCTATGACAAAAAATAGTAGCCATTGTTTGCTCCATTTTTAAATAAAAGGACGTTTTATTTATTCAAGTTTTATTTTACTCTAATTACCATGATAATTTGATCATACTTTAAGGAGATTTTCAAATATTATGTTTATACATGAAGCAAAAAGTTGTCTTATTTTATATAAGGGTATGCACAATAACTTGTTACATAATTTCGGTATTGCGGCATACACATATTAATAACTTAAACAATTCATATGCATGTTAGTCCGTGGTGTTGCTTGGTAGTTTATAAATTCGAATGTTAGGAAATGTAAGTTAAATTTTTAATATTCCAAGATATTGGATACATACGTGCTCGAATAAATATTACCACCAATATCAAATTTAAATTAAAATTTAACATAAAATGGCCAATTAATACTGTGATTCACTTTTTGTGATCTTAAAGATTTTTTGTTTTAAATGTATTCTGAAGATGCATTTATGTATTTTAGTTTAAAGCGATTGAATAAATTCAAAAGCCTTTAACATTTTCTTAGATGTATTACATTTTATAAGAATAGTATCGGTATTAAACTACGAGTAATCAGCATTTCGTGAAACACTCGCTTGAGCACGTGCAAATTCTGTAAATGCATTCCCTGTGAAAACCGTCTGCACAAGTGATATGGGTGCATTCTTCTTTTACGTTGTTGGTTGGGCAGTCCTCCGCCATTACCATAGTGACTGAAATTATAAAAAGAATACGCAATTAAATTTTATATATATATATATATATATATATATATATATATATATATATATATATATATATATATATATATATATATATATATATATATATATACACATTATATATATATATATATAATATTTCAATCGCCCTTCATCATCGGCAGCATGGAATTGATATGAGCTAAGCTCAGAACCAGCCATATATGTGCGTGGAGGTTTACACGTTCTTCCATGTAATTTAAAAAAAAATTGATGTTATTGATAAAATCCGATTAAAACCATCAAGCTTTTGTAAACAAACGTAACTTGCAGCAGCTGTGAAGACCATTCTGCATACTTTTTTAACGGCGGAAATCTATTGTTAAAGTACTAACTAACAATAAAATCAATGTTATATTACAAAAACATTTCAACGAAATTTACCAATGGCGACAGCAATCAAGCAGGCAATGGTTTTCATGGTGGCGTTTGTTCTTGAATCCGATGAACCTTTTATGAGACTGTTCTATCATACATAAGGCAATTATTTTATACTGATATTCAACGTCTCTGTGACACATGACTTTGTGCGAGTCTCAAGTGTATTTATTCTATTTATGACAAATCGTGAAAGCACTAAGTCACGTAGTTTTGTTTGACTCTAGATTTGCCTTCTAAATAAGCGCCCACATAATGAATGACCCCCTCTCACCAGGTACTGAATGTCAAAATCATGCTTGTTACGTGGCTATATTTGGTCACTTTCGCATTACTATGTATGTGCTTATCGCTTATATATTGTCAGTTTTTTATATAACGATGAACTGATATTGTTCAAGTTATATGAATAAACTTTTTGTTCTATTCTGTTCTGTTCTGTTCTGTTCTGTGCTATTCAAAACCATAACACCGAACTGATCATAATTATATCGGTGTAATATCATATTGGTTTTACGTATTTGAAAAGACGATGTTTTCTAAACAAAAACGCACAAACAAAACTCCGCTAAAATAATTTTTTTCATGTATGGATTAGCGACGCTACAAAACATTAAAAGGAGAAAAATGTTACCATCTGTGAGTCTTTTATTTAAGACAGGAGACCAAGTGCCTATTTACATGATAAGCAGGATTAAAATACTACACATCATTAAACACGAATACAATTGAAGCTGTGGTATCAGCAAATGAACGGTCATGCAAAGCATTTGGTATTTTCCAATTAAAACACGGTCTACCATATGTGTTATGGTGTACCACTCTTTGACCACAATAAGTTAATAGAAGAGAGCAACCAGGGTTATTATTGAAAACTAAACGTTTCTTTTGAGTAAACCATTACAATGCACAAAGCATTAAAAGTGTACAAAACATTTTTTTATTTCATATAGGTATTTCTCTTTTTGGGTGGTGAAATTAGGTGCCTATGTTTTTAATCTAAAACCCTATTGATACCCAAGTAAATTCTATTTTAAGTGAAGAATATTCAAATCCATAACCACCGGTTTAATTCCATCCCAATATTTAAACCACTTTTATTAAGCCCTTGTCAATATAACGGCGGTTGGGCATTTTGTGTAACCCGTGTCGGGCAAACTACATGTTACCCGTGTATGCTTTTTGTAAAATTTCGAAGCTCAAGCTGCAATCAAGAACGTAACAATTCATTTAAAATTGGAATATGTCTCGCTGGTTTAAAATTGCATGGCATGTTACATCCACCCGTTTTTGTTCTGGATAAAATATTTATACCACAAATGACAGAACGGGGCAATGGTATAAATATTACAATGTTATTTCATCCGCATTTATGTTGTAGCAATACAATGCTTGATCGGATGAAAAACGTGCTTCGGTGTAATGCTTACTTTCTTTATAAAGATCACTTTGTTTCTTTAGAAAGTATTTGTTTCGAAAAAAAGAAAGAAAAATTGCATTCTATGAGGACAATCATGTGCGTAAGGATCGAGTGCCAGACGAACATTTAATTTATGTGTATATGTCAAGGCGTAAAACGCAAAATAAAGCTAATAAACCTTTAATCGCGCAAAACAAACAAATTATCATTTTAAAATATTGTGAAAAACTATATCATACATACAACTCACGAACAATAATGATTGTACAGTATAATAATCCCGCTCTATAATCATTTTCATTGACGGGCCAAATATAATTTAAAAAAAAATTAATTTCGATAAAAATTCATTTCTTTTATTTGAAGAAGCGAATACATATCTCCGGTAGATAAAGGTTTAAATCTCGTATCGATCATAAGATACAAGCAGACGAGAATAATCCATGCGTGAAATCGATTTCAGTAGTGACTGTCCTACGTCACTAATACGGTATATAAGCTCGGGTTTCACTTATCTCGTCGAGCCCCCAGGTCCGCACATAAGGCTGTCGTGAAGACGCAGCGAGACCTGTAAATAAACTCTGACATTCACACATCTCATCGAGCCCCAGGTCGGGCTGCAAAGACCTCGTGAAGAGGCCAGTAGGACCTGTAAATAAACTCTGATACAAACAAACAAATCTCGTCGAGCCCATAGCAGCCAAGTTCCAGATCAGGCCACGATACTAACCTGTCAGAATACAATAACACATAGGAATGCTGCCTTTGTCACCATATATATTATAACCAGAAACATTAACGTGCGCGCCCTCCCTAATACCAAATACACTAATACCTCAAACTCAGCCCCTCTCTTCTTTCGTCAAGTAAATGATCTATCAAAACTAGTCCGGCCCTTACAACACCACAGTGCCACAGACACCCAACTCAGCAAAAGGAAAGAATGTATCTAGAAAATGTCCCCAATGAAAGAGTCTTCTCGGTCCAATCACACACACTCAGTCCCTTTCTACTATCGTCAAGTACATGATCTTTCAAAACTAGTCAGACCCTCACAGCACCATACAAACAATATCCATAATGGCAACATAATGGGAGAGTCCGCGCCACTATAAGATCTGGCAGCAGAATTAGATTTGAACCAATACTAACACCATGTACTAATATGTCCTCCGCGAGGGACGTTAAAAGGGGGTGCAGTGTATCGGTGCTATACACCAGGCACTTAAAAGAACCAGGGGTGCCTCTGAAATCGGGGCGTTTTCTGTATCCTGCTCGAAACCCCACTAACACCTCTCTTGGGGCGGAGAGCACAACAGCCACACATAGATAAACGAAAACTAAAAGCAAGGCCATAAACTATAATACCAGGGGTTTTACAACATAATATCAATCATAAGTAAAATAATAAACATATGCTATAACAACGGCATTCATAGATCATTTCCTATTACTTTACCTATCCAATTATAATAAATGCAAAATAAATACAGTCCAGCTTGATGCATGGTCTGGATGTTTGACAGGCGGGTGGGAAAGAACGATGGTGACTCCGGGTGGGACTTTGTGATGCTCCTTGATCGGCCTTTGACTGACATGCTGTCAAGCAGCAAGAGGGTGGATGAGGGTGCTTGTCTCGAGAGGCTTCAGCGGCTGGGGGCTCGGGCCGGGGCCGTATGCGGGCGCGAGGGGGGGGGGTGCGCTCGTGCGGGGGTAGCGTGCTCTGCGCTCTTGGAACTGAAACGAGATACACCCTTCCACGACTGACCGACGGACGTAAACAACCGACAAACTCCTCCTCTTCCGCTCCAGACAAATGCACAACAAACACATACCACAAACTATACATAACCATCTACATATCACAAACACAAGACCCAGAACACACCGATATAACACTCACAAACACATCACTCACATACAAAACACTCCACATGATCCACACCACACCATCAGCACACGGTACAGGGCACATTAAGGTCTCATTGGCCAACGTGCACTGAACTTTATATGTTTGATACTTCATTCCAATATGTCATTTTTGCGGAAATTCTATGTCTTGGAGGTGATCGGAAGCATTAAAAGTATAAATATGTAACTATATAATGATGTTCATACGTCCGGGGGAGGTAAACTTAGCATTGTGTTGTCATCTATCACGTAGTGCTAGTCTGTGTGAGGATGGCAGGAATGCTTTCAAAATTATATTCGGGATAGTATGGGTATTCTAGTACTCGCTCGATGGCACGGCGTGCTTAGGCGTACCTGGAATAGCTTTTTTTGGCTTTGGAAATTATTGTGGCATTACGAATATTTTAATATATGTTGCACTGGACAATCTACGGTACGGCGTACCGAGAATTAATTTGGCCGGTTGCGGTGGCCTTAGCGATTTCCCGTGTATAATATCTTTTTCCGAACCAGCCAAGTGTTCGTTGAAATAGGAATTGCATAAATAAATATGAGCACATTGCGGAGCTCTTGCGAAATAGCATATAATGCGGTGCATTATCTGGTGGCGATTATTGCATAAACGAGAATCTAAATCAATAGTGCAACTGGGGTTGGGGCTATATTTAGGGCAGTACGTCCGGTCGCCTCCTTGACATGCCTCAGTTGTAGTGCTAGTTTATAGCTGAGGTTTATTTACTCTAGTGCTTTATTCTTGATTTTTTACTGGAGCTTTTTATATCCAATGTTTACATTTATCAATATAAAACATTAAATGACACACTTCAAAACAAGCCAAAATCTGGGAAAAGGCCCTTTTAAAAAACATAATCTAACACAAGATGGTCATTTTTTCTACGTATCAATAGTTTACAAGTTTAATCAATGATATGGAACGCAAAAGTTCATTATAATTTAATTCTGTCTAAATATAAGAATATTAAGTCAAAATAACCATGTTAAATTGTAAACATGTATGAACATATTTGCACTTATTGCTTTTCCGTGGATGAATATTCAAACATTCCCGACCATTTGATTATAAAAGATAGCATTCTAAGAAGTACACAAATCCTCTATAGCTGACCGGTCTATAGTTTAACACCATTCTTCACATGACTTTGTTTATATACATGTATTTGTTTATAGAGAAACCGATTATCCAGCCCGTAAGTGTACAGTCAGATAGCAGAGTTAGCATTGTGAATGTCCAGACAGAAAGCATCCAACCGTCCACGAGTACCTTTCCGTCCACACGTGTCCATTCAGAAATCACAGGTATTGCTTACAGTCTTTACTTGAATTAATAATGTTAATATAAATATATCGAGGCAGGGGCGTTCCTGAGGCTATTTCAACTATACGCACGACCGAGCAGCGAAGCTGCGAGTGGGGGTAGGTGCGGGATGGGGTTTGCCCTTCCTGCTAGGGAGGTTTGGGGGGCCTCCCCCTAGAAAATTTTGTAAAAATTCATTGCAGATGGTGCGATTTGGTGTTATCTTTCAGCCACGTTTTGGCAATTTAATCCGTCAATTTCTTGCTTGAAAAAGACCGATAAAAGAAAAGAAAAAACTAAGCCCGTCATTATTTTCTGCTGAAACTGATTTTATGTGGGGTATTTGGTAAACATAAAATTAAATTCTTTTTTAATTAAACTGTCAAAGAAACACTGTTTGAATGAAACAACAGCATGCTCGCTGAGTATTGAGCGAGCATGCTTAACTTTAATTTAACTCTATCAATAAAACAAGTTTGGACTATGTGTAATTTATTAAAAAGAAAACATCCTCTAATTTCACATGAAACACAGGTCCACTTGTATGTGCAATACTACACCCTGAAAAGTAATGCTTATCTTCGATCTATTCTTTGTGCAAAAATGTCGACCACATGCTCAGCGTTAATTTCTCTTTCCCTATATACATTAAGGAGTCCAAGTCCAGACAAGCGTTCCGTCCCCATTGTACTCCGCAAGTATGTCTTGACCCTTCGCATTGTGGAAAACGATCTTTCTGCAGTTGCGGTGGAGACAGGCATAACGAAGAGCAGCATGAAGCATTTTCTGATGCTGGGGTAAAGCTGCTCACTCGCAAAAGCTATGCTCTCTTCAAGTGTTTCAGCGGGGTCAAATCAACCCATTGCACACTTAAAATTAGTCGCAATCATGCACCTCGATGCAGGATTAACTTAAAATAAACCTTAATTAAAAGTTTAAGTGTTTGAGCTAGTTTTGGTATAAAGTTAAGATAATTATATTTTTCTACTGAAATTAAAAATAAAAAATAAACTAGGAAATGGTTATATTAGAAGAAAAAAAAAGTAAAGTGAAAGGTTCTTGTGGGGATCGAACCACTGCCCTTCAGGTCAATAATGGGACAAAATGTCGACCAGCTAACCGATTGCGCTACAGGGACAAGTACTGCAAAATGTCATTGATGTTTAATATACCTATATATATATAAACTAAATAGTGAAGAACAATTTCGAATAAAGATACCTACAATAATTTGAATGAAAAAATAATTTGGGCATTGCCTATCAATTTTTCATGATTTGAACGTCAAGAAATGTGAAAATTCATAGAAATGCTAAATTTCAGAAATACATTTCAAATTCAAGAACGGGTAGATCTATAAATCGAGTCTTAATCGACATATCTTAAGGG
Organism: Dreissena polymorpha; assembly: GCF_020536995.1. Classification (NCBI taxonomy): domain Eukaryota; kingdom Metazoa; phylum Mollusca; class Bivalvia; order Myida; family Dreissenidae; genus Dreissena; species Dreissena polymorpha. The sequence goes on along the minus strand of NC_068358.1, from coordinate 100,839,569 downwards.
AAATGTAAAGCTGTGGACATTTTCCCACTTAGCTGTCAAAAGAGCTAGCTTCTGAGTCTCATCTCATGTTTCGCTGACGCTATCTCTAAAAACATCTGGATAAAGCGGAGCGTTCGCCGAAATTTTTGAAAATGTGTGCCATGTAAACATAATCTGGTACCCGTGTCCGAATATTGGTTCACAAAAAAATTGAAGGGCGACAACACAGTCGTAGAGTAGAGTCTACACAGTGATTACTACCCCTCATCAGTGAAAAAATACTTAACTTCGTATGTTTGGAATTAAGACTGTGTTGTGTTTTGTACCCACTGTTATTTTCTAAAAGTGGACCTCTTGTTTGCTTGTTTACATAATTATACCCCTAACCCCCCCTAAGCCTTCACTTTTTTATTGCATTTTTCGAGTTTTCAATTTTTCAAGTTTGAAACTGAATTATACGCACGTGCGTACTGCCGTATGCCTAGGTACGCCCCTGCGAGGCATTTTGTCCTCAAAAAACTTTGTATACGTTAATACGCCCTTAATACGCAATTTGTGTCACAAAATGAGCAAATGGGGCCTTATGATTATATCAATATCGTATGATTATAATTATAATTACAGTTCAAATTATAAATTACGGTGATTTAGCGCGAGAATCACGCAAATGATGTGCACAACATCTTTATGCTAAATCCACATTAAGTACATGTATTTGTTAAATTTACTGCTTTCAGTTGATGACAGTCTTCTTCATCAATATTGTATTGTACAGTACGACAATGTGCCGTATCCTGCGTTGATCACGAACGTTGAGTCTGATGGTGCAGGTCTGGAAGTCAGTGTGATGCACAGTATTGGCAACAATAGATGTTTTTTGGCCTAGAATGGAAGATGTGTATGTCTATGAAAATGAGGATGTTTTGTAAAAAGTAAATGCATCGGAACTTGTTGCATAGTATAATCAGACGTGTATTGTAACTATATTCGGAAACCCATTGCATAACATCAAACCAAAATGAAATAAAAGTCCTTTATCTCACATTTTTACGTGACTTTTTCAATTTAAGATGTATAAAATTAGGTTTTGTCCGGTTTGGGGCTATTAATTTGTCACCTGTTATGCTCTGTCATTTTGAACATAAAAAAGTAACACATTCCTTGTGAAGTTTTGAAATAAATTGTTAATTAGTACTTATTTGGTTCATTTTTTATAACGTTGCGGAGTGGAAAATTGTACATTGAGTCCGTCTTTTGAATGGCAAGTTAAAGGTCATTTATATCAATATATTTCATGGCCAATCAAGATGTGAATAGGTAAATGTTGTGGGAGTATAAAGCACCAAAAGAGCATTTAAATTTGTCATATTTATTATTTCACAATCACTTGAGCGAAAAGTAGCGCAATACGTCGTTTCACTGAACTGTGTGCCTTAAGTGATTATGCATTTCAAATCATTTAACAAGTTTGCTATAGCTATTTGTACAAATGCTTTGTATACCGGGTATGTACCGAACACAATGCAATTTTACCAGATTCCCATACATTTCTAGACAAGAACATACGTTATCATTTACAATTTGGACGATACAGAGGGTTCAACAAAAGTAGCGTCTTCAAGGACGAAAAATACTATGTCTCACACTCCGGGTCCCAACATTATGCAGCCTCGACGCGAAGGTAACTCATTACCTTGGAAAAACACAAATACACACACTGGGTGCAGCCTAGGCGCGTATAGACTCAAACAAGGCAACAAACTCAAGTGCGGGCACAATCATTTAAAATTTACATATTGAATACGATATTCTAACAGAAATTACACAACCACCTTAGTGTACATACCATGTTTGATATTTCGTTCGATTGTTAGATTTCAGCATATATATGTATAAGGTCATTTCGCTATTAGTTAACTTATCCATATGTTCATGGGCGAACTCGGATAGTCAAGTGCTCATACGAATGAGATCACATGGTCCGGCTATGTGCTCATACCTACTTTCGAGAATCATCATGAAGGTATTGCCATACTTAATGAACAAGAATGTGACCCGCCTCCCAGTTTCGCTCAATGGGTCAAGTTAACCACGGGTACTACTCCCCCGTACCCCTAAACTTTTTTTCGTACCAAAAATGTTTCGTACGCAAATTTTTTTCCTACCAATTTTTTTTTCGTACCCAAAATTTTCGTATCCAAATTTTTTATCGTACCCAAATGTTCGTATCAACATACACAATTGTGGTGATATAGATAAACTTTAATTGATGTTTTATATTCATCCTCTTCAAAAGCATCGTCACACCAGTACTGCCAGTACTTTGATTTAGGTATTTGATTGATTCGCCATCAATAAATGAATTATTATGTATGATACAGTAATACGGTTTTACCTACTGATGGTGCATCTGAGGTTTCTTTTTGTTTATATTACAAATGTTGGTGTTGATCTTATTCAAACTCAAACGCAGATATTACTTCTCGTACATGTTGATATTAATGATTACAATCACAAGATTTTGAAGGATGTTCGTGGTGAATGTTAAGATTTGAAATTGTGAAATTGCATTCTGATTTCGGATACACAATTTTATAAATAGTGCAGTATTTTGTGCAGTGTAACCGAATGGGGTTCACATCTTCCGTCGCACGGAATTGTCACTGGTGGCCATACTGGTCGAGACAGCAAGAACACCGGTGCAATGTTAACAGCACGAGTAGCATCATCTCTTGTGAGACAGCTTCCAAGGGCAGTACCGAAGGTTAGTATTGATGTATTTCATTGCAAAAACACGTCTAGACGTTTGCACTCGTTTTATGTGTGCGTATTTTTTACTAGAAAAATTGGGTCGCCGGTGCCCTTGCTTGACCTGGAAGGATTGTTAACACTATTTGAGACAATATTATTGATATGCATCTACTTGACATTTAAAATAGCTTAAATATAAAGATATGTTGCTTTACATTATATGGTCAAATTGTTTTCGTATTTTGTCGTTGCTATGATTTTATTTTAATCCAAGCACTTCCCCACCCACTTTTTGATAGGTTTTTCCTGTTTTCAAATTCAATATAAAATATTTTCTCCAATCTTAATTACATTGTGCAATCATACATATCATGGACATCAAAAAAATATTTTATATGAATAGTTGCTTTTTCTCTTTTCTCATTGTCTGACTGAGGGAGATCTTTTTTGAAGGTGACCCTTTCTTGAAGTCAAAAGCTTCAAACTGGACATGATATGGCTTGTCCAAACAGTGATTGCATATTACTATTCCTGACATTAAAACCAACTGGTGTGGATAGTGTAAAAATACTTTCCTTACAAGGTACGGCTGTTTCTTTTTCAGGTCTGCCGCAATGCCCTTGGAGCTAGTGCAGTGGCCAGTCGTAACATCTCAACGGCAAGCCAACTTTATGCAGCCAAATCTGGTAAATATTTTAATATTTTAAATATGACTTACTCAAAAATTCTTAAACATAAACAAATAAAAGAGTGCAGTGATATGTCAGTGATTGTAATCAGTGTTTTTATGCCCCCGGATCGAAAGATCGGGGGCATATTGTTTTTGGCCTTTCTGTCTGTCATTCATTCATTCATTGTGTGTGTCCCAAAACTTTAACCTTGGTTTAAGTTTTGCAATTACTTTTGCATTATTGAAGATAGCAACTTTATATTTGGCATGCATGTGTATCTCACGGAGCTGCAAATTTTGAGTGGTGAAAGGTCACCGTCATCCTTCAAGGTCAAGGGTCAAATATATGGCTTCAAAGCAGCGCAATAGGGGGCATTGTGTTTCTGACAAACACATCTCTTGTTTTTTCATTAAAAATCTGGTCTGGTGATCGGCCCCATTCATGATGGAAAAAAGTTTATATTTTTCCCAAATGGGAGCTAAAACTTCCCAATGGAAGGTTTCCAAAAATAATTTTTATGCCCTTAAACGGAGGGCATATAGTGATAGCACTGTCAGTCTGTCCGTCACGCTTTGCATTTAGGTTTAGAAAAATGCTCATAACTTCCAGTTTCTGACAAACACATATCTTGTTTTTTTTGGCCTGATATGCAATGTACATGTATACAACTGCAGTCTTGTGGAAATTGAATCCGATTTGCTGTTCATCTGGACAGGCAAGTTAAGATATATTGCTGGTCCAAAAACAAAGGTGCAGCTTGGAAACATTATAATGCTAAATTAAGGAAAGGAAGTGAAGAAGACAGGTTTACTTCTTGTCTTTTATTGTTGTACATAATCAATACTCATAAACTGTGTTTGTTAAACAACATAATCAAATTCTAGTGAACAAAGATGAGACATTAATTTTGCCGTTTAAGTTTTCTTTATTTACTTGAGTATGGTGTATGTTTAAGTTTTCTTTATTTACTTGAGTATGGTGTATGTCCATAGTCTTTATTGTTTGGGTAAAGTCAGTTAAGTATGGTGTGTTTTGTCTATGATTAGGTTCCAGGTTTGAGTAGCAGTTAAAGAGTGTTCTAACAATCTTCTTTAACACCAAATTTTGGTTCTACCTAAGGAACATACTCCAGTGTAATGCTACTAATTGGTTTAAACTTTGGAGACCCCTAGGCAGCGATTGTTTTTGCTTAATTGGTGTACCCACACCAGCCCAATCGGGAACAATTTGCATGAAAACAACTGAAATTGGGAAAAATCATGTAGTGAAGTCTTCATATTGGTTTGAATCTTCAGTTCGGATTTTGTTTATAGCAAGTGGGAAATGTGTAGTGTTTTTCTAATTGAGAAAGTGACGTTTTCCGGTACTTTATAAAGAAGGACAAAAATCACTGCTAGGAAAAAAACATCAAAATATTCCATATATCTATCAAATAAACTGCATTTTGGCAAAATGAGCCTCCCTCTGTGAAAACTGGTTTTAATGTATGTGGTAAAGTCACGTCCCAGATTAGCCTGTGCAGTAGAAACAGGCTTATCAGGGACAACACTATTACCCTTAACTGGATTTTCGTTGCGAAGTCTACCTTTAAACGAAAAATGTAATTAAAGCAGAAAGTGAAGTTCCTGATGTGCATGCTTATCAGGGATGACACTTTCTGCTCTTCTTAATGAATGTGCATGCTTATCAGGGATGACACTTTCTGCTCTTCTTAATGAATGTGCATGCTTATCAGGGATGACACTTTCTGCTCTATTACATTTCTTTTTAAAGGGAGACTCTTCTTAATGAAAATCCAGTTTAGGACTGCACAGGATAAAATGGGACAGCAATTTGCGCCCTTGAATTTAACCCCTTTTTACTCAGAGCGTGATTATTACATTTTCTAATGGAACATAATGTCAGTTAATGTTGGCTTGCAGGCGGTGCTGAAGTTTCATCCATCTTGGAGGAGAGAATCCTCGGTCAGTCAACAACAGCCAACTTGGAAGAGACTGGTCGTGTGTTGAGCATTGGTGATGGTATTGCTCGTGTATATGGCCTTAAAAACATTCAGGCTGAGGAGATGGTGGAGTTCTCTAGTGGGCTGAAGGTGACTGGCATTAGATTGTTCAGATGTGTTGCATTCCCATGAATAAGTGTACATTTTAATGAAACTATTTAATTAATTGGCTAATTATTTAATTTCCTTACCCCAGAGTAAACACTGATTTTTATCAAATAATTGAAGTCTTTATGTGAACCATGTCAATTGTGGTAATAAACAGTTCACATGGGAGTTAAGTACATACATTTAATTTTCATTCTGTTGAAATAAGTTTGTCTTGAGCACTGTGGTAACTTTTTATTATTCTGTTGTCCTGTGTTACTGTCACTAATAAAACACCATGGTAACAGGGCATGGCCTTGAACTTGGAGCCTGACAATGTTGGTGTGGTCGTGTTTGGTAACGACAGATTGATCAAGGAGGGTGATGTAGTAAAGAGGACAGGAGCCATCGTGGATGTGCCTGTGGGACTTGAGCTGCTTGGACGAGTTGTGGACGCTCTCGGAAACCCCATCGATGGCAAGGTAGGCACCATTAGAGCTTCACTCTGGGAATACTAGGCTTTCTGTATGTGCTTAAATTGTGGTCTCACCAAATTCACTTTAGCTGTGCGCACGGGCTTATCAGGGACTACACTTTACTTTTTGCTTTTATGGAATTGTTTCATTAAAAGAAGAATTGTTTCATTCTCTGAATAAAAATCCAGTTTAGGCTGATATTGTTGTCCCTGATTAGCCTGTGGGGACTGCACAGGCTAATCAGGGACAACACCTAACACACCTGAAATAACCCATCTCCAAAACATTCTGACTTCAGGGGTTTTTCAGCACTGTCTGCGCCTCTGGAAAACGAAGGTGTTCCCAAAGCAAATGGACCCGATCCCAAACCGAAATTATTTTAAAAAAAATCCCATTCCCCCCCCCCCCCCCCCCCCCCTTCAATTTTTTATTTTTTTAAGAAATAAGTGTCTTATGACTATTAGATTATTAATGTCCAGCTGATGTGTATCATACCAGCAAGCACTGCTGTGGTTGAGCGAGGATTCAGCACCATGAACCTGCTGTGCTCCCCATTACGCAGCACATTCACACAAACCAAACATACTCATCTGATGCTTACCTGCATTGAAGGTCTAGATCTGAATGACAAAACATTGGAGAAGCTGTGTGATGCTTTCAAAAACAGAAAGCAGAGAAAAATTATGCTGTAACTTGTGTGACTAACAAGTGTTTGTTTTGGTAAAATATATCTGCTATAAGTTTTTGACTGTACAGTTCTTATCTCAGAGTGTAACTGTAACTGAAAAACAAAATTGCAGTACTTTAATAAACGTTGATCATGCCCAATATTGCATGTGTTTATATAAAGAAGACAAAATAACAAATAAAAACACATTTATTTGTTAAACCACCGACTTATTTAAGCATGATAAATTCACAATGTTTTCCCAAAATGAGCTGTTTCATCGAAGCAAGAATTCCCAAAATGGACAATTTTGTCCATATAAATTCCCAATTTGGTCAGACTCCTTTTCCCAAAATAGGCAGAATAACCCCTGGACTTGGTGCTAGTTAATCTTTTCTTGTCCATAAGCATATGCATGTTGATTTCATAACATTATTTATTACCAATCAGTGATAAAAAGCTGATTTGTATCATTTTTAGCTCGACTATTATATATAAAATATATATAGTGGAGCTATCCTACTCACCCGGGCGTTGGCGTTAGCGTCTGCGTTAGCGTGCAAATGTTAAAGTTTTCGTACTTCCCCAATTATTTTCATTGTCCCTTGACATATTGCTTTCATATTTTGCATACTTGTTTACCAACATGACCCCAACCTATAAACAAGAGCAGACAACTCTATCAAGCATTTTGTCATAATTATTGCCCCTTTTATACGTAGAATATGCATATTATTGATAAATCTATGTTAAAGTTTGTGTACTACCCCAAATATTTCCTATATCCTTTGACATATTGCTTTTATATGTTGCATACTTGTTTACCAACATGACCCCAACCTATAAACAAGAGCAGACCACAGTATCAAGCATTTTGACATAATTATGTCCCCTTTTACACTTAGATAATTGAACATTTTGCTTAAATTGCCATGACTTCTTTATTTATTATCACATTTTATTATTACTTTGACAAAACAACACTTACCTGAAGACCACAATGGATTCCACCCAAATGATACCCCACGCCCCTACCCAGAATCCCTTCTCCCCCCCCCCCCCCCCTTACCTCCCCCCTCCCATTTTTTTTTTAACATAATCTAATAAATGACCCCACCCCACATTAAACCCACTCTCACCCCCCTACCCCTCCCCCCAATTTTTTTTTAAACATCATCTAATAAATGACCACACCCCACATTATACCCCCCTCTCACCCCCACCTACCCCCTACCCCTCCCTCCCAATTTTTTTTTATGTTTTTTTAAACAACATCTAATAAATTACCACACCCCACATTTTATCCCCCTCTCACCCCCCCCCCCCCCCCCTACCCCCATAACATTTTTTTTATTTTATTTTTTTTATTTTGAAAGATCATCTAATAAATGACCACACCCCACATTATACCCCCTCTCAACCCCCCCCCCCCCCCCCTTTGAAAGATCGTCTATTAAATTATTGAATATGAACAGTTTCCCCATGATGTTATACTTTATACTGTCAAGCATTCGAATAGTCGAGCGCGCTGTCCTCTGACAGCTCTTGTTATACATGTTCTTCAAATATCTTGATTTTGTATTAATTGTAAAGTTATGTTAAATAAAAAAATCTAAACTTTTTTCCCATATCACTTCCTTGAATAACTGCTAAAAGTCGTTTGATTAACCATCTTATTTTCCCACATGTAGGGCCCCCTTAACTGCAAGACCAGGGCTCGTGTGGGAACCAAGGCCCCAGGTATCATCCCTAGAATCTCCGTAAAGGAGCCCATGCAGACCGGCATTAAAGCCGTGGACAGCCTGGTACCCATCGGTCGTGGTCAGAGAGAGTTGATCTACGGGGACAGACAGACTGGGTAGGTTTGATTAAGTAAATGAACATTCCAGAAATTGTGCATGAATTTTATACAGTTTAGCAAGAAAAGCAAAAAAAAAAGATTTTTTTTCCTCTTTGTGTGCATAAACAAAGGTTAGTTTGGTTTTTGGCTGAGTCTTTCATTCTGCTAATCATGGGGAGTTCTAGTTTCTATCTTAGTTTATAAGTCACACTGTGATGACACCCATGCACCACTCTAATGGAGAATGATGATAACCAACTTACTGTCTGAGTGTGTATAAAATAAAATAGCTAATTACTTAATTCCTTCCTAAGTATGTTGTTCCAATTAACCTTGATAAGTGTAATAATTGTATGTAGTGCTTTTTCTCACTACTTTTGGAACATTACCTGAACCCGTTACAAAAGGAATTGAAGTATCAGTTATCTTCAAATTGATAATCAAGTTTTATTGTTTTATTTAAAAATCATATTAGTGAAATTCAGTGGAATTGGACTGTATTATTATCCCCCGCCAAAGGCAGAGGGATATAGAATTGGCATCCATCGGTCAGTCCGTCTGTATGTCACAAATTTTATTATTGGTGGGGGAAATCAGTTCAACAAATTTCTTGTTTTTATTAGCACAGCTGTTTTCGGAGAAAACCCGAGGTATTGTCATAGCCAGTTTGTCGTGTCGTCCGCCATGGGCGTCGTGCTAAAACCTTAACATTGGCTCTAAAATAAAAGTGCTTCCACCTACAACATTAAAACTTCATGTGTAGCTGCATCTTGACGAGTTCTACACGCCACACCCATTTTGGGGTCACTTGGTCAAAGGTCAAGGTCGCTGTGACCTCTTACAAAAATCTGACAAGCTTTCTTTTATTCAAAACTGCACGTGCAGCCGAGCGTTGGCACCCGTTATGCGGTGCTCTTGTTTTATTTTTTGCATTCCTGTACTTGTTTTCAAATACTGCATATGTGAACCACACGCATCATGCTTGTAGAGAATGGTCACATTATCGATGTCAGTAAAAAAAATCATGTCAGAGATAATTTAATAGACCTGAAGTTAAAAAAGATGGCTTAAAATGTTGGTACAACTGAATAAATTACAGGCCCGCTTAACAGACTAATCCCCAAAGCAAAATTGTGAAACAAATCCTAATGATGATTATATTTCAATTTTATTAAAATTCCATCTAACCAAATATATAAATATAAATGATTTTTGACGATGCTGCGAAGCAGCTTGTCTAAGTTATTCATACCATGAAAAAATTCTTCACAATGGCGACCTATGTAAAAGACCTAGCCAGTCCAATTGAGATAGCTCGATTTTTCTAATCAGCATACCTCGCTGATTATCATAATACCCCCACAAACGAAGCTTGGGGGGGGTATATAGGAGTGAACTTGTCTGTCGGTCGGTCTGTTTGTCCGTACTAAGTGTCAGCTCTCTTATTCAAGTAGTTTTTATCCGGTCTTCACCAAACTTGGTCAGAAGTTGTATCTACATGATGTCTTGGCCAAGTTCGAACCTGGGCCTTGCAGGGTCAAAAACTAGGTCATGGGGTCACTAAGTGCGTTTTAAACATTCAGCATGTTGTCCGCTCTCTAATTCAAGTAGTTTTCATCTAATCTTCACCAAACTTGGTCAGAAGTTGTAACTAGATGATGTCTAGGCCAAGTTCTAACATGGGCCTTGCCGGGTCAAAAACTAGGTCATGGGGTCTCTTAGTGGGTTTTAAACATTCAGCATGTTGTCCGCTCTCTAATTCAAGTAGTTTTCATCTGATCTTCACCAAACTTGGTCAGAAGTTGCATCTAGATGATCTTAAGGCCAAATTCGAACATGGGCCTTGCTGGGTCAAAAACTAGGTCAAGGGGTCACTTAGTGCGTTTTTTAACATTCAGCATGGTGTCCTCTCTTATTCAAGTAGTTTTCATCCGATCTTCACCAAACTTGGTCAGAAGTTTTATCAAGATGATCTGAAGGCCAAGTTTGAACATGGGCCATGCCGGATCAAAATTTAGGTCACAGGGTCACTTAGTACGTTTTACACATTTAGCATGGTGTCTGCTCTCTAATTCAAGTAGTTTAAATCCGATTTTCACCACACTTGGTCAGAAGTTGTAACTAGATGATGTGTAGGTCAAGTTCGAACATGGGCCATGCCGGGTCAAAAACTAGGTCACGGGGTCACTTAGTGTGTTTTTAACCTCACCATGTTGTCGGCTCTCTAATTTGAGTAGTTTTTATCCAATCTTCACCAAAATTCTTCAAAAGTTGTATCTTGATAATGTGTAGGGCAAGTTTGAATATGGGTCATGCCGGGTCAAAAACAAGGTCACTGGGTCACTTAGAGCGTTTTAAACATCACAATGTTGTCGGCTCTCTAATTCAAGTAGTTTTCATCCAATCTTCACCAAACTTGGTCAGAAGTTGTATCTAGATGATGTCTATGTCAAGTTTGAATATGGGTCATGCCGGGTCAAAAACTAGGTCACGGGGTATCTTAGTGTGTTTTAAACCTCGCCATGTTGTCCGCTCTCTAATTCAAGTAGTTTTTATCCAATCCTCACCAAACTTGGTCGCAAGTTTTATCTAAATGATCTCTAGGAAAAGTTTGAACATGGGCCATTCTGGGCCTAAAACTAGGTCACGGGGTCACTTAGTGCATTTTTTAACATTCAGCATGGTGTCCGCTCTCTAATTCAAGTAGTTCACATCCTATCTTCACCAAACTTGGTCAGAAGTTTTATGGAGATGATCTTAAGGCCAAGTTAGAACATGGGCATTTCTGTGTCAAAAACTAGGTCAAGGGGTCACTAAGTGCTTTTTAAAAATTGAGCATGGTGTCCGCTGTTTTTTGTGAAGACGACATGCAAAATATTATGTGTCAATGCGGCATGTGGGGGTATTCGTCAGGTCTGTGACAAAGCCCTAGTTGATAAAGGTATAGGAAGCTGAGGTATAAATAGGACAGCATATTCTGGGAAAAAGATTTAATAATAGTTTGAAAACGTTCATTTTAAATCAGTTATATTCAATCCATTATATGTTTATAGATCAATGAAACAACTATGCATTTTCTGTATTGTATCAGGGTTCTCAATAACTTTTGAGCCAACAGGCCAAACTGCGAGGCCAACCAGCCTTCTAGGGGGGTTCGGGGCTCATGCTCCCCCTGAAAATTTTAAAATTGAGCATTTGATAACCTGCATTTTGGGCCATTTTATGGCTATTTTAATGGTCAACAAGGCACTTACATTTGAGCATTTTTTTGTGCATTTTATGAATTTTAGCTTTTTTAACTAACAACAGATAATTGAAAAAAGCTATTTATTTCTTTTGTAAAATTTTAATGAATATAAAATGCGATTTTTCACAAATAAAGTGTATCATAATTCGGATAAATACGACTTTAGGATACGTTGCACTCAATTTTTAGGGTCAATTTTTACGATTTTGACGTTTTTTTTTGCACAAGGTTCCAATTGGAACATTTTGTTCTGATAAGGAAAAAACTTCAATTTTGGATTGGGAATGTGGCCTAAATTCGGCCCTACAGGACAGGGGAAATGGCCTGATCGTCCTTTTACCATGCACATTTTGCGTGACACTTCTAGTTTGAAACGTAACTGAATTAAAACAAACTTTCACAACAACAAAAAAATTCACCATGTGATGGAAAAACGTCAAAATATTTGACTGTTTTTTTACCGATTCCAATTTGCGCCATTTCATTGTTGTTGTTGTTGTAATGCGTTTAGGGAGATAATCAAGCGACGTCTTTGCTTAATAGCAAAAAGGAGCAAAATTACAGAAAAGACACGCAAATTTAGAAAAGTAAATTGCCGATATTCGGAATCTGAGCGATTTTCAACCGGCCAAAATCTGATTTCAAACGGCCGATTTGGCCGGCGGCCGGCTCTTATTGAGAACCCTGTTGTTTTTGACATTTGTCGTGATTCAGTAAATAAATTGCGAATTAAAAGGTGTATAATTAACTTTCAACGCGATCATGAGTGTAAAGAAAACGTATTATTTCAAACCTGCCTTTTGTAAACGTTGTAGCGACTATGGTATATGAACAGCATATTACAGTAGCCATAGGACGTCTGTGAAACCCGCTCTTATGAGTGCTTTCTCATTTTGCATATTTAATAAACTTTTCAAACAGAAATTACAGAGCCACATCAGTGCACATACTATGTTTGAAATTCATTCGTTTGTTGTATATCGATTGCCATTTTAAACACATATTAGGTCATATCGCGGAGATTTAGTTAACCTTACCATGTGTTCATGGGCAAACTCGCGTATTCAAGTGCTCTTACGACTATGTGCTCATACCTAATTTTGGGAATCATTATGAAATTATTGCTGTACTTAACAAACAAACATGCCTAAGCTTATTGAATTAGAGAAAAAAACAATAATCAAAAGAGGAAAATTATATGTTCATGCACATGGGTATGTGAAATCAGGTCCATACACATAACATCATTAGCTTAGGAAAGAAAACAACGAAATATAAAGTTTGGTATGATATACATGTGAAATTAAAGAGCATGGTGGAATTAAAGAGCATGTCAAGTTTTGAATTTATATGCTGAAACTTCATGTTATAACCCACAAACGTTTTACTGTAACAGAACGTTTTTAGCTCATCTATTTTTTGAAAAAAAAATTATGAGCTATTGTCATCACCTTGGCGTCTGCGTCGGCGTTGGCGTCTGGTTAAGTTTTGCATTGAGGTCCACTTTTTGAGATAGCTCGATTTTTCTAATCAGCATACCTTGCATTCAAACTTGGTACACTTACTAACTATCATGAGAGGACTGGGCAGGTAAAGTTAGATAACTCTGGCGTGCATTTGGACAGAATTATGTGTCCTTTTTATACTTAGAAAATTGAAAATTTTGGTTAAGTTTTGCGTTTAGGTCCACTTTTCTCAGAAAGTATCAATGCTATTGCATTCAAACTTGGTACACTTACTTTCTATCATGAGGGGACTGGGCAGGCAAAGTTAGATAACTCTGGCGTGCATTTTGACAGAATTATGTGCCCTTTTTATACTTAGAAAATTGAAAATTTTGGTTAAGTTTAATGTTTAGGTCCATTTTATTCCTTAAGTATCAAAGCTATTGCTTTCATACTTGCAGCACTTACTAACTATCATAAGAGGACTGTGCGGGCAAAGTAATGTAACTCTGACTGGCATTTTGACAGAATTATGTGCCCTTTTTATACTTAGAAAATTGAAAATTTGTTTAAGTTTTGTGTTTAGGTCCACTTTATTCCTACAGTATCAAAGCTATTGCTTTCATACTTGCAACACTTATTAACTATCATAAGGGGACTGTGCAGGCAAAGTTATGTAACTCTGACTGGCATTTGGACGGAATTATGGGCCCTTTATACTTAGAAAATTGAAAATTTGGTTAAGTTTTGTGTTTTGGTCCACTTTACCCCTAAAGTATCAAAGATATTGCTTTCATACTTGGAACACTCGCAAACTATCATAAGGGTACAGTAAAAGGACAAGTTGCATAACTCTGGTTGTCATTTGTACGGAATTATGGCCCTTTTTTTACTTAGTAACTTTGAATATATGGTTAAATGTTGTGTTTCGATCCACTTTACTTCTGAAGTATCAAGGCTATTGCTTTCAAACTTCAAATACTTTCATGCTATCATGAGGTTACTGTACCTGGCAAGTTGAATTTTACCTTGACCTTTGAATGACCTTGACTCTCGAGGTCAAATTATTAAATTTTGCTAAAATTGCCAACTTCTTTATTTATGATTAGATTTGATTGATACTTTGACAAAACTACTCTAACCTGACATTCCACAATAGACTCCTACCAAACCATCCCCCGTGCCCTTCCCCCCTCCCCCTCCCCCCCCCCCTCGAATCCTCCCCCCCCTAAATGTTTTTTTTTTATCATCTCACAAATGACCACCACACCCTCACACTATACCCCTCCACCCCACCCACCCCCTCAATTTTTTTTTAAACGGTTAAAAAACCCAAATATTTTTTTTATTATTTTATGTTTGAAATACCGTCCAACCATCGCACCCAAGAATCCCCCCAACCCCCCCTCCCCCCACCCGAACCCCCCCCCCTTATCTTTCTTTTTTTTTTTTTTAAGATCATCTCACAAATGACCACCACACCCTCACACTATAACATCCCCCCCCCCTCCACCCCCAATTTTATTTTTTATTTTTTTTGAAACGGTTAAAAAACACAAATATTTATTTTTATTATTTTATATTTGAAATACCGTCCAACCATCGCACCCCCCCCCCCCTCCCCCCGAATTATATAATTTTTTTCCGCATTTTTGGAAAATAATGTTATATGTCCACACCCCCACACTATACACCGCTCTTCACTCCACCCCTCCCTCCTTTGTGATTGAAAATGAGAGTCCCTTCACCTTTAAAAAGAAAATAGATGAGCGGTCTGCAACCGCAAGGCGGTGCTCTTGTTGTAAGATAAGTGGTACAGAAAATACATGTTGAATATCTTTTTAAGATATGTCTTGTTATATTTGATCGAAAATGTAACCCGCCACCCAGTTTCGCTGAATGGATCAAGTTCCCCACGCGTACTACTTCCCAGTACCCCCATTTTTTTTCGTACCCAATTTTTTTCGTACCCACATTTTTGCTCGTACCCAATTTTTTTTTCCCACCCAATTTTTTTTTCCTAACCAAATCTTTATTCGTACCCAATTTTTTTTTTTTTTCATAATTTTTGTACCCAAACTTTTCGTACCCATTTTTTTGTACCCACATACACAATTGTGGTGATGTAGATGAACTTAAATAGATGCTTTTATATCAATCCTCTTCAAAAGCATCATCACACCAGTACTGTCAGTACTTTGATTTTTAATACTTATCTGAATTATTTTCAAGAGTTATATTTTTTTTATTCCCAATTCAGTGCAATTTTAGCCGAAAATAACACTGAAATTGCATTTTTTCCTCAATGGCCAAAAAAAAGGCCTGTATAAAATAACAAAAATATCAGTTTTTCTATTCACAAACCATCTTATTAGTTGGTTGGAACTTTATGCTTTAAAAAGTTCTTCATAAACGGCCCTCAAAATAACCTGTCCATCTTATAACAATAAGAAATAGAAAGGGACAAATGAAACATAAACTTGAATAAAAATAAAATTTTACCAGCCACTTAACCCTTTGCATGCTGGGAAATTTGTCGTCTGCTAAAATGTTGTCTGCTAAATTTCTAAAATAAGCATTGTCTTATATTTTTTTTCAAAAAATACTATCAGAATAGCAAACAGTTTGGATCCTGATAGAACCACGTTTTGTGGCGTCTCATCTGAATCCAAACTGTTTGCAAAGGCCTTCTAATTCCGGTTCCAGCGCTCAAAGGGTTAAATGTCTGTCGGGTTTTATTCTAATTGACAATTTTCACAGTTATTGTTACTTCAAAGAATGAAAGGTGACCCAAAATTCTTCTTGATTTCAATGATATAAAATTGATGTCAAAATCAAGTGAAACATCGTCACTAACAAAGAGCATCTCTTTTTTTCTAGCAAAACTGCCATTGCCATTGACACAATCATCAACCAGAAACGTTTCAATGAAGGCAAGGATGAAAAGAAGAAGCTGTACTGTATCTACGTGGCCATTGGTCAGAAAAGATCCACTGTTGCACAGATCGTCAAGAGGCTGGCAGATGCTGGTGAGATGTGGGAGACAAAACAAGTCGCATTATGGGAAAACTGGGCTTAATCAGGGTCAACACCTACCACCTTGATGGAATTTTTGTTTAAAAGTCTCTTCATAGCGCAAATCCAGTGTTAGCTGAAAGCTGTGTCCCTAATTAGATTTTGCAGACTGCACATTCTAATCTGGGATGGAACTTTACTCACATGTATTAAGCCAAGTTTTCCCAGAACAGCTTAAATAAGCACTGGTCACAAGCAATGCACCTCAGTGATTCATTTTGAAATCTACATCAATGAGTCCCTGGGACTCGCATATTTTGAAACAATGGGTCCAAACTGAAAACAATGGGTCCCAGATTGTGTCTTTGTAAATTCGTTACAAATAATCTTCTTAACATGATACACCTTAGCCAGGGGCTCTTTTATGCAATTTTACAGCTAAAAACAAAAATAGGTATATAGCAAGTAAAATCTTTATTTGTTTTACTTTTAATAACAAACAGTGAAACATTTAATATCTTACACAGAGAGCTTTTAACATCTTTAACAATTCGGACTGACTAGAGTTTTAATAGATTGGATGACTAGTGTTTATAATTTTTTGGTCAAAATTAGCCCTTTCGAACAGTGTGACAAAAGACAATTTCTCCTTTGGTCAAAAGGTTAACACCTTCAATACATATTAAGTGTAACAACATTGGTACTCTGTTTAAGGTGTATAGCCTTCTCGCCTTGTTTTTTTTCTCCAAACAGGGAGCTTTTCCACAAATTCATTCTGGGCAAAATTGCACAACTTCACTCTCATAAGTTTGTCTGGTTTGGACTTTTCGCTAATTTTGTCATACCATTAACCTTGTTGTGGTCAGTACACACTGAACAAAACATGTAGCCTTCCGCGTTTTTTTCACTGGGGACATAGCCAAGAGTAGAGCCCGAGCCACTTTGTCTGAAATTTTCTTCTTTTTTTTCTTTAGAAACATCATTGTCATTGTAGTCTACGCAGGGAGTGTCAGTTTTGAGTTCTTCGGCCGAGGAACTGGTGTTTTTAAAGAAAAATATTAATTTATATTGTTGAGGACCAATTTTGAAAACCTTTTGGGTGGCATTTTCTTTGTTTACCATCCGGGAAAGCCAAATAACCGTCAAACGAACTTTTAATAAAACGTCGTAACTGATTGGATAATTGATATATTTCAACCAATCAAAATACGCGTACTACATTCCGAATGTGTTGACGTGTTTCGCTTATCACCACAAATCGAACTCTGTATGTACAACTTTGACGATGTTGAAAATCAGAGTTTTTAAACATTGCGTCCCAAGGACGCACATGTTTGAGAATGATGCGTCCCCAGAAAAACGTGCGTCTGGTACGCTGGACGCACAGAAAATGAATCACTGCAGACTTAAAGTTTCACAAAAGATAGTTTTGAATATTTTCTTGCATTAAAGTAATACAAGAAATTGGATATCCTTATCCAAATTGATACAAGAAATTGGATATCCTTATCCAAAAGCCTTAATTTGAAGACAAATGAAACATCTTAAGAAAATATTTTTTTAATATATAAAACATTTTAATATTTGATTTTGCATTGTTCATGGTTATGACTCTTTGTTGGGTTGTTAGATGCCATGAAGTACACCATCGTTGTGAGTGCCACGGCCTCGGATGCTGCCCCCCTGCAGTACCTGGCGCCCTACTCTGGTTGCACTATGGGCGAGTTCTTTAGAGATAACGGCAGACATGCACTCATCATCTATGATGATCTTTCCAAACAGGTGAGTGGGGATGAATTCAATTGTGCCTCGCTCTAGGAAAACCGGGTTAAATACATGTGCTTAAACTCAATCAATGCAAAAAAAAAAAAAAAAATGTTTCAGGACATGAGGTCCAATAACTTTTAAAATTAACATCACTAGATTTTACTGGACCTTGTTCTGCTTTAACCAACAATAAAAAATATTTTTTATTTTTATCATTATGACGTTCACAATGTTTAACATATCTAAATACACAGGTTTTTTTTTACCTCATATATAAGACGCCGAATATCGGCGTCTTCCCCCACGAAACTAGGCTGGTTTTTTTTCCCCTTTCTGGACCCAAAAATTCCCTCTCCCAAAAAAAAATTTTTTTTGAAAGATGTGTCTCATGATTATGAGAATTTGTTTTTTTTTTGTTTTTTTTTTTTTTGAAAGATGTGTCTCATGATTATGAGGGTTTGTTTTCTTGTTTCTATCTTAGTTCATTATGCACACTGTGATGACACCCCATGTACCAATCTAATGGAGAATGATGATAACCCATCACCCAACTTTTTGTCTGAGTGTGGTTTTATAGGACTGTACAATGTTGCTTATTAAGCTCAAATAGTCAGTTTGAAGACATGGGTGTAAGCTTTGTAAACAGGTCAGTATAAACAGAATGTTAATTAGTCTGTTCAGGCTGTATTAGCGCTTATTGACACACTGGTAAATAATTAAGACCAGGTATTGCAAACAAACCATATTTATTGATACAAATGCTTTTTCAAAGATCAAGTAAAAGCCAGCTTTTATTTAAATTGAAAAGATTTAAGATGTAGAAAGCAAGATATATTTGCGCTTCAGTTTCTGTGTACATTAGTAACATAACAAAATGTTGTGTCCCCCTTCCAGGCCGTAGCTTATCGTCAGATGTCCCTGCTGCTGCGTCGACCCCCCGGCCGAGAGGCGTACCCTGGTGACGTGTTCTACCTGCACTCTCGTCTGCTGGAGCGTGCGGCCAAGATGAATGACGCTCACGGAGGGGGCTCTCTCACCGCTCTACCTGTCATCGAGACACAGGCCGGTGATGTGTCTGCATACATCCCAACCAACGTCATCTCCATCACTGATGGTCAGATATTCTTGGAGACAGAGTTGTTCTACAAGGGTATCAGACCTGCCATCAACGTGGGTCTCTCTGTCAGCAGAGTAGGGTCTGCCGCCCAGACCAAGGCAATGAAACAGGTACACAGTTGTAAACAAAGGAGCATCGCGTTTAGTGAACACCCACTTTAGCATGTGCAGTCCGCACAAGTTAATCTGGGACAACACCTCTATGGACTGGATTTTCGTTTAAAAGACCTATTTTTAAAAAATGCATACAAGTGGAAAGTGTCCTGTGATTTGCCTGAGCAGACTATGGGCTTATCTGGACAACACTTTAGGTACATGCATTTAGCTCCATTTTTCTAGAAGAGGCTAAATTTAAACTATATTTGCATAAGCAGATCAGTGTTTTGTTCACTTAAGGTCTTTAATTTGAGTTGCCAATTGCCATAGATACAGGACATGAATTCCTGATGAGTACAAACAAAAATGGATTAACTTGAGGTCACTGCCTAAGAACTGTTGATGAAAATCATATCATTGACTAATGAGGGTTTAAACTGTTTTGTTTGGCACACACCTCATGCTTAGCTCAGTGCTATTGACTTAAATGGCATATAACACCACACAATACATGAAATACAAACACTGAAATGAATAAATGTGGTGTCATTGCTCTAGAAAAGTCAATTCAAAACAAATTGCAAGCTTGTTTTATCATAACCAAAATGGTTTTAGCATATTTATGCCCCCCTTCGAAGAAGAGGGGGTATGTTGATTTGCACATGTCGGTCGGTCCATCCACCAGATGGTTTCCGGATGATAACTCAAGAACGCTTAGGCCTAGGATCATGAAACTTTATAGGTACATTGATCATGACTGGCAGATGACCCCTATTGATTTGTCGGTCAAAGGTCAAGGTCACAGTTACTCAATATAGTTTAATTGTTTACGGATGATAACTCAAGAATGCTTAGGCCTAGGATCATGAAACTTCATAGGTACATTGATCATGACTCGCAGATGACCCCTATTGATTTGCAGGTCAAAGGTCAAGGTCACAGTGACTCGAAACAGTAGAATGGTTTCCGGATGATAACTCAAGAATGCTTAGGACTAGGATTATGAAACTTCATAGGTACATTGATCATGACTGGCAGATGACCCCCAGGGGTTTTTTTTAGAGAAAGGGGAAGACGCTGGGTGAAAGGGGAAAAAAGTGCGAAAGAGACATTTTAGGGGAAAAAATAAAAACTGTTCATTTCAATGTCTATCACTCATCAAAAGATGCTTGTCTCTGTCCTTTTTGTTCTTAAACACATTTAACACGTATTAAAGTCAAAGTCCTTAATTAAGTTGCAGGTGTAGATCTAATTATGGGAAATGTTTTCAACTATATTTCTGTACTGGGGCCGGGGGACGATGTCAATTTTGTGATTTCAATTTCATGATGAATGGGTTGACGATATTGACCTGCTACCGTATTGGAAGAGAAAGGAGCGGCAGCTGCTTATTGTCTACTTTCACTTTCACAATGTTCGATGTTGATTTCCTCAGAATCCTGCTGGGTTATAACGGTTTTTGATGATTCTTTCCTTAAAAAATGCCTCGATGCATTCAGTATCTTCCGAGTCCGAATGTTTTATTTTGTTTGTGTAAGAACGCCAATTGTGAGACATTTTTTTCTGTTTTCACGTTTATATCTTGGCTTGCACATAGCCCGGATGAAAATTCGACTGGTTTCCGGTAATTTATTGATGAAACACCCTTCTCGCGCAAGACCGGTATCCAGTAAAATAGTCACATGATTATTACGATTAGTTGCCCAGTTTACATGACGTAATTTAAGAGCTATATTTAGAATAACTGGGATTCCCAGATTTTTTGTGTGCGTCTGGAGAGAGAGAGAAAGATCGTTGTACATGGTGCAAATTGGATAATTGTCGAATGCTTAAAGGAAAAATAAACATTTCTTTGTGAGAAAATATTATATTTTGGTGAAAAATGATATTTTTGGTGGGGAAATTGTATTTTGAGGGGGAAAATTCTGGTAGGGGCTATAATAGAAACCAGGAGTGCAACTTGTTTTGCCGAAAAACTACACATCTTTACTTTAAACCATGTATCACGAACAATTTCTAACGAATAAACTGCACCCTGGTTGTTTTCGAAAGCTAATAAAATAAATTATCAGGATATATTAACATCAGTGCCATTGATCCAGCAGTATTTGATACCAGCCCGCAAAAGTTGACCCATTTCCAAAATCATGTTTGGTTGGACATCTTTGTGTCCACATAGAGATTTTCCATGTCGATCACTTATAAGAGCTAAATCTCAATAACCAAGTCATTAAACGGTAGATAAACAGCACCTGTATTCACATTATACATTTTTCAATCGGTTACAATACCCATTGTTATCGAAAAAGTATGGTAAACACCATTTTATCGCGTCTTTCGATCGGCGAGTACAAAATCTAATCAGAAAAATTCTATTTTGACTCTGGGAAACCCTTTGATGACTTCCAAGATTTTGTAAACACAAAATACGATTGGTCGGTTTTCATCAATTTCTCACTTACCTTTTACGGAGAACCTCGGGAAATTCCGCCCAACCAATAAAAAGAACGCATGCGAACACAATGCTTTATCGATTGACGTCAGAGGATTCCCACACTTCCTTCACAAATTAAACCTCTTGGTTGTTTACTTACACATCAGAGTGAATAACACTTTTGATGGTGTGCGAATGACTATAAAATGTATTGTTATCGATTCATAGATGTTTATTGAACGGGAAATAACCGTTTAAATGACGAACAGTCATGTAATCTTTGTGCTGCTGTTTGAAACAATCGGGAAACGAAGCTTTTTTGGACACTACGGTGTCCGACCAAAATGTTTTCCGTGAGTGTCAATTTCCGAGGGCTGGTATCTAAATACTGCTGGATCAATGGTACTGATGTTAATTTTTCCAGATAAATAATTGTATTAGCTTTCAAAAACAATCGGTGTGTAGTTGCTTTGTTAAAAATTGTTCGAGATACATGGTTTACAGAAAAGATGGTGTAGTTTTTCAGCAAATGAAGTTGCACTTCTTGTTTCTATTATAGCAAATATATATATATATATATATATATATATACTATGGGCTTCCCTCTTGTGGCTTTATGCATGTGTGTAGAGTTTCATTCCAGATGAGCCTGTGGTGCAAGGTATAAAAAGCTTTCTAACTTGCGTGTATGTGTTTTGCAGGTGACAGGCTCCATGAAGCTGGAGTTGGCCCAGTACCGAGAGGTGGCTGCCTTTGCCCAGTTCGGCTCTGACCTGGACCAGTCTACACAGAACCTCCTCAACCGTGGAGTGAGGCTCACTGAGCTCCTCAAGCAGGGACAGTATGGTATGTGCTGCACAGCGGGTTGTAATCTTCAGGGTCTCATGTAGAAATAAGCTACTGTCTGGGAAAACTGGGTCTTAATGATTGTTCATAAAATGTTGTCCCAGATTAGCCTGTGCAGTCCACACAGGGTAATCAGGGACAACAATTTATGCCTGAACTGGATTTTGATAAGGAGAGACTTCTTTTAAACAAAAAAATACAATTAAAAAGGGAAAGTTTCTTATTGTGTGCAGACTTCATATAATAATCTCGGAAGACACTTAGCTGACATGCATAAAGCCCCGTTTTCCCAGAGCTGGCTCAAATCTAAAAAAGGTACAATCATGTCACACTTAAGCCTAGATTTCTTGTGAGGATTGGGATAAAAGGAAATGACCCAAAGTTGACTTATCTGCCCTCAAGTCACACTGTGATGACACCCATGTACCACTCTAATGGAGAATGATGATAACCCATCACCCAATTAATTGTCTGAGTGTGATTAATGTCCATTAAAATAACTAGCTCCAGGAGGTCAAGTTTGATTGTGTCTAAGGTACTTACACATGCAGTGTGTTTTTAGCTCACCTGTCACGAAGTCAGGGATTGTAATTGGGTCATCTAGGGTCAAAAACTAGGTCAAATCATAAAACCTTGCGTAGACAGCAGAGGTCACAGTTTTCATTAGATCTTAATGAAATATAGTCAGAATGTTTGTCTTGTTAAAATCTGAGTTGGGATTATAAGGGTCAATTTTCACCCCGGGGACATTTAAGTTGATGTAGCAAGGTTAGTCAGGTGAGCCATTCAGGGCCATCATGGCCCTCTTGTTTTAATTTGTATTATCAAAAACTAATTTTACACATTTTAAAGGGGAACACAATTATTGTTATAAAAAGCTTGTACTGAAAACTAATTGACATGAAATCTTATCTGTTGCCCTGCACTTGTGAGAAAATAGATGAGCACACATCTGCCTGTTTACACTGTGATGACACGCATGTACCACTCTAATGGAGAATGATGATAACCCATCACCCAAACAGTTGTCTGAGTGTATATTTTGTTTCATAAAATATTGGTAACTGGATAAGAGATTTATTATGGCAGTCCGTTGCAGATTGAAGTTAACAGCCATGTCGGGTTCACATCCACTACTTTTGCACTTGAGGCCCTAACTGAACTTCCAATATAATGCTCATTTTTATGCCCCCATTCGAAGAAGAGGGGGTATATTGCTTTGCTCATGTCGGTCAGTCTGTCGGTCCGTCCACCAGGTGGTTTCCGGATGATAACTCGAGAACGCTTGGGCCTAGGATCATGAAACTTCATAGAAACATTGATCATGACTCGCAGATGACCTCTATTGATTTTGAGGTCACTAGGTCAAAGGTCAAGGTCACGGTGACCCGAAATAGTAAAATGGTCTGGATGATAACTCAAAAACGCTTATACCTAGGATCATGAAACTTGATAGGTAGATTGATCAGGACTCGCAGATGACCCCTATTGATTTTCAGGTCACTAGGTAAAAGGTCAAGGTCACGGTGACCCGAAATAGTAAAATGGTTTCCGGATGATAACTCAAGAACGCTTATGCCTAGAATCATGAAACTTCATAGGTAGATTGATAATGACTGGCAGATGACCCCTATTGATTTTCAGGTCACTAGGTCAAGGTCACGACGACCCGAAATAGTCATATGGTTTCCAGATGATAACTCTAGAAATCTTATGCCTAGAATCATGAAACTTCATAGGTAGGTTGATAATGACTGGCAGATGACCCCTATTGATTTTCAGGTCACTAGGTCAAAGGCCAAGGTCACGGTGACCCGAAATAGTAAAATGGTTTCCGGATGATAACTCAAGAACGCTTATGCCTAGGATCATGAAACTTGATAGGTAGATTGATAATGACTCGCAGATGACCCCTATTTTATTTCAGGACGTGGTCAAAGGTCAAGGTCACGGTGATCCAAAATAGTAAAATGGTTTCCGGATGATGACTCAAGAACGCTTATGCCTAGGATCATGAAACTTGATAGGTAGATTGATCATGACTCGCAGTTGACCCCTATTGATTTTCAGGTCACTATATCAAAGGTCAAGGTCACAGTGACCCAAAATAGTAAAATGGTTTCCAGATGATAACTCAAGAACGCTTATGCCTAGGATCATGAAACTTCATAGGTACATTGATCATGACTCGCAGATGACCCCTATTGATTTTGAGGTCACTAGGTCAAAGGTCAAGGTCATGGTGACCCAAAATAGAAACATGGTTTCCGGATGATAACTCAAGAACGCTTATGCTTAGGATCATGAAACTTCATAGGTACATTGATCATGACTCGCAGATGACCCCTATCGATTTTCAGGTCACTAGGTCAAAGGTCAAGGTCACAGTGACAAAAAACATTCACACAATGGCTGTCACAACAACTTAGAGCCCATATGGGGGGCATGCATGTTTTACAAACAGCCCTTGTTCACTCACTTTTTTCCCAGAAGTTTGGACTGAGAAAGGTGGAACATTCCTAAAACGTATTTTAACTTTAGTGCTGCTTCGTAAAACAACCATGCTTTAAACACCACTTCTGATGACACCAATTTACCACTGTTATGTCATAATGTGAAGTTCTGATAATCCATCTCCAATACTGTTGTCAGAGTTTTGATCCATCACCCATGCAGTTTCTTTTAGTATAATAATTCATCATACAAATATTATGTATTAAATTTTGATCTGTAATATGATGTTTATATTCAAAGTAAACGTTCTGAAATGAATGTTGAAAATTCTTTACTGATCAAAGATCAATTATTTTTTGTGGAAACTATTTAATTTTAAGACATACTCTAGGATCCTTTATTCCAAACTTTACCCTATTTTGGGTATTGAAACTTTATTGAAAGTGCACAACTGCACTGTTTGTTACAAAGTGATCCTGACATTTGTATAACTCTTGTTTATAACGATATTTCACCAGATTAAGCTGTGAAGTTTTAGTCCCTGTTTACACTGTGATGACACCCCATGTACCACACTAATGAAGAATGATGATAACCCATCACCCAAACAGTTGTCTGAGTGTTTACCATTAATATTTTTTTATAAGGTATTAATAACACTAAGTATTGTTATTTAAGTACTCCTTTGTGCAACAACCATGCTTTGAACTTACTAAAAACTCTTTCTGTTTACACTGTGATGACACCCCATGTACCACTCTAATGGAGAATGATGATAACCCATCACCCAAACAGTTGTCTGAGTGTATATAGTGGGACCGTGGTCTAGTGGTAGGACGCTGGTCTATGAATCGGAAGGTCTCTGGTTTAAATCCCACTCAGACCACGGAATTTTCCTGAGCAAAAAATAAATCCCAATGTTGCTCCTCTCCACCCACGAGTATATATGGGTACTTGTAAGGGAAGTAAGTCAATGTGCTGTGGCTGCATACTGCGCAGAATGTAAATGGACGATATATCTTATTGATCAGGGTGTAAATGTCAAAGTAGATTAAAGATGAGTCTAGTATCAAAATCAGACGATAACCCATGCATTTACCATCAACCATAAATATCTGTAATAGCACATGTAAATTGAAAAGGTTTCAATAACACTTAATATTGTAATTGAAGTGCTTCTTTGTGCAACAACTTTCTTTTAAACTAAAAACTTACTGTTTACACTGTGATGACACCCATGTACCACTCTAATGGAGAATGATGAAAACCCATCACCCAAACAGTTGTCTGAGTGTATACCATAAATATCTATAATAGTAATATAAAGGTAGCAATAACACTAAATATTTTAAGCCTTTTTGTACAACAACAATGATTTAAACACTGTTTTCTGTTGACACTTTGATGACACACATGCACCACTCTTAAAGGAGAATGATGAAAAGACATGCAGTTTTCTGAGTGTGTATTATAATATAACGTTATTATATTTCACAGTTGATGTTTGGTCTTTGATGTGATGTTCATATTCAAAGTAAACGTTCTGAAATGAATGTTGAAAATTCTTCACTGATCAAAGATATAATTGCTACCTAAACACAGTTTTATATAGAGCCATTGTCCTCCTTGCAATCTATTTTATGTACATGACACTGTTTTTGAATGCCAAAAAGTTGATTTATGGTTACTACAGTTTCTCTGGTTTCAAATTGCCCCACATCTAGGGGATAATTTTTAGCTCATCTATTTTTTGAAAAAAAATTATGAGCTATTGTCATCACCTTGGCGTCGGCGTTGGCGTTGGCGTTGGCGTTGGCGTTGGCGTCGGCGTCCGGTTAAGTTTTGCGTTTAGGTCCACTTTTCTCAGAAAGTATCAATGCTATTGCATTCAAACTTGGTACACTTACTTACTATCATGAGGGGACTAGGCAGGCAAAGTTAGATAACTCTGGCGTGCATTTTGACAGAATTATGTGCCCTTTTTGTACTTAAAAAATTGCAAATTTTGGTTAAGTTTTGCGTTTAGTTCCACTTTTCTCAGTAAGTATCAATGCTATTGCATTCAAACTTGGTACACTTACTTACTATCATGAGGGGACTGGGCAGGCAAAGTTAGATAACTCTGGCATGCATTTTGACAGAATTATGTGCCCTTTTTATACTTAGAAAATTGACAATTTTGGTTAAGTTTTGTGTTTAGGTCCATTTTATTCCTTAAGCATCAAAGCTATTGCTTTCATACTTGCAACACTTACTAACTATCATAAGGGGACTGTGCAGGCAAAGTAATGTAACTCTGACTGGCATTTTGACAGAATTATGTGCCCTTTTTATACTTAGAAAATTGAAAATTTGATTAAGTTTTGTGTTTAGGTCCACTTTATTCCTACAGTATCAAAGCTATTGCTTTCATACTTGCAAGATTTATGAACTATCATAAGGGGACGGTGCAGGCAAAGTTATGTAACTCTGACTGGCATTTGGACGGAATTATGGGCCCTTTATACTTAGAAAATTGAAAATTTGGTTAAGATTTATGTTTTGGTCACTTTACCCCTAAAGTATCATAGATATTGCTTTCATACTTGGAACACTCACAAACTATCATAAGGGTACAGTAAAAGGACAAGTTGCATAACTCTGGTTGTCATTGTTACGGAATTATGGCCCTTTTTTGACTTAGTAACTTTTAATATATGGTTAAATTTTGTGTTTCGATCCACTCGAAGTATCAAGGCTATTGCTTTCAAACTTCAAATACTTACATGCTATCATGAGGTTACTGTACCTGGCAACTTGAATTTTACTTTGACCTTTGAATGACCTTGACTCTCAAGGTCAAATTATTAAATTTTGCTAAAATTGCCATAACTTCTTTATTTATGATTAGATTTGATTGATACTTTGATGAAACTACTCTTACCTGACATACCACAATAGACTTCACCCAAACCATCCCCCGTGCCCTCCCCCCCCTCCCCCCCCTCCCCCCCCCCCCTAATTTTTTTTTTTTTTTTTTTTTTATAAGATCATCTCACAAATGACCACCACACCCTCACACTATACCCCCACCCCACCCCCCCACCCCCCCCCCCCAAATTTTTTTTTTGATTTTTTTTTTTTTTTTTTTTTTTTTTTTTAAGATCATCTCACAAATTATCACCACACCCTCACACTATACCCCCCCCCCCCGATTTTTTTTTTTTTTTTTTTTTTTTTCGCTTTTTTGGAAGATAATGTAATAAATGTCCACAACCCCACACTATACACCCCTCTTCACTCCACTCCTCCCTCCTTTGTGATTGAAAATGAGAGTCCCTTCACCTTTAAAAAGAAAATAGATGAGCGGTCTGCACCCGCAAGGCGGTGCTCTTGTCTATACTTGCTTTGATGGTATAAGAAATTGTTGTCATTTTGTAACAATAATTATAATCTTGAGCAGGGAAAATAAAAAGTCCTAGAGAAAGATCTGATTAAATGTTATAACAGAACATAAGTGAATGCATCAAGCAAATGACACCTTATAATGACCTTTGATGAGAAGTTGAGTCGCACTCTAGGAAAACTTTGCTGACTGCCAGTGCGTAAAGCGTTGTCCAGGATAAGCCTATGCAGTGCACACAGGCTATTCAGAGATAACAATTTAGGCATAAACAGGATTTTTTCATACAGAAGAGAACTTCCTCCTAACGAAAAACACAAGTACAGAAAGCGTGTCTCTTGTAAGTCTGGGAAAACTGCACTGGCTAATATGGGGCTACACCCCATTTTCCAAG
The DNA here is from genome assembly GCF_020536995.1 of Dreissena polymorpha. Classification (NCBI taxonomy): domain Eukaryota; kingdom Metazoa; phylum Mollusca; class Bivalvia; order Myida; family Dreissenidae; genus Dreissena; species Dreissena polymorpha. The sequence goes on along the minus strand of NC_068358.1, from coordinate 100,810,900 downwards.
AGCAAGGCTCGAGTTAAAGCAATAAATACTGTCAAACAATAAGACTCCTTAAAATACTAAAAGGTCCTTCTCTCATTTTCAGCTCCGATGGCGCTGGAGGAGCAGGTGGCGTGTATCTACGCCGGGGTCAAAGGTCACCTGGACAAAGTTGACCCCTCAAAGATCACAGAGGCCGAGGAGGAGCTAATGGAGCACATCCGCCTCACAGAGAAGGACTTGCTGACGGACATCAGGGAGAAGGGCATGATCACCCCAGACACTGACGCCAAGCTGAAGGCGACCATTTCTGGCTTTATGGCTGCGTGGAAGCCCAAGCCTTGAGTGCCGACACCAGTTAGGGAACAAACGCTTGTAGAGATTTATAATAATTTGTGTATTTGAGACTTTAACAAATGTGCTGCAGCTGTTTTTGAAGGAAGTATTTTCTGATGTGTGCTAGGATAAAATGCTCGCAGTTTGCTGGATGATGTGATGTTAACACGTGCTCTGAACTTCAACATTTGTTGAGTAAAACAATAAAATTTAAACAAAAGTTGTATTTATTTTTGGGGGATATTCACTTGACAGCACTCAGTCTTAGCACTTGTGGTGTTGTTGATTTGTTTGATGATGTTTATACAAGAAAATTAAAAAGATTTCCACATGTTCTGTTTCTTTTTCTTAATTATTGCTTGTTTAAGTTCTTTTCACAGCTTTTTAGCTCACCTGTCACTAAGTGACATGGTGAGCTTTTGTGACCGTGTGATGTCCGTTTGTGCGTGCGTGTGTGTGTCCGTCAACAATTTGTTGGTGTAGACAGTAGAGGTAACTTTTTTCATCCAATCTTTATGAAATTTGGTCAGAATGTTTATCTTGATGAAATCTGGGTTGGGATTGTATTTGGGTCATCTAGGGTCAAAAACTAGGTCACTAGGTCAAATAATAGAAAATCCTTGTGTAGACAATAGAGGCAGCAGTTCTCATCCAATCATTTTGAAATTTGGTCAGTATGATGAAATCTGGGTTGGGATTGTATTTGGGTCATCTGAGGTCAAATAATAGATAAACCGTCGACAATTTGTTTGTGTTGACAATAGAAGTCACAGTTTTCGTCCAATCTTTATGAAATTTGGTCAGAATGTTTATCTTGATGAAATCTGGGTTGGAATTGTATTTGGGTCATCTGGGGTCAAAAACTAGGTCAAATAATAGAAAAAACTTGTGTAGACAATAGAGATCACAGTTTTCATCCAATCCTAATGAAATTTGGTCGGAAAGTTTTTCTTGATGAAATCTGGGTTGGGATTGTATTTTGGTCATCTGGGGTCAAAAACTAGGTCAAATAATAGAAAAACCTTGTGTAGACAATAGAGGTCACAGTTTTCATCCAATCTTTATAAAATTTGATCAGAATGTTTATCTTGATGAAATCTGTGTTGGGATTGTATTTGGGTCACCTGGGGTCAAAAACTAGGTCACTTGGTCAAATATTAGAAAAACCTTGTGTAGACAATAGAGGTCACAGTTTTCATCCAAACTTTATGAAATTTGGTCAGAATGTTTATCTTGATGAAAACTGGGTTGAGATTGTATTTGGTTAGTCAGATGCAATTCAGGGCCATCATGGCCCTCTTGTTTATTTTACTTTGGTAAAACAAATTAGATCTGTATGACCATACATTTTAAGTTAGGGAAATGGGTTCAATATTTGTTGTGTAACTTGCAATTGAGGTCCTCTTCATGCAGTTTGTTCAAATCATGCCACTGGGGTAAATTCACATCCCAGGGTCAATTTTCATGCCCCCCTTCGAAGAAGAGGGATTATATTGCTTTGCACATGTCGGTCCGTCCACCAGGTGGTTTCCGGATGATAACTCAAGAACGCTTGGGCCTAGGATCATGAAACTTCATAGGTACATTGATCATGACTTGCAGATGACCCCTATTGATTTTGAGGTCAAAGGTCTCGGTGACCCGAAATAGTAAAATGGTTTCCAGATTTTCAGGTCACTAGGTCAAAGGTCAAGGTCACAGTGATTCGAAATAGTAAAATGGTTTCCGGATGATAACTCAAGAACGCTTAGGCCTAGGATCATGAAACTTGATAGGTAGATTGATCATGACTCGCAGATGACCCCTATTTATTTTCAGGTCAAGGTCAGGGTGACCCGAAATAGTAAAATGGTTTTCGGATGATAACTCGAGAACGCTAATGCCTAGGATCATGAATTTTCATAGGTACATTGATCATGACTAGCAGATGACCCCTATTGATTTTCAGGTCACTAGGTCAAGGTCATGGTGACCCGAAATGGTAAAATGGTTTCCGGATGATAACTCAAGAACGCTTATGCCTAGGATCATGAAACTTGATAGGTAGATTGATCATGACCCGCAGTTGACCCCTATTGATTTTCAGGTCACTATATCAAAGGTCAAGGTCACGGTGACCCGAAATAGTAAAATGATTTCCGGATGGTAACTCAAGAATGCTAATGGCTACGATAATGAAACTTCATAGGTACATTGATCATGACTCGCAGATGACCCCTATTGATTTTCAGGTCACTAGGTCAAAGGTCTAGGTCACAGTGACAAAAAACATATTTACAAAATGGCTGTCACTACAACTGAGAGCCCATATGGGGGGCATGCATGTTTTACAAACAGCCCTTGTTTTATTTTGAAATGAAATTTAAACTTGAAACATCTGCAACTGCATATGAGATGGTTTTCAAGCTTGATAGCAATAGCGTAAAATTTAAATGCCAGATGTATGATAGCTGAGCATAGATTTAACGAGATACAAAATGTCAGTTTGTACTTTTTGTGTGAAAATATATTCCATGTGAATTTCCAGCGACAATATCCAATTATTTACCTGCGAATAGGATATTAGCTTCGGTTGCTTATAAGAACTATGTTGTGCTTCAAACATTGCTCGAAGGGAATCTTGCGTTTTCTCATTTATGTTCGGATATCGTCTCATGAAATTTAAATGGAATATATTGTGACACAAAAAATAAGGCGCATTTTGTATCTCGTTGAATCTGTAACCATACCACATCTAAAGTTGAAATTTCGGTTATTGCTATAAGGAACACTGATTTTTAATGGGTTAACTTAATTTTACGAAATATTTATTGATTTTGAGTATTTATGTTGCTTTCATATTGGGTGGACTTTACCAAGTTTGTTAAATAATGTACCTGACATCAAAATAGACCCCCACCTTTACTAAGTGTGACTTGTATTCCATATATTTATGTTGGCAAAACTTACAAAAATATAATAAACCACATTCCCTAGAGGCTTTGTATGAAACACACTATGGTGATCTACAAAGTTTATTTAAATCTTGTCCATCCTGGGCTCAAATTTGCCACGCTCAAGGGGTCAAATGTTTAACATAATTGTATAGTGAATTAACTTTTATGAAACAAAGTGGTGTAAGTTTTTGCATATCAAAACCATATATAGTCCTTCAGCCAAGTACCCAAAATTGAGGTGGGGTGTACCAGTAAGGGGGGCAAAACTACATCTATATTTCTTTGAAGATGCATGCTAGTAGCATATGAAAACGGTTGATAACAGTCTGGTACTGGCAGCTTTTGGTATTTTTTTCTCCTTTAAAGATGGGGCATCAATCAGCTTAATTTTCATAAACTGTCTGGGAGAAATTAAACCGCAAAATGCATGTAGTATTAAAGAAGGGTCAATATATGTTGTTGTTTTTTTTAACTTTTTACTGAACCTGGTAGGGTAGAAGCTCCTTTAAAACATATCAAAAGTTTTTCACAATCGGACCTCCGGATGTTTTTTTTCGAAATGGCCGCCAAGATGGCCGCCAATACCTATTAATGATCATAACTATGAAACTGTACAATCAAATTTGATAAATTTGGTATCTATTCCTAGGTTTCAAGGGACAAAGAACACATAAAGATTATACGACATTGTTTAAGTGTACAATAGAATACACAAATCCAACATGGCGTCGAAAATGGCCGCCAAAACCTATAAATGATCATAACTATGTAAATATCCACTCAAATTTGATTATTTTGGTGGCTATATATGGGTTTCAAGGGGCAAAGAACACATTTAGATCACCATACATTGCATACGTTTAATATAATACACCCAAATCCAAAATGACGTCCAAAATGGCCGCCAAGATATCCACAAAAACCTATAAATGAGCATAACTATGTAACTATACACTCAAATTTGATGGATTTGGTGTCTTTACCTACGTTTCAAGGGGAAAACTACACATAAAGATCTTCAAACATTGTTTAAGTTAACAATAGCACACACAAATCCAACATGGCGTCTAAAATGGCCGCCAAGATGGCCGCCAAAACCTATTCATGATCATAACTATGTAAATATCCACTCAAATTTGATTATTTGGGTGGATATACATAGGTCTCAAGGGACAAAGAACACATTAAGATTATCAGACATTGTTTAAGTTTATTATATTTCACACAAATCCAACATGGCTCCAAAATGGCCGCCAAGATGGCCACCAAAAACTATTTATGATCATTACTATGTAACTTTCCACTCAGATTATATAATTTTGTTGTCTATACCGAGGTTTCGAGGGGTAAAGAACACATTACGATTGTAAGATATAGTTTAAGTTTATTACGTTACACATAAATCTCACATGGCGTCCAATGACACAATACGAAGGACCGCAAGTCCATTACTTTTGACGTGATGCTTGTTATGTGAAACGCCATAGTTTGGACCTGCCGCGATTTCTGGATTTTGACAAAAGGACCGATATTTTTCAGCTTCAGGCAAATAATTGGCAGGAAAGGATCTGTATCTTGCATCAGCAAAGCCATTACCCTGGGCTGTTGTCAGTCGAATTCTTGCCTATGATTAATATGTACAATGGGGACAAAGCGTGCATTTTGTCAACATAAGTCTTAGTTTGCCACAACCTTCACACCATTATAACGTTTGACCAACCCTTGTATTAGAAGACTGCCGAAACCATCATTGATGCGCCACAAAGTTGTTGAAAATGTTGGTCAGAATTTAGGATGTTTCATAAACGTATGAATTTGCGAGGGGGGGGGGCAAAGGATCCCTCATGGAAGAAACCGCAATCAAAAACATACTTGAGGCTGTCTATTGAAAAATGCAATTGTGCACATTTTGACACGAAACGCTGTCCAGAGGGCCTCACGGAACCATCTCCTTGTTGAAAAGTGCATACACAGCCAGCTTTCAGCCGAAATGACCAAGGAAGATCCAGACATTCAGATATTGCTGGATCATGCCAAGGATTTGTACTCTTTCCTTCTCACTGGGGGCTGACGAGGTCAAAGCGTAGTCCGTTTCGCTACGACGTCGGGTATATGTTTTACTACGAAAACATTGTTTATTTACACATGACATCGAGAACGGATTAGTCAAAAATTGTGTTTAAAACATGTAAGATTATGCTCTTCTAATAACAAAACTTTTAATTTAAGCATAATGACATTTCACAGGTCTGTAACATCAAATTATAATCCAAGATGTGTGTGGTTTAAACATGAAATATACCGCTGATTTATCAAGCAGAAGTCAAGTTTCACTTTAAAAAATGCAATTAAGGTTTACACCTGTTTTTAATTGACACAATTTGACAATTTCCATATTGATCTATGTATCGTTAAGCCAATGGTGTGTTTAGAAATGTGTAGGTTGACTCAGTTATCAGAAATAAAGGCAAAATATTATTATTAGGCATAATCATGTCTCTGACAGTATACGTATATGCCTCGCTACGACAACGCTTTTGCGTGTATGCGTTTCTCAAAGAAGACGTATTGGTTATCTCTCGAAGGCAAAATAAAGAAAAGTTTTTTTGATACAGAGTCATGGAGTGGCTGGATGTTTCCTTTGAGGAAGAGTTAGTAACAACGGCACAACATGATCTGAAGCGCACAGTCGACATGGTAATGCACATTATTATGATATAATTAAATTCACGACTAGGCCAAAGGAAACGATTAAAATCGAAAATCCAAATATAAGATGACAGTTGAGAGTCAAGAACATAATGTCGTCGGTCTCAATCAAAATGACGCATCTTCACCTCGTGACAATCCCTTATACGTTCATTTTGATAGAGACCGACGATAGGTTTTCAGCATACGGTACTCTTTGTCAAATAACATTCGATTCTCGTTATCCCAACTCGCTTATCTCGAAACTCCGCTTATGTCAAAGTAAATCCCATGTCCCAACTTCGATCATTATTTATCTCATACGGATTTTGATTTTTACATTGTATATATTAAAGCGAAAATCGGTTATCGTCAACTAATTTTGAGATGAATTTAATGTTCGAATACATGATATTACCTGTAAAACCCACACCTGTAACAGCCGTAAGGTGTGAAAAGAAGCACCCCAATGGCACAAATCCGCAATTGCATAACCAATATATTGTTGGAAAGGTGTGGCAGTGGGTTTCTGTCACAGGTTATTGTTTACTGCGTACATGACGGCTGGTAGATTTACCTCTATTACAATGCGGTTAAGGCCCAGTCTCACTATGATGCCGGCGGACCCCAGTGCGTGATCAGGCATCTACCTTGATGAACCGGGGCCCTACCGGGATGAACCGGTGCTCCACCGGGATGAACCGTGGACGACCGGCAACAACCGGTACTCCACCAGGAAAGTATTAAAATATTTAATACCTCCAGGATGAACCGGGAGTCACCGGGTAGGACCGGCAACGACCGGCGTGGCACCGGGAACAACCGGGACTGTACCGGGACGGCACCTTAGCTCCACCGGGGCCCAAACACACCCCGGCAGTGCTACGGCAACGCCCCGGTGGAGCCCCGGTGAATGCCGGCAGAGTCCCTTTATAGCTACGTTACATAAGTAAACCGGTGCTCTGACGGTGCCGTCCTGGTTGTTCCCGGTGCAGTCCCGATTGTTTCCAGTGCCAAGCTGGTCATTGCCTGTCCTTCCCGATAACTCCTGGTTCATCCCGGAGGTATTAAACATTTGAATACTTTCCCGGTGGAGCCCCGGTTAGACCAGGGCGTTGCCGCAGCTCTGCCGGGGTCTGATGCCTGTATAGCCCCGGTGAGTGCCGGCGTAGTGACAGTATACCGGGGCTCTGCCGGCTTTCACAGGTTTCAACCTTTCCGTTTGGATGTTCATGCGCACAGTGAAGCAAGGCATCTTTTGCACTGGGAAATGGCAGTCTGCAGTAACTGCATGTATATATCCTGAAATGGATACAGAAACTTCGTTGAGCAACCTATACATTATATTTGTACTTCGTTGCGCAACCAATACATACTCTGTGCGAAGCCTATACAAAAAGCTACTTGTAATTTCCTTCGAAACAAAGCATTTGAATAATTAAAATACATGTTAGTATCCTGTTTTGAACTTTAAAATGTGTAATGTACACTGAATAAACGTAACATGTAGTTTTATTTGATTTAAGTTACCGTAATTGGCTATTTTAACAGAATAACCACCTTATGCATTGCTTCAAATAAAAATATTTCGATTTTAGCTCAAAATAAACCTTAAGGTTGCAACTACGCGCATTTGTTATTGAAAATAAGTACCTACCATTACTGGATGTTCCGTTCTCTAATCCATAAACACCAGAAAAGATGAACCTCGCCTGATTAAGTAGTGTATTTACACAATGTTTTCGTAGTAAAACATATACCCGACGTCGTAGCGAAACGGACTACGCTTTGACCTCGTCAGCCCCCAGTGCTTCTGAGGGGCAAAACGACGCTAGCAGATGATATGTTATGCGATTTTGATCAAACTCGAGAGGGCTACAGAGAAGAAGAAACATGAAATTGCCCAGACCTCAAAGACAAGCATAGTATGGCTGAGTTATCAGCTTATGATTAACAATTCAAGGGTTTTGATTAAAGCATATCGCACTGGGTGTTGGTTGATGCATTAGGAAGCCCGATTTGCTATCCAACTTTGCTGCAGCTGGGTACATTACCTGCAATCTGCGTATTTCTACATTTATCTGCAGCAAAAAAAGCAACCTAGAGGAAACGCACCCGGACGTTTATCGAACGTTCTTTGTAGAAGCCATCAGGGCTGGGCTGGGCTAGGACTTGATCTTGTTATTGAGCAAACATTGATGATGATTTTATAGAGCACATGTGGTCTAACTCGCGGCAGTGGAATGGCCTAGAAAATGCAAACCCCTTGGAACTAATTGCAACATCCGAGCACAACAGTACGATGCAGGATTTCACAGACCTGACCTATACTACAAGTCCACAACACAAAGACTCAACTGAAGCATGCATCAAAGGGGATTCATCTGATCTAGAGAAAATGCAGACACCGATTACAACCTGCTCACCATACACAACTGACCCTACTCTGAGAAACATGGTCAATTGGATAGTGGCTGGGTCAGATATGAATGTTCATGCAATTTAGGCGGTTGGGAAAGCGATCATAAGATATATCATAGGAAAGTCGGTCTTTGCCTATAAATTAACGAGAAAATACAGAGCCAAATCTCTTGGGAATAGCATGGCTGTAAAAATTGCTTCTGACCGTGCTTTTGATCCTGCTCTTATGTTCCAGCGTTTTCTGGTGGTGTCAAAATCTGGAGATCCTTACCTTGCAGTCGTATTGTCTTATGAACTGAGCTCCCATCCTGCTGCCTTCTTTGAAGCCAAGAACATACTTTGTACAGCAGATAAGCCCCAGATCGCTCAGGCAATTTTAGAGTATGATGTAGATACATCGTGTGAGATTCAGAGAAAGGCATTACGGACAAGCGACGGTGGGGTTCGATGGCTACGAAGACGGTGATTATAACAAAGACAAAATGCACCGGAAACGTGAATCATATTGTGAGTTTCAGCAAAGAAACAGAATGCTCATGTAAAAAAGGAAGACTTTTTGTCTCGTGACAGAAACAAGGCCGGCATGATTGCTCTGATCAGCACAACTCTGACTAAAATGGGATGCTATGTTGTTCTCTCTTCAGGGGATGCAGACGTTCAAATTGTTAAATCAACAGTATAACTATCCCGTCGTAGCACAACAACGTTGGTGGGCGAGGATATAGATTTGCTCATCTTGATCCTGCATTTCTACGAAAGGGACAATAAGATCATCTACTTCCGCTTTTATGTAAATAAATAGTGAAAGGAACGCAATGTGTATAATATTAACCTTTTGAAAGAACTCGTGCTTATTCAGGCTGTAATTAATCTTCAATGATTTTTAGCAACGGTAAAAAAATGAAGTCTACAGAAGTAAGTAAAACCTGATCCTATCATGAAGTCATGTGCTGGTTCAATCTCTCTTCCAAATGTCGTTAATTGGATTTTATGATTATTCAACTTTTTTTAGTGATAACCTCAATTCGATTAAAGTGTTCCTTGTCTCCTTAACTATGGCATTTTACATAACAACCATAACGTTTGAGTAACAAGTTATGGACTAGTGGTCCTTCGTATTGTGTTGATGACTATTTTGGACGCCGTGTTGGATTTCTGTGTAACATAATTAGCTTACATTGTGTTTGATGATATTAATGTGATATTAATGTGTTGTTTGCTCTCTGAAACCTGGGTATATACACCAAATTCATCAAATTTGAGTGGATAGTTACATAGTTTTTTATGATCATAAATATGTTTTGACTGCCATTTTGGCGGCCATTTTGGACGCTGTCTTGGATTTGTGTGTAATATAGTAAACTTAAACAGTGTCTGATGATCTTAATGTGTTCTTTGCCCCCAATAGCCTATGTACAGACACCAAAATCGTCAAATTTGAGTGGATAGTAACATAGTTATAATCATTAATAGGTTTTTGCGACCATCTTTGCGGCCAACTTGGCGGCCATTTGGGACGCCATGTTGGATTTCTGTGAAACATAGTTAACTAACACTTTCATCAAATTTAAGTTAATAGTTACATAGTTATGATCATAAATAGGTTTTGGCGGCCATTTTCGACGCCATGTTGGATTTGTATGTACTATATTAAACTTGGACAATTTCTGATGATCATTTTGTGTTCTTTGCCACTTGAAACCTAGGTATATGCACCGAATTCATCAAATTTGATTGGATAGTTACATAGTCATGATCATTAAAAGGTCTTGGCGGCCATCTTGAAAAAAAAAATTCCGAAGGTCCGATTGTGGTAAACTTTTGATATGTTTTTTTATGGACCTTCTACCCTACCAGGATCAGTTAAAATACCTTTTGTACAAACTTTTTGGGGGGTTACTATTTTGGAGGTTCGCTAGTGTTTAGGAACTTTTCTTGGAATATCATTAATATTCATAGATAAATAGATATGCAAATGTACTTATTTGCATATTTAACTGCAGATCATACTAGGTAATAATCATAATCTTCATTTTAACACCGAACTTTTTTTTCTAGAACCTATTTTGAAGCAATATTAAAGAATTATACTACGTAAATTAGCTATTTAGTCAAAGCCTGACGGTTGCTATAGAAACAGCTCAATAATAAATTATAGCTGCCCAACTGAGATTGTTATCATACATTTTGTTTCTTTATATTGAGAATGCAATCAAGTGTTGTTTTGCCCGCCTGAGTGGTACACCCCAAGCCATCTTGCTGATAGACTAATAGTGGACCTCTGCTAAGAGTGTTCATATAATGCCCATGGTGTTAAAATATGTCATTCTTGGAAATATTGGGCTGAAATGTTGTGTACTGAATTATACAATTTTAGGATTATAAATAAAACTGAAAAAAATTAACACCATAAAGCACACAAGTTTGACATTGGGTGTGTTACATCAGACTTTGTTCCTTAAAATCATACCCCAGGGTTCAAAACTGGCCACGCCCCATTACACAGCTGAGCTAAAAGTGCCATGTTGGTCCTCTAGTTGAGAATTCGTTTGTGATGACCAAAAGAAATTCTTAGTCAGGCCCCCCTACATTGCTACAAAGGGTATTTTAACTGATCCTGGTAGGGTAGAAGGTACTTGATAACATCACAAGTTTACCAAAATCGCCTCTCTGGATTTTTTTTCAAGTTGGCCACCAAAACCCTATTTATCATCATAACTATGTATCTATCAAATTTGATGATTATGGGGTCTATACCAAGGTTTGGTGGGGGGGGGGGGGAAGCAAATAACAAATTAAGTTCATCGGATATAATGTATGTTAATAATGTTACACAAAACAAAAATTCAAGATGGCGTCAAAAATGGTCACAGAAACAATGCGAATGCATAGAGAGGATTAACATCCAACAGAACAGTTACAATTAAGGGGTGTTGCTGCAGTTTTGCAGATTTTTTCCATCAAATAGATTGTTACAAATGTACATTAAGATATGCATACAATTACTTTATGAAAAATGAAATAAAAACATAGGGTCACCGGCCTTGTTTTGATTTTATTCCCCATTATATAACTTTTTTTTTAATAAAACTGAAAAATCTCTAATTGCGTAAACATAATTAATAACCTATGAAAATGGCAACATGTAGATATTATTTAAGCTAAGATACATCATATTCCATTTATTTAAACCACACACTACCAATAAAATGGAGTACACAAGTTAAATTTTAAGAAAATTATTTTTAATATGTTATGTCACCCAAAAAAACATCATTTGTTTACTTTTTTAACAACATAAATGGAATTATTTTTCAATGCCGAATAGAATTCTGCGAAACTGCTCAAATATCTTCATCTACGTATTGTCATCATAAAACACAAATAAAAAAAGGGGGTCACCGCACTTTTAACAGAGATTTTTTGTTTAAATTATCCCTACCGTCTAGACGTCAAATTTCATTAAAAAACAGCAATAAGACAAAACCCAAATATCGGTGCATAGATTGTCAGAAATATGCATAAATATTAGAAATTGTTTACAATCTTAACTGGGTTCACAACAGCTTACCAAAAGACATTAATAAAAAACAACATTTAATCACAAACATAATACCATACAGTATCAAACTCGACCTTAATCATTAAGAACTTACATGTTCACAGATTTCCACATGTTTTCAAGTTTGTGTTTTAATGCTTTAAATTGATAAATGTAAACAACAGGACTAAAGAGCTCCAGTATAAAACAAGTATGAAAATAAAGAACGAAAAAAAAGTTAACCCCGCCTGGGATCGAACCACTGAAAATTGTATTATGAAACAACTCGGTCATTTCTGATGATACTGATAACAAAAATATTGAGTTGTGATAATAGCATCATCGGTGTTGCTATAAATACATTCTCGGTTAAATAAACTGCCGCAACACCCCTTAATGAGTTTCAATTGTTTTTCTTCTTCTTCCGGATTAAGTTCTGGGCCCCTCTGGAGCATCGTCGCACAATTGTGAATATGTTCATGAGTGAAGGGAACATCAGTGCAGTTAAAAACGGGTTAAAACCATCTTGCTCCAGAGTTACTCATGTAGCGCACTCATCCTTGTCTGGAAGACCTCTAGGGACGGGCCTGACATAACTTCTGGTAGACTGTTCCAAAGTCGGATTCCGGAGGGGAAGAAGGATAACTTGTAGGCATTTACGCTGGTGAATGGTTGTAAATGTCTGTTGGCGTGGCCCCTGGTGTGTACTCCAGAAGGGATCAGTATGTGATGGACTCGGATATCTACCTGGTTGTTGATGACTATACATCATGACTGCAGTGGTATATTGGCGGCGGGATGCTAAGGTGTCCCAGTTCAGTTTATTAATCATAGCAGTGACGCTGCTGGTATTGCGATAGTCGCCAGTGCAGAACCTGGCTGCTCCACGTTGGCAGTTCTCGAGCTTTCTGATGTTGGCCTTTTTGTGTGGGTCCCATACTTACGACACATACTCGAGCTGGAGTCTGACCAGTGTCTTGTAGCATGTTGCATTGATGTTACGTGGGCAGTGAGCTTAGTTTCGGCGGAGAATGGCAGTTGTTGAGTTCGCCTTCTTTGCTGTTGAGTCGATATGGCTGTTCAAGGAGTGTGTTGTCAATCGTAACACCCAGGTACTTTGCCTTCTTCGTCTGCTTCAGTGTCTTGCCATGGATGGAGTTAGGCTTGTCTATCACTTTTCGCTTGTTGGTGATGCGAATTATCTGGGTTTCTGGGTTAAACATCATTTGCCAGTCCTGCTCCCAGTCTTGTAGGCGGTCCAGATCCTCTTGTAGTGCACTGCAATCCTCCGCGGAGCCGATGGTCCTGTATAGTAGGCAGTCATCTGCGAAGAGGCGAGCTGTGGAGGAGACTCTACCTGGCCAGTCGTTGATGTAGACTAGGAACAGGCGGGGTCCTAGGACTGTGCCTTGTGGGACGCCTGATGTCACTTGTGCTTGAGACGACGTCTTACCGTTGAGTACCACCTGTTGTTGTCGGTGTGTGAGGAAACTTTCTACCCATCCCAGAGTCTTGCCCCTGATCCCGTAATGGTGGAGCTTAGCTGGTAGACGTCGATTGGGGACCTTATCGAAAGCCTTGGAGAAGTCAAGCAGTACTGCGTCTATACGTTGTTTGTTGTTCAGGCCTGCTGCAAGCTCCTGGACAGTGGTAATGAGTTGCGACTCGCAGAATCTCTTCTTCCGGAAGCCATGCTGTTGATCGGTGAGTAGATTGTTGGCGTCGAGGAAACACATCACGTGGCTATGGATATTGTGTTTCATAATCTTGCAGCAGATGGATGTCAGCGAGACTGGTCGATAATACGACGGGTTACTCTACTCTCCCTTCTTAAATAGCGGTGTTACAAGTGCACTCTTCCAGTCTTCTGGAACTTGGCTCTGGTCGTGAGAAGCTTGGAATATTTGTGTTATGGCTGTGGCCACTTCCTTCAAAAATCTAGAGGAGATCTGATCAAGACCTGTAGCCTTGTGTGGTTTGAGATTCTCACGGAGTTTATTCACGCCCTTCTCGTGGATATGTAGTAGAGGTGCTGCTTTTTGGTGACTTTGGCCCATGTTAGGAAGGTTCGTAGCATCCTCTTCAGTAAATACGGAGGAGAACCGGCTGTTGAAAATCTCGATTTTGGTGCTTGGGTCGGAGTTGCTGGTGCAGATTGTTTTGGGTCATGGGTGGACTTACTCGTAGTTGGTCGTTGTTCTGTTTCCATCCCTATTCAGTCAGTTTCACATTATTTGCCATCCCCATACATACCATGAGTTTATGCGTTGCTTTGGGGTACTTTTTAAAGTTATGTTTGGGGAAGTAGCTCAGATGATTGACGAAGGTTTCGACAGTAGCCACTTCCTTTGTGAAAATGTGATTGCGCGGTGTTTCTATGGAATAATTGGAATTGCCACTAAACAGATCAACCATCAAGCATTAACCATGATTTGACATGTCCTCTTGAGACTTCTTTGGAAGGAGGAATGAACAAGCACATGACTTCATGATAGGAACAGGTTTTACTTCTTTCATTAGACTTTAAGTTGAATAACAGTCAGAGTAAGCATTAACAGAGAGCAACTCGTTGCATACTTCGTCCCCTTTAAGTTCATTAAAAAGGTTAATTAAATGCAATAAGTGTTCCTATGACTGTTTGTTTACATCAGAGATGAAGTAGATGGTTTTATTGTCCCTTTCAGGTAAAGCAGGAGCAAGATTAGCAAATCTGTATCTTCGCCCACAAACGTAATGGTGCTATGACGAGATCGTTCCTCTGGTGCTACGACGAGATCGTTCCTCTGGTGATACAAAGACATAGCATCCCCTTTTAGTAAGCGATGTGCTGCTCTAAGCAATAATGCCTGCCTTGTTTTTGTCACGAGACAAAAATCCTCTTATTTTTTGCATTAGCAATCTGTTTGTTAGTTCCAACTCAAAATAGGGTTCACGCTTTTTCTTCGTCTATGGTGTGTGTTGTCTTTGAGAGAAGGACCGTCTTCGGAGCCGCCGAACACCACTGTCGCTTGTCCTTAATGTCGTTCAGTGAAATCTGCATAAGACTCAGCGATTGAGTTATATGAGTCGCCCTTGTCCATGGTAAACGATGGAACGTAGAGCCATCATTAAGCACATAACAATCTGTTTCAGTAATACATTTTATCGCAGCCTCACTTGATGCGTCTGCAGCATGATCTCTTATTGCCTGAAGCGTGTATGCTTAACGAAGTATGTTATTGGCTTCAAAGAGGGCAGGAAGATGGGGGCTCAGTTCGCACGACAATACGTCTCAAATGGGAAGATCTTTGGAGTTGAAAACCACCAGGAAACGCTGGAACAGAAGTTCATGATCAAAAGCAGGGTTTAAAGTGATCGTATCAGCGAAGCTATTTCCAAGAGTTTCGGCTCTGTATTTCCTCTTGAATCTAAAGACAATGCATACTTTCCTTTGATCTTATCACATTGTTCGCATCCTCCCAAACCGCTCGGAATGACCCAGCAGTATCTGAATCTCGGGATATTCCTGGGTCATTTCGGCTATAAGCTTGCTTAGTATGTACTTGTCTACAAGAAGATGGCCTCGCAAAGCCATCTTGACAGCTTCCCCTTTCATAATGTGCACAATTGCAATTGACCTATAGAAAGTCTCAATTATGTTTTTGAGACCGGTTCCTTCCACGAGGTGTCGTATGACCCCCAGCAAGTTTTTTTCAGGCAACTAATTTGTGGCGCATCAATTATGATTTCGGCAGCCTTCATATACAAGGGTTGGTCAAACTAATGATGGGAAGGTAGTGCTTTATGAGAAGGTTGAAAACCAACACTTATGTTAACAGAATGACCGAATTGTCCCCAGAGTACATTTTTATCAGGCAAGAACCGGACGGACTGCCAAGGGTGCTGGCGTTCATGATGGAAGATATGCATAATTCCCTTCCAATACTGTGGTTCCTGCCGGAAGGAAAACTCCCACAAAATATCGATCCTCATGTCATAATCCAGAAATCGCAGCAGGTACAAACCATGTTTTAGATCATAACGTTATGAATTTTCGACACTTCGTATTGTGTCAGCGGCCAGTTTGGACGCCATGCTGGATTTCTGTGAAATAACATAGACTTACACTATGTCTGGTGATTTTAATGTTTTCCTTGCCCACCGAAACCTAGGTGGACACACCAAAATCATCAAATTTGAGTGGTTATGATAATATGTTTTGGCGGCCATCTTAGAGGCCATTTGGAAAAACAACTTCCAGAGGTCCGATTTAGGTAAACTTTTGATATGTTATAAAACATCTTCTACCCCACACGCATCAGCTAAAATGTAGTGCTTTTTAATAGTTGAAAGGATATTTTCCATAAAATGACACGACCAAAGAAAAACGGCCATTCCCAATGTTGGCAATGTCCTTTTAAGTCCCCAAAAGACATGAACGTAGTCAAATGTTTCATAACAAATTGTACAAAATGTACCATATAATGAACATGCTGCTAAAATTGCATTATTTACGTTAAAGCTATGTCTATGCATGATAATGTAAAGTATAGTATGATAGATTTCACTTGGCCCGCATGAATATCTGGTTCAAATTCCATTCTAAACTGAAATACATTTGTAATAAATACAGTTTATAATCGGTAGGACTATCTGATGAGGCTGTTATATGTGTATGCATACATCAACCATAACTTGTCCAATCGACAACCCATTGGTAACAATGCAAAGCAAATAACCTGTGTTTGTCTTGATCGAGACTCGAAATTGCCGTTTAAAGCTCACCTTCATAAATGATACAGGTATACATTCATTTCCCAATCTTGATGAAAGTAAGTCTGATTTCTTTTTCTTGAGAATTTAAGGTGAGTCCGAAAACGGTTAAGCTTCGTCGAAACACATAGCCGCCAGGGGCGGGGCAGTTTTACTCATATGACTATAGGTAAGATTTCATTAATTCATTGTGTATCCCTCCGTGTTCCATTCGAAATTAGTGCTCAGTAGTGCCCAGTTGCTTTTCTCTCCAGGGTAAACAAGTAATTTAGCGATCGCACCCATGCTTTGTGTGTTCATGTCAGGTATCTAATGTGTTTCTGCTACATTTTGATGCATTACCTTAGGGACTTATTTTAAAGATGTTACTGTTTTGAATGTTTGAGGTTTGGTGCTTTTGTCGAAATCTCACTACCTAAGCCGTGTTTTCCGAGGATGCTTGTATTTTAGCAAATTTTACTTGTGTTGTTCTTTTAGTTGCTTGGCTAGTTTTCTTCCTTCCCTTCATCATTGCAGTCGAATAAGTTAACTACCTTCCAACGGTTGCCTAGCAAGTTTTATCCCCATCTTCCTAGCAAGTTGTCTCCCTTTCCTTTATTTGGTAGCTTTTCACCTACCCTTTTCAATTCTCTCTTTTTTTCTTGCCAAGTTTTTAATTTTTTCTCGTTTGCTTATCTTCCTTTCTTGTGTGATCCTTTTAAGCTAATCTATTTATTTTTTTGAAAATTAGCTATTGTCATCACCTTGGCGTCGGCGTCGGCGTCGGCGTCCGGTTAAGTTTTGCGTTTAGGTACATTTTTCTCATAAAGTATCAATGCTATTGCATTCAAACTTGGTACACTAACTTACTATCATGAGGGGACTGGGCAGGCAAAGTTAGATAATTCTGGCTTGCATTTTGACAGAATTATGTGCCCTTTTTATACTTAGAAAATTGAAATTTTTGGTTAAGTTTTGTATTTAGGTCCATTTTATTCCTTAAGTATCAAAGTTATCGCTTTCATACTTGCAACACTTACTAACTATCATAAGGGGACTGTGCAGGCAAAGTTATGTAACTCTGACTGGCATTTTGACAGAATTATGTGCCCTTTTTATACTTGGAAAATTGAAAATTTGGTTAAATTTTGTGTTTAGGTCCACTTTTTTTCTAAAGTATCAAAGCCATTGCTTTCATACTTGCAACACTTACTAACTATCCTAAGGGCACTGTGCAGGCAAAGTTATGTAACTCTGACTGGCATTTTGACAGAATTATGTGCCCTTTTTATGCTTAGAAAATTAAAAATTTGGTTAAGTTTTGTGTTTAGGTCCACTTTTTTCCTAAAGTATCAAAGCCATTGCTTTCATACTTGCAACACTTACTAACTATCGTAAGGGGACTGTGCAGGCAAAGTTACGTAACTCTGACTGGCATTTTGACGGAATTATGGGCCCTTTATATTTGGAAATCTGGTTAAGTTTTGGGTTTTGGTCCACTGTACCCCTAAAGTATCATAGATATTGCTTTCATGCTTGGAACACTCGCCAACTATCATAAGGGTACAGTAAAAGGACAAGTTGCATAACTCTGGTTGTCATTTTTACCGAATTATGGCCCTTTTTGACTTAGTAACTTTGAATATATGATTACATTTTGTGTTTAGATTCACTTTACTTCTAAAGTATCAAGGCTATTGCTTTTAAACTTTAAATACTTTCATGCTATCATGAGGGTACTGTACCTGGCAAGTAGAATTTTACCTTGACCTTTGAATGACCTTGACTCTCAAGGTCAAATTATTAAATTTTGCTAAAATTGCCATAACTTCTTTATTTATGATTAGATTCGATTGATACTTTGACAAAACAACTCTTACCAGACATACCACAATCGACTCCGTCCACACCGTCCCACACGCCCCCCCCCCGAATTCACCCCCCCCCCGAATCCCCCCTCAATCACCCCATTATTAATTTTTAATTAAAGATCATCTAATAAATGACCACCACACCCTCACAATATACCCCCCACCCCCACCCCAAAAACATAATTTTTATGCCCCCGGTAGGGTAGCATATAGCAGTAAAACTGTCCGTCAGTATGTCAGTCAGTCTGTCTGTCAGTCCCAAAATAACTTTAACATTGGCCATAACTTTTTCACTTTTTAAGATAGCAACTTGATATTTGGCATGCATGTGTATCTCATGGAGCTGCACATTTTGAGTGGTGAAAGGTCAAGGTCAATGTCATTCTTCAAGGTCAAATGTAAAATTTATGGTGTCTGTCCGTCCGAAAACTATAACATTGGCCATTACTTTTTCAATATTGAAGATAGCAACTTGATATTTGGCATGCATGTGTATCTCATTGAGCTGAACATTTTGAGTGGTGAAAGTGACTGTGAAGGTCAGCCTTCAAGGTCAAATGTCAAATATATTGCGTCTATCCGTCCGAAAACTTAAACATTGGCCATAACTTTTTTAATATTGAAAATAGCAACTTTATATTTGGCATGCATGTGTATCTCATGAAGCTGCACATTTTGAGTGGTGGAAGTTCAAGGTCAAGGTCATCCTTCAAGGTCATCCTTCAAAATAAAATAAAAATTCAAAGCGGCGTTCTCATGAAGCTGCAAATTTTGAGTGGTGGATGTTCAAGGTCATCCTTCAAGGTCAAGGTCATCCTTTACGGTCAAAGGTCAAAAAACAAATAAAAAAATTCAAAGCGGCATTATCATGAAGCAGCACATAATGAGTGGTGTAGGTTCAAGGTCAAGGTCATCTTTCATGGTCAAGGTCATCCTTCAAGGTCAATGATCAAACAAAATAAAAAAATAAAGCGGCGTTATCATGAAGCGGCACGTTTTGAGTGGTGGAAGTTCAAGGTCATCCTTCAAGGTAAAAAAAATTAAAAAATCTAAGCGGCGTTCTCATGAAGCTGCGCATTTTGAGTGGTGGAAGTTCAATGTCAAGGGGTTCCTTCAAGGTCAAGGTCATCCTTCAATGTCAAAGGTCAAAAAAAATAATAATAAAATTCAAAGCGGCGTTCTCATGAAGCTGCACATTTTGAGTGGTGGAAGTTTAAGGTCAAGGTCATTCTTCAAAGTCAAGGTCATCCTTGAAGGTCAAAAGTAAAAAAATAATAATTTCAAAGCGGCGTTATCATGAAGCTGCACATTTTGAGTGTAGGAGGTTCAAAGTCATCCTTCAAGGTCAAGGTCATCCTTCAAGGACAAGGGTCAAAAAATAATTTTTCAAAGTGGCCTTCTCATAAAGCTGCATATTTTGAGTGGTGGAAGTCGAAGGTCAAGGTCATCCTTCAAGGTCAAAGGTAAAAAAATAATAATTTCAAAGCGGCGCAAAAGGGGGCATCGTGTTTCTGACAAACACATCTCTTGTTTTTTTCAAACATGGATAAAAGCACAAATATTTATTTTTATTATTTTATTTTTGAAATACAGTCCAACCATCCCACCCAAGAATCCCCCCCCCTCCCAATTTTTTTTTTCATTTTTTTTTGCATTTTTGGAAGATAATGAAATAAATGAACACACCCCACACTATACACCCCTCTCCACGCCACCCCTCCATCCTTTGTGATTGAGATGAGCGGTCTGCACCCGCAAGGCGGTGCTCTTGTTGATAAGTTGTGTCTTTTCCATTTGTAATTTATATTTGTTCCCTCGGCAAATTATCTCCCTTCCATTGGTAAATTGTATCTTTCACCATGTAATTTTCCCCTTTTTTCCATTGTAAGGTGGCTGTCTTTCCTTAGTAAAATGTCGCTCTTAATTTGGTAAGTTTTCTCTATTCACTTTATTGCAAAACCCCTTTCTTTGCATTAGTTTTGGGTCCCTTAGTAGATTAGCTTCCTTGCCTTGATGAGATATCCATTGGCAAGTTGTCTCCGTTTCCTTGTAAAGCAGTCTTTCTTCCCTTAATAAGTCGTCTATGTATGTTAAAATAGAATTATCATATGAAACCGTTTGGTTTTTATGAACCCCCATATAATTCAATTGTTGTGTCATATGTTCATCTCATCTTTTAGCTATATTAAACAAAATGCATTGCTGTATAACTTGCTTTTAAAACTCGCACTGACCTTTATGCATGAATATATTTAATACCGTTACAAAGAATAGATTCATGTCCGTATAAGAAGCGATTTCAATCGGTCCAATCGTACCTCACTTGGTATACTGTAATGGCGATATTAAACTCGTGCAAACACATGAAAGTACATGTACTAGTGAAAGGTCGAGCCATAAAATGTGTACAAGTTTTAAGTTATATATTCAACATGAACAATTAATCTGTACATTGGCATCGCTCTGCAATGTTATACATGTATCTCACTTTCTTATGCCCATATGGCGTGGGAGGAATTATATATTGCACGTGTCTTTCTGTCATAACGCAGGTGAATCCTGAACCGTTTGGACTGCTCTTTAACTACTGAGTGGATCTCGCCGAAACATTCACAGTTTTAATTATTGTGTTGAGGATTTTGAATAACAGAACTTTGGCTCAGCAGAGTTCTGGCAGAATTAGACAACTTAGTCTGTTTTTCCCCCCACTTTAGAGTAGTACGTTCCTTGACGCTTGTGTGTTCAACTTCTTTCTTCTTTTTACTCCTGATTGAATCTCGTTCAAACGTTCACTGTTTCATAACTATAATGTGTCGACGATCTTAAAGAAAGTTATTTTGGCTGTGAGCTTTCACAGAAGAATGACTCTGTGTCTGTTATTAAACTTAAACATGATTTGCGTTTACAAATTCACTTATTGTAATGTGCGGAGCTTGCTTCAATATTCCTAGTAAAATACCTTGTTTCGATGATTTTAAAGGAAAGGATATCTGACTGTTGAACAGTTTTTGAACTGAAGTATAACCCTGTGTCTTTTTTTCACTGTAGAATATAATGTGAATTCGTTTGTGTCAAAAAAGTGGGGTCATCTGCGGCTTTGGCACCTTTAGATTTATAACAATAATTACGTCAAAATATTAATTTCTACCGCTTATAAACAGCTTCGGAGCAAGCGGGCTTCATATAGTTTGGTTTATCTTATTATAATGTACTTATTTAAGGAAAATAAACAAATTTTGACAAGACTTATGCTTAAAACGATCAAATCAAACTATGGTTTGTTATACTTACTCGCTGATATTTGAATATTCAGTCTTTAGAATTTCTATGTTTTAGCAGAGTATTATTAAACAGAAAAAAATCGCTGTACTTTATTTTGGACTTCATTCTTAGAAGTCACTTTGTTTTATATTAGTTCGTCTTTGTTTAAATGCATGTTCAATTGTGTAATTTGTAAAGGTGTTTTAACAAAAGCTTGCAAATTGAAATAACCCGCACACACCGTGTTTCTACATGTTCATGTAATGTTTTGGTACGAAATAGAAAAATAAACGTCTGGACTCTAATGATGCAGCTGCAATTACATTTTATTATTTACCTAAACATAGATTTAATTATTTGTATTATATATGTTTTGCACATTTGAACATCTTCCTTGCGCAATTTTTGCCGTTATTTAAATATTATTATTCCTATATCATATTTTTGTATATCGTATTTTTACTATCATAAATTACAATAATATTACAAAAAGCACTGCGTCTGTCTATATTTCACTATCACCGGTATAAGAGTTTCATATTTAAACATTTTTATGTAAGACTGCTTATTTCCTAAGAAATATACACGTATTACAAGGTCTCGTTCTACTAAAGGGATTGGCGCGTCTGTTTGTTCTTTCTCGCGAACGAGGTGAACTCTATATGGCTCGTTTCCTATGAGACTAAATAGAAGTTATTAAGAATCTAATAACCGTTCCTGTATTTCAAATGTTCAGTACAACTGACTCCTGAAACAAAATACATGGTATCGGTCCGCTAAAATATAATTTGGGTTTATACGCGAAAAACAGAAATTGTGTTAGGTTAAATATTACATAAACATATATTGCACATTTTCCCTATAACTGTGTTTATAAAAATTTGGTTTGAAATAAGAACTTATGGTACTATTTTTAGATATGTGGATTCTTTTGTTATATCCTTATATCTGCAGTTCTTTATTTATATCCGGAACCACAAATCAGCTATTGATTATGCATCAACAGTGTATTCATCTGTCCAGTTATAACAGAATGCAAAACTGAAATGAAAAAACACACTCACCAATAAGTGCACGAATATTGTATCGGAGTGCATTGATTTTGCATTTAGCCATATATAAAACAAATATAATTACAAAAGAAAACAAATAAATGCATCAATTGTGCAGCTCTTCCATATGCCAACCAATGCTAATAACCTTTACCAAGAAAATAATTAGACATGATAGTTTTGTCTGCTGTTTAAATAACATACCTGGAAACAAGGATGGTGATCTAAACAAGTAAGGCGAAAAGCGGAAAACTTAGCTCTTTGATTTATAATATAATGCACACCACAGTGGCCTCTCCAACAGAACTACGCTGCAGTTCCTCGACGGACAAGGCAGACTGTGTACGCAATTATTTGCTCTTTTCTAATCACTTAAAGTGCTTGCAAGTTGTTTTATTTATGTAAGGATATAACTTATAGTTTAGAACTTTGTGTCACATAGTTGCATCAATTTTGATTGATAATAATATATGTTATGCAAAGATTCTCTTTGTTGAATAGTGTTTATGTCATATAATTGTTCTCGCGTGCATTTGTTGTTGCATGCGCGATGCGCTTATGTCTGGCGAAATTTTAAATGACTCAAATTAGTGTTGCTGTATTTTGCCAATCTGTTTTGTTATTGCGTGCGAATGAGCCTTTTTAAACAAAAAGACAGTATCGGGAGATCTTTTAGTGAGTTATTCGAGATTTTCGTAATTAAGAAGTTGTCTCCCATTCGGGAAGATATCACGAGTATCCCGAGTAAAAAGCGGTCCGTCTAAAATGCGTATATGACTCATATCCGCGGATATGACCGAAAAGTGCGGTTATGGACGAATACAAGCAATATCGACACTTTTTCTGCAATGTTCATTTCAATGTTCAATGAATAATACACAATATGTATAAAATATGTAATGTAAAATATCTTATATTTGTTTGTTACTATATATTATAGTTTATTGGTACGTAAAAATATGCACGTTATTGTATTTATTCAAATGAACAAAGGATATCGTAGTGCTACATTTAAATGTTTCAAGAATGATTATAACCATTATGTTAGCGCTGTTATTGAAAAGCAATGCATGTCCCGCATTTTTTTTAGATTTTTCCTTAATATTTCAACAGTTCAAATCCCGAAAAGTTCAAATACGAAGCCTATATGTTTAAGATTAATATTACAGCTGTTACATTCACCTATTAAACATAATATTAACGAAAAATATAATATTTTAGCGGGGCATGCATTGCTTTTCAATAACAGTGCAACTATAATGGTTATATGAACATGATGTGGACAATTTTGATTATGACTACAAAACATGCTTCCTGTCTGGTACTTACGAATGGAAATGTAGGGCAGAGGTGACAGAGATATTTTCCGGAAGTGGCTGTCTTAATATACACTGCTTTCTTTCATGTTTTTTTACCTTTTCGCGCTGAGGAAAATTTTCAGTAGGAATTTTGTTTCGGTCAACAGAGTTTGGACCGATTCCGTCTCGAAAGTGGTCGGAACAGACTTGAGTATACGCGTTGGAAACCAAGTTTTCCGGCTAATTGCTGTCATCCAAGCTTTTCTTGTAATGAGTCTTTAGGCAATTTATGTAATGTTACTTTTGTTGAAAATGTACCTATTATACCGCTACAATTAAGGCATTTGACGATT
This sequence comes from Dreissena polymorpha, assembly GCF_020536995.1. Taxonomy (NCBI): domain Eukaryota; kingdom Metazoa; phylum Mollusca; class Bivalvia; order Myida; family Dreissenidae; genus Dreissena; species Dreissena polymorpha. Next base: position 100,786,436 of record NC_068358.1, on the reverse strand, counting down.
GACCAGTAGTATTTCCCCATTGTTTTCCTTAACACCGGAAGAAGTTATACCTACTCGCACGAACGACAACTCTGTCAAGACGGAATTACGAAAATCGGGACATATTGTATAAGAGTTTAACTAAAGATTTTCGGTGGGATAATGACGTCATTTCGTCAAAAAAAATGTCGTCATTTCACAGTAAAAAGTGAAAATTATCGATATTTTTCACTGTTTATTTTCACTGTTTGAAACATTGAAATTATCAGTTTCCATTCACTTATATTTCTCAATAAACCACCGGAAAGCATATAATAAATAGTAACAATCAAATATAAGATATTTTTACCCTGCATACAGTTATCATAGCACTACAGATATAGATCCTTTATTGGATAAACCACATTCGTCGATTTTATCATACCTCGCGCATTTAATATCATCATTTATTTTCAAATGAAAAATGACACTTGAAACAGTGACATTTCAGACAATATTTACTGCATTCATAACATTCAGTATATAAACATTTTTATATCAAATAAAAATATAACCAGGGAAAAGTTACATCATTAATTACTTGTGGTCTGGCGATAATCGGCCCAAAAATATTTTAATATTTTCTAAAGCATATTGTACATCTAAATACTAAAGTTTTGAGACGACATCAAGAATAATAATACATTCAGTATATTATATAAACATTATGTAAACTTATACAACAAAACATATGTGGTGTCGGCATGGTTATATTGTTTGTGGTGTGTAGCCCTAAAACAATCTTCTGGCACTTCGTCATGTCCGCGGATATTAATTAAGAGTTAGAAAAATGATAATGTCTATTAAATTGTTATAATTTGAAACAATACTAACATATTTAACCCATATTATGTTTTTTTATTACACATTGCAGACAAAGTGTCGATATTGCCTGTATTCGTCCATATCCGCACTTTTCGGTCGATCCGCGGATATGAGTCATATTCGCATGTTAGACGGACCGCGTTTTACACGAGATACTCGTGATACCTTCCCGAATGGGAGACAACTTCTTAATTACGAAAAGACCTAATACAGCCAATGCAATCGCTAGTAAATCGGACGTTCTCGGTGATCAAAACTATATATTTAATATTTCACTGAAAAATGTTAGATTATCCCCAGTCACAGAATTAAATGTATTAAATGTGAAACCCAATAACCAATCCGTTCAATAAAATGGAGGTTAACAACAAATTTTAAAACAATTTTCTTTGGCCGTCACATACTGAATATAAAGCAACGTTGAACTTACATGCACTGTCACACTAATTAACATTTATTTACAATCGACAATTATAGTAACATGTATATAATTATTGGCGTCGAACTAAAGTGCGGCGACTAGTATGTAATACGTTTTTTTCGCTTATGGGAGGAAAAGTTATTTTACGGATCAATGTATATATTTTTGTTGTCAGAATATCTTGCATAGTGGTGATTTCTTTAGTAAATTAGTGTAAATAAGTACTGCATTTGTGCCTATTACATTTACTACAACATTTATTGCCAATAATGCAAAGCTAATTCTTTTAACTGATCACAGGGACTGGGCAATAATAAAAGATCACAGGGACTGGCCAAATACGCGAACCGGTGAAACTTTCTGGTTTTGTATAAAAACAAAACTTCTTTGTTCCACTATCCTAGCAACAATCTAGTTACTAATAAAGGCGCTTTAGAGCGCGAAGCGCGACACGTATAATTTATTGTAATAATGAGTCTTGATAAAGGAAGCAGCCGCTTATCAATGAGGTGCACCATCACAGCACTCCAGTCTCATTACTATCAAGTCCTCCTACAGGTTTTTTTAAGAACCACTTATAGAAGGCCGCAGGCCTGAGCCGTATCTTGTCAGTGGTATGGACCCTTTGGTATGGACCTTTAACCCCGCTCACTATCCAGCGTTTAAACGTCCGGGTGAACATTTAAACCGACTATTAATAGCTTATTAATATCTTAGTTAGAAGGTGATTTTTCAAGCGGTTCCTTAGTGAAGTGGGTAGTGGTTACACGCTCGCTTCACATGTGAGAGGCCCAAGGTTCGAGTCCCAGTAGAATCAAATTATATTATTTGTGTTCTATGTTAACTTTTTGATATAGACATTTTAGTTTAAATAAATATGCTGTTTTATTGTTACCTTTTTTTTTTATTCTGCCCATGAAATATATGTGTGAGAGGGTGGGGGAGGGGGTGGATTCGTAAACACATTAAAACTTTTACAGTGTTTTCATATCAATAAGTACTCAACCCCTATCATAAATGAGCAACGTAAGAATAAGTCCAGAATCATCTCCCCTTGAAGTTGAGAAAAATATGAAATTACGCTTACAAGATGAAGCAGATTTTTTTCAAACCTACACAGTTCTGTTCCATTAATAAAAACTGCATACGGATGCCAGTAAAAAAAGGAAACCAATGTAAATAAAATGAACTATGAAATATTTGGGGGTTACAACACAAAATCATGGATAATGGTTATTTGGGGGTTATAACACAACATCATAGATAATGGTTATTTGGGGGTTATAACACAAAATCATAGATAATGGTTTTACCAGTATCTTTTTCTATTTTGTTAAAAAATAATCGGCCAATATATTAATATTTACAGTAGAAAACAAGAAATGTGTTTGTCAGAAACACTATGTCTCCTTCTGCGCCGCTTTGATTTAGTTTTTTTACCGTAGACCTTGAAGGATGACCTTGACCTTTTACCACTCAAAATGTGCTGTTCCTTGAGATACACATGCATGCCAAATATGAAGTGGCTATCTTCAATATAGCAAAAGTTATTGCAAAATGTTAAAGTTGGCGCAAACAGACCAACAGACCAACAGACAGGGCAAAAACAATATGTCCCCCACTATAGTGGTGGGGAACATAAAAAAATCGTTCCATGTAACTTCATTGAGTGCCTATTACACTGAAATTCCCGACGCCCTTTGATGCTTTGCATCAATACTTATCTTGTAAGAACTGTTATAACAATTTTTGGTGGTTCATTTCTCCTATGAGAATGTGTTGTTAAGTCGCTCAGGTTGCAAGATTTTTTTTACAGATACAGAAGTTCCAATGTGAAAATTGCTGTAATTCTGGTGTGCATTTACATAATGCCGTGCAAAATAAAGGCATTAGTTATTTTGTGCGTGTTAAAATATAATACATTCTACAAATATTTGAAGACAGCTCAGTCATTATTAATAAAACTGTGCTAATTTGGGATTGCACAAAGTTTTATTCGGAAATAAACGTCTGCATAGAGTAAAAAAATATATATATATGAAAGTATACAAGAAATCGATACGGATCAGGCTCTAGACATCTTGCCATATTGATACTCCTGTTAGTTTTTAGTTGTTTTTTTTTTTGTTTTACGCAAACAAAGCATATATTAATTAAACATAATGATATGTGTCCAGAAACAGGAGTGTTCAAATTATTGTGTTTTTGTTCATAGAATCATTTGAAATTATGGGGTTCTCTCTCTCTCTTCAACTGACAGAACTGCACCTTATGTCTGTTGGCACGTCAAGTGATTGCCTGTTGATATATAAAGGCATGCTCGCCGTCTTTGAAGAACGTAGCTTTCAAGACTCTGTAACAGCTAGAACATGGTGAGGATCGCTGGAAACTCCAAGCCGCATAGAAAATGGTCATCGTTGACGACTGCCGCGTTCATCCAAATGTTCGTCTGTCTGTTCGCCTCCAGCCACAACCACCTCGTCAATCACGTAAATGGTTCTCTGCACTACAACGTTTGTTCAAGAGGTAAGTGACATGTTGTAGAACTGGTGATGTGTTTATATAGTATTGAAAATATGATGCTCGTAATGCGCCATTTCTTAAGTTCGGCTACATACTATATGTGCCATGAAAACAGAACATGCTGGCAGCGATAACGGTTTCACGTATTTGAAAGTGGAATAAAGACTGTATCGATGGCCATTAAATCTTTTTCTACGCTTCAATGATCGCAATATTTTAACCGAATAACATGAAAAAATAAGACGTAGTATAAAAAGAAGCAAATACGTTAACTTCGCTTTTTCTGCATTTAATCTTTCCTGCCTTTGATTAAAAGCGTGTATTTATGACCTTTACACCAAGTATTATCAAGATAACAAGGTAAAATTGACATGTAAGGAAAACAAAACAAAATCAATAATAATGGAGGAAACATGTTAAAATAGAATAAATCATAGGATCATTTACCAACGTAATATTAATTGGTTTTGTGCAAGAATATGTTCGATGCCCGTTCGTATTCGACGTTTATAAACAAGAACTGTCAGAGGACAGCGCGCTTGACTATTCGAGTGCTTGACCGTATAATGAAAGCCATCCTGGAGAAATTGTTCATATTCAATAATTTATTAGACGATTTCTCAAAAACTAAAAGAGAAAAAAAATCGGTGGGGGGGTAGGGGGGTTAAGAGGGAGGTATTATAAGGGGTGGGGTCTTTTATTAGACGATCTTTCAAAAATAAAAAAAAGGAAAATAAAAAAATGGGGGGGATAGGGGGGGTGAGAGGGGGGTATAATGTGGGGTGTGGTCATTTATTAGATGATATTTAAATAATAAAAAAATATTTATTTTTTTTGGGGGGGTGGGGGGGGGCAGGGATTCTGGGTTGGGGCGTGGGGTATTGTTTGGGTGAAATCCATTGTGGTATTCAGGTATTGTTTTGTCAAAGTATAAATAAAATCTGATCACAAATAAAGAAGTAATGGCAATGTAAGCAAAATGTTCAATTATCTAAGTACGAAAGGGGCAATAATTCTGTCAAAATGCTTGATACAGCTGTCTGCTCTTGTTTATAGGTTGGGGTAATGATGGTCAACAAGTATGCACAAGATGAAAGCAATATGTAAAGGGACACAGGAAATATTTGGGGTAGTACGCAAACTTTAACATAGATTTATCAATAATATGCATATTCTAAGTATAAAAGGGGCAATAATGATGTCAAAATGCTTGATACAGTTGTCTGCTCTTGTTTATAGGTTGGTTCATGATGGTAAACAAGTATGCAAAATATGAAAGCAACATGTTAAGGAACACAGAAAATACTTGGGGTAGTACGCAAACTTTGACATAGATTTATCAATAATATGCATATTCTAAGTATAAAAGGGGCAATAATTCTGTCAAAATTCTTGACACAGTTGTCTGCTCTTGTTTATATGTTGGGGTCATTATGGTTAACAAGTATGCAAAATATAAAAGCAATATGTCAAGGGACACAGGAAATATTTGGGGTAGTACGCAAACTTTAACATAGATTTATCAATAATATGCATATTCTAAGTATAAAAGGGGCAATAATTATGTCAAAATGCTTGATACAGTTGTCTGCTCTTGTTTATAGGTTGGGGTCATGATGGTAAACAAGTATGCAAAACATGAAAGCAATATGTCAAGTGGTAGTACGCAAGCTTTTACATTTGCACGCTAACGCCAACGCTAACGCCAACGCCGACGCCGGTGTGAGTGGGATAGCTCCAATATATATATTTCATATATAAATGAAGCTTTCCTATAATTGTTTAATATTTGTTAAACATCCCATATGTAAATGCGTTTTCCGACCGACCGGTACCTTACTATAACAAACTCTTTTCTGGAACAATGTCGGTGAATGCTATGTGCATTTGTATTGAATATTCAGTATACAACTAACAACGGTTCATATATACAAGAATTTCGACGTACTTTGGAATTATTCAAGCTCGTGTATTTATTAAATGTGTCGATGTTGTGCAGGCGCATTTAAGGCGAACGCTAATCATCCGGATATCTTGATATACGGATGGAAGTTCGATCACAGAGAGAACAAAATTACACTTGCGAGAGATTTGTTCCTCGGTTTTCGTTAAAATTTGCATCCTTAGCATAAGTTTTTGAGACACGGGACAAGGTGAAGTTGATAATGGTATATCCTTTTTTATTGTAAAGAACCAATAGCATAAATTTCAACAGTATAAAAATACTAAGAAATATTGCAAGAAAGTGTTTGCAATTCCAGCATGTTGAATATCTGTGCTTCAAATTCTGAAATTTTGATAGCGTTCAATGAAATAAGAACGAAGATATCGTAAATGTTAATAGGTGGTTTGCATGATGCTGTAGACACTTTGAATTCCCGATAAAGGAATGGTCGGATAGCAGAGATTGTTATGATCGGTTAAAAAAGAATTAAAAATTATGAAAATTGGACATCTTTAAACATTTGTATTTGTTCAAACACTTTAGTTACTATAAATTTAATTTGTGGTAAAATTAATATACATATTTTGATCTTTCACTTTGAATAGTAAAGACATGCTTGGCTTGTTTCGTTGTATTTTAGTTTTTTTTTTAATATGTACTGATCATCGAGTAAATGTCGATTTTCGATGGAATGTTCTCGTGATTTTTTATGAATTCCACCGTTATTCTGCGAATGTCTTTCTTCGAAATACGAAGTCGGCAAAACCATGTTCCGTGTCATAATACCCAATAAACAGGGCATAAATGCACACAAACTGACGACTTCTCCTCTCGCGTTAGGCTTTTGTTTTTCTCTGTTATCGAAGTTCCATTCGTATATCGAAGTATCCGGATGACCGTCGTGAGGCGGTACTTATCACCTTAAGCGTCCCTTAAAATTTAGCTTTAAGTAAAGATAGAACGTTCGGGCAGACGAGAGCCGACCTAGCATTTCTACGAGTTCGAGAAGTGTTTTCTTGTAGTTTATGTTGGCAAGTAGCCGTTCGTGGTCATTTGTCGTCACGAGGCAATCTTTCCCAACAAAATGGTACATAATTTACGAAAATCGACCGCCATTTAGGCACTTTATGGCTTAAAAATGTTGATGTAGGCGATTTTCCTGTGTAAAGAGATACCTACCTTGTATATATGTATTATATCAGAAAAACAAATTTTGGTCAAAATGATGTAAATGTTGTTTTATGACATATTGATAGTGTTAAAGTGACTTGGCCCCGCGACCAACACCTGCGCACCAGAGGAATCATTGTTTACATTTACAATGGTTCCCGGTCCGTAAGCGAGGCATTGGTTCCTGGCTAAGACGAAAAATAATTTTGTCGTTTCCACCAAGTATAGATTACAGACTTTACAACTGTTCAAAAGTCAATGTGTTACATTGCAAGATGTAAACATACGCGATGACTAATCTACACGTGTTTACATGCTCACAGTGGAAATCGGCAGTTCGTTAAAGTTACTGTTGCAAATGTGTATACTTTAGCATTCACCTTTGTAAAGAAGCGTTAGAGTTGTGATAAAGTTGAGTTCGTTGTGCATGCGATTTAAAAATAAAAGTAAATGTATAGTTTAAATTTTGAACATGTTTTTAACTCATTGATCAGTTTTAATTAGAAAATGCACAAGACATATTTGAGATGCCTCCACCTTAAAAATTAACATTGTTGAAAATGGAAACATTAAATATCAAACATTGTTTATTTGAACGGATATTATTTGACATGTATGTATAATCTATAATTGCAACATGGAACATATTAGCTGAATACTCAACACGTGCAACATTTCTGATGATAAATAATATTGACAGTCTGGGTCTGCGCTGTTTGATTAAAGAAATTTCTGTAAGAAATAGTCTAACTATAGAAATATGTATACTAGACATACCTAATTTTGGAAATAAATTGATCCAATTTAAAAGGATGGGAGAGTCCACTAGGAATAAACGTGTTAATGTTTGGAAGAAAAAGGCTTACGCAATGCGAAGCGGACATTTTTCATTTCTGTTTGTTGCTTTGTGCTTTTTTCGCGGTTATGTTTGTGCTGGTTGTTGAAGATCATCCGTTTGTTGTTGTTATTTATCAACGATAACGGTTCAGAAAGGTTTAACTTTTACAACGAATTTACATAGTTTCAAATAGTTTCGTGTCGTTTGGATTACAAAAATCGAATGTGGTTTTAGTTGGTTTTATTGCCAAATAAGTATTTTGTTAACTTAATTGCATGCGGTTTTTATATGAGCTTCGTTATGGTTTAATGGACGTGCGTAAAGTGAAGTCTATTTAAAACGTAAATCCATTTTAAGTGCAAAGTGTCGTCTCTTATTAGCCTGTGTGGCCGGCACAGGCTAATCTAAGAAGACACTTAAAGCACGTGCATTAAGCTCATTTTTTCCAGAATGAGATTCATAAACTCCTTATAATTTTTTGGTACGATTTTAGTAATTTGAAGTTTGCAACATGTCGTTGCTTTATCACTAGGGTTTTAGGTGACCGGTTTTACTTTAATAATAATTGTTTCAGATGCATGCCCGATGTTTCGAATGAATTTGCGGGACTTCAACAAAAACTGGGTTCTGGAAGACTACCGTTTTAGATACAACTTTACGATCAATAGCATTTTATGGGAACTGGATACTGTGAGAGTAAACTGCATCAAAACCCATGGTTTGACCACATTTTTATTGTTATGACTATTAAACTTAGTAAAACAGGATTATGGCACTCGTGCATAATCAAGATATAATTGTATTTCAATGTGTTATCAAATTTTCGAAGCAAACCAACTAAAACATACCTCCCGTATAGCATCTTGAATTATTATGTTTTATTACAGCATGCTTGTATCTCTTACATGAGTGCACCAATAGCGTGTATTTTATTATTCTGAGAATGAATACTTCGTGTTTTGTGTATGAGTATTATAATAAAACAAAAAAATAGCTACAAACTATAGTGTTTTATTGTGCGCTACTTTTTGCAAATATATTTATTGGAAATATTAATTTAACGTGATTCAGGCTACGAGTGTGGTGATTTCTAATGTGTTACAACCAATTTTATCAACAGTGATGGGTAAAACAAGCCCGTGTGATAAACAGTTGAGTTTGATCATTAATGTTGCGTGTCTGTTTTTAGGAGAATTCAACTGCACACTTCCGTCTAACGACTGCGCTTTTGTCATATACGGGATAGTTCAAGCTAAGGAAAGATGCACGAGGAGTTCTTATAGCAGAGAAAATGGCGTTCCGACCAACGGGAACTTACTGTCAAATTTTACGAAATGGGGGGATTTCACTACGATGAAAATGCAGTTGAAGATGCATTATGAAGGTCGCATTCCTTATTTTAGCGTGCAATGTCCTGTTCCAGGCTTCAATGATAGCGTCACGATTGTTGCCCTTGTCTACCGTTGCACTCGAGCAGTGGATGTTCTGGATATATGACCGACTCTACCCTAACATGTGATTTGGAGGACAATAGTATGAACAGCGTTTTGGGAAAACTGGGCTTCATGCATGTGCCCAACGTGTCATCCCAGATTAGCCTGTACAGTTTACACACGATAATCAGGGACGACACTTTCCGTTTAAATTTTGTTAGGATGATACTTCGTTTAAACGAAACATTCCATAAAAGCAGAGAGTGTCCGCCCTGATTAGCGTTTGCGGACTGCAGGGGTTAGTCTGGGTGACACTGGACTGCAGGGGTTAGTCTGTGCGACACTAAACTGCAGGGGTTAGTCTGGGCGACACTTAATGCACATTCAATAAACCCAGTTTTCACAGAAACAGGCTTATATTATTATTGTTTCGTGGACAGCTCTAAGTGTTTGCTCTTCTTTTGCTGGTAAAGTGAGTGTCTCTACTTCTAACCATATCGGCTGAACATCAAGCCTCATATTTTTTGTCTGACTTCGCTACCAAAATAATGCGAACCTCCGATAACTTACAACGTTCGTTAAATTATCGAGTGTGATATTTCACTTGCTTAACAACGGCTAAGAAATATTTTCTTTTAGTTTACTCAAATACAAGACAAACCATTCTACCGTTCATAAAAAATCTATACAATACATTGAATTCTATATGTACCTGCGTATATCAAGATAAGTAAATATTTTAATTTAAACTCAATATTGAACCTATGATAAATCATTGTATCAAAATTTAATAAACTGTTTGCAGTAAACCAGTGTTGTCGTTTATACATACATGTTAAGTATCATTTTATTTCATTGTTTGAGTGAATATTATTTATGGGCAACTACCGTAATTACACGTTATTTTTGGACACTCTTAATTTTCGGACACCCCTGTTTTTAGGAAAAAATAAATATCTGCCTTGATTATATTTTCGGACAAAACTAAATTATAATAAATCATTAAGAATGACTACATTTTCGGACAGTTCATCGTAGAAAGCTACTTTATTAGAACTATGTCCTGTTGCGCTTAGCTGATGACACCTCGATCATGCGATTTTACAAGCGGATTAAGGTCATACAACCAACCACATGAATAACTGAAGGTATGGAACAAGTTCATGTGCGTTCTTGGGTAAATAACCATGAATATCGTTAATAGAAACTGTTTTCATCCAACAGCATTTTACGTGTCCGAAAACTTTGAGTAATTCCGTAGTATGAATTTGGTTGTCAGTAATAATAATTTAACATATTTAAGCTATTTATTGCAACAGATGAACGCCATAAAAAAGTACTTTAGACGACAATATATTCCAATGGGTCGCTACTTGTAACACGTAAATCCATACGTGAATGACTCAGCAAACTGTGTCGTCTCAGAATTGCCTCTGCAGTCTTCACACAGGCTAAACAGAAAATTCACTTTCCGCTTTTTGGACTGTATCGTTTTAATAAAGTCTTGAAGTTTTCTTTCTTTGAAAAAAAAATCCATAAAATTCAATAAAAGCGGAATTCCATAATGCACAGCCTAATCTGGTACGGCACTTTGCACATGCATAAAGCCAATTTTCCAAAACGAGGCTTACATAAAAAAAAGTGGTGTGCGCGACTATTGTGTACTGACTGTTGTAAACGCCCTTAAAAATACGAATATAACACAATATAACGCGGTCATTGAGATTGTAGTAATGTACGTATTGATCCGTAGTGTACCTAGAGTTTCATGTACAACGACAGTGGCTATGAAACAATGTGATATTATTTACTAATTATATTTTAATCCATATTTGGTCAATTCAAGAAGAATAGTCCGGTATAAAGAACAGATTTCTCACCAAACACAATACACCTTTGAATAATATAGTTCGTTGAAAACCAAACCAATCATTTTCACAGGCTTATTTGAGTTTCGTTCTGAGAAAACTGGGCTAAATTCATATGTAAAAGTGTTGTCCCATATTAGCCTGTTCAGCTGCACAGATGTAGCAGGTTTCGGTATAAGGAAACTTACACTGTCTTGCTTTATGAGCTAGCTTCTATAGTGACGCGGTAGAGTGTCTGCCTGATTTGGAACCGTGAGGTCCCGGCTTCGATGCATTCGATCCCCATTGTGGTCGGGGATTTTGCTTGCTTGGTTACATTGGCACCCATCGTATTAGCCCCACCAGGTATGTCAGACGTCCCTCAGATGCCGTGGCAGTAAGAAATTCGTGGAAGAATTTCACACTTGGAGGAGGTGTGTATAGAAGGGTTCGGTATAAGGAGAACTTACACTGCCTTGCTTTATGAGCTAGCTTTTATAGCGACTCGGTAGAGTGTCTGCCTGATTTGGAACCGGGCGGTCTCGGGCTCAAATCCCATGTTGGTTGGGATTTTTCTTGCTGGGTTACACAGAGCGTGACAATTTAACAATATTTACCAACTCAATGTTAAGGCGGTCAACTCCATGCAGTGAACACAAGTTCTGCTACATCAAGGATACTTCCTAGGGGAGAGATCAAAGTCAATACCTCCCTATCATAGACGGGAAGCGGACAATGACAACGAGCGAGGCATGGTATTGTAATGCGCATGGGGGGGATAGAGGGTTAGGGTAAGGATAAGGGGTCGGGTTTGGGTTAGGGTTAGCCAAAACCCTAACCTTAACCCTAACCCGACCCCTAACCCTAACCCTTACCTAACCATGACCCATGGTTATCTCCCCTATACCAGGCCTCGCTCGTTGTCGTTGTCCCCTTCCCATCATAGACAGACACCATATTATCCACAACAACATTCTCAACTCGTTTGAAGTGGAAACGTGTTCCAGAACAAACATATGTGTTAAATCTGTTGTACGCGTCTTACCTCACTTTTGATGACAGAAATTATCATCTTTTTTGTTTCATATCTATTACATATTTTCACTTTCATGGTGATTAAAAGTTACGGTTGGCATCATATGACCCGCGTCATGCGCCATAGTAGTTCCATTCCAACTTTTGCATTTGCAATCTGGTCTTGCGCTACACAGATTGCATGATTGGAGGATATTTAAAACTTCACCTTAACTATTGTACATTAAAAACAAGTAAATTTTAATTAAATATAAATTCAAAATAACTTTGTTCGAAAGAGTGACTGTTGGAGGGGGGGTATTTGTGACTGTTTTTGACAAGGGGGGGGGGGGGGGCTAAAAATGGTCAAACATAGTGTTACGTACTTTATGGACATATTCTTAATATCGAGAAAGTAATTTTTCCCAATTCCAGTCAATACATTAGACTCTTAGGCGGGGCCTTTAAAGTTACATTGTATATTTAAGGTCATGATTTTGTGTTCTATATAAGATTTATCAATAATAAAAAACGACACTAATGGAAAATAATGCTTTATCCGAATTGAAGAAAATTGATGCTACAAATATCAATTTCATTTCTATTGTTCATATTTCTAAAAGGAAAAAAAAGACCATAATAGCAAGTGCGACCTTGACCTTGAGCGAGCGTGACTCACTAGTGCATTCTGCTCTTTGTCTACATGACTTTAACATTTGGCTTAGTTTCCTGAAAATCCTTGAAAGATATGATGCTGATGCAAAAATAAAGACTCAAACATTAGACATTGAGCACGCATGACTGACCAGTGCATTTTGCATATATTTTATATAACAACAATTTTTGAGAAAAAAATACTTGAAAATACATCAACGTGTTTACCAGTGATAGAACAGATATCAAAATACGATTCGAGGATTCAACCTTCAAGTGTGACCTTGACCATGAATTTGTGAGAATGGCTGAAACGCATAGGCACAGAAACAAGATGGAAGCTCTAAAATATCAGACCTCAATATAAAGCCATCTTGACGTATTAATGCATACTGCATATCTTCTGAAATAACTTGACTTTACTTTTTGGAACAGTTTCATAAAAGTACTTTAAATAATATCGGGGATATAAAAAATGGCAAACATTTATAATCTTTTACATTCGATTGTCATCTTTATCCAACATGATGGCCTCATGCTTCTACGACCTTAATGACTTTACCATGTAAGGCAAGTTTCATGAAATACAGTGTGTGTATTGCGAAGTTTATGCGATCCTTCCGCGTCTCTGGCTGCATTACCGGTATGTAAGGACCCGGAATGTGTCCCAGCAATCCTACTTAACCCATTTATGCCTAGTGGACTCTCCCATCCTTCTAAAATGGATCAATTTATTTCCAAAACTAGGGATGTCTAGTTTATTTTTTTCCAAATTTAGAATATTTCTTACAGAAATTCCTTGAAGCAAACAGCGTAGACCCTGATGAGACGCCGCATGATGCGGCGTTTCATCTGGGTCTACGCTGTTTGCCAACACCTTTTTTCTAGACGCTAGGCTTAAATGGGTTAATTTACTATTTGACACATGAAATGTGCACTAATTTTGAAATATTGCAGCAATTTCCAGACATATGTTTTACTAAAAGATATTTTATTTTGGTGTATTCTTGTGTTGTGGGGGAGAAGGAGAACCCGGAGCCAGGAGGAAACCTGCCCGGTATGGTGACCGCAAAAGAAACTCACATGCTTCTGTGAACAGGGATTGAACTGGGTCGCATAGGTACTTCGAGTACTTTCCAACTTCAGAACAGTGGCCAGTCCATGGAAATGGTCAAGCTGGCTGTTGTAGACGGATGGCCGCTGTTCTAGGGTGACCACTTTTGATGGTTGGTCAGTTGGTAGTATTGCTAGGCCTTAAGCCCATCCAGTCGTTTTCACAAGATTTAACATAAACAAAAGCTTATTGTCGATTAAAAGTAAAATGACATAAATTATTTCAATTGAATAATACGAATTATAACTCATACATTGATTTAAATTTATTTCTATTGTTAAACTTATGAATTTATGAATGATACTATTATTGTTCACTCCAGGCATCTCGTTCATTAAGTTAATCTTCTTGTACGTATTACGCGCATATGAAGATATTTTTAGATAACGGTCGTAACGTTTCATTGACGTAAAGTCCCCAAAAAGTATACCGGTAAATAGCAGATTCGATTTTATGAACCAAACGTCAAAACATTTGCGTTTTTATTAAATGAAACGGACACCAATTTTTAATTACAAAAATTGTACATTAAAAACATACAGGCCGAGCAAATATACAAAGTTTGCATTTCAATATATGTTTTACCCTAATAGTTTATCTCTAATCCTGTTATCGATCGCTTGCTTATAACAACATTTGCCTGCTAATTGACCAGTCGCCAAATTATCGATCGCTCCGCCCACATAGTCACGTGGTTTATTGATTAGAAAACTCCGACAAGCAGATCGCAATTATAGCGGATTACGTGAGGGAAGTTCTATATTTGTAATGATGTATTACGATCTTTTCTATAATATAAATTATTAAAGCCGCACACTAAACTAAACTGCTTTGTAAAACGTTAATACAATCATAAATACTTTAGAGAGAAATGGCGTAATCAAAATAAATGAGTTAACGGCAGACTGACTATCAGAAACGTTTCTTATACATATTATATAGGGAGTTGATGAAAAATCCGTTGTAAAAATGAGCATTTATTTCATATTGATTTTTAACTTGTATTCAACCGTCTGACAGTGAACCCGGTGGCTATTCATATATAATTTTGAAAATATTTTTATTAAATGCAAATGACATATCCATATCATGATGAGTTTTTGTTTATTAAAAATGTTTAGATCTTTGTTTTATTGTGTTATTTTTAAAAAGACACCGATTTTTTTATTTAGATATAATTTCGTGGTTTCATTAACAGATAGTCAAATATGCATTTTATTTCATTTATGTTTAATGCGAACCTGTTACATTTCACTATCAAAAAATGAAATGTTGGTATTACGGTGCTGTTCACGAACATTCGAATTGAATACATTTAGCATATTATGCATTTGCTTATTTATAACAAGATGGCCCTTAAATGTTAATTGCAATTTTCACATTTCTCCCCGTATCAAAATATGTTGTATTAGAAATGTTGCTGTTGTATTATAAGCCGTACATTTTACACTTGAAGTCGCTTTAAGCTGGCTAAGCCGCGTTGAAATCACCTTTTTGTTGTTTTTACTTTAGTTAAAACAATATTTAAGTTAACAATTTATAATGATTTCCCTTGTTTATGATCCACAGAAAATAAATATATAATTGGAAATCATTTAAGTAATTAAATAGTTATCTTTTCTTGTGTACAGTACCTAACAATGCCTTAATGTTCCTTCATTATGAGATCCACGCAACATACTGTTATTTATTAATCATCGACAATTACGCTGAGATTAATAAGCACGTGTGGCAATTATTATGTTGCCCAAACTGCTTTATAATATTGTGCATCAAACGGTATAACACGTTTTATAGAACACACACCTGGTGTGGTTAAACTATTATTGTGTTTGTTTTCTCATTACTCGTTCATATGTTCAAGAAATAAAGATAAAATAATAACCTTTTATAAAGTATGTATAGCACCTACAATTTTGAATAATGATCGAACAGTGATGATCATGCATTTGATATAAAATCTGTGTAAACTCTTAAAAATTACGTCCATTCCATATGTACATTAACAACACGCTTTGTTTGTCGGACAAAATGGCGGCCAGATAAGCGTTGATGAGGGGTGTGTGAAAAATCGATATCTGATTGGCTGATCGAAAAATGTGGGCGGAGCGATCGATACTTTGGCGACTGGTCAATTGTTGTTGTTGACACCTTTGCTGCGATAAGGATCTAATCATTTTCTAACGCGCCTATTCTCTGGCGTTTTGACTTCTGCCGCTTATTGCTACCGATACACATTTTTATTGTTATTTGTGTTTTATGAAAAAAGTCGGTCAACATCATGTTATTTGTTTTCTTACAGTCGGTCGCATTTATCATCAAATGCAGTAACCGCAGTCATTTTTTTTAGCCGCAAACTACGTAATTATATCCGTCTAGAAACAGGAGCGGTGAATTAATTTTCATTTTTATATAATTTGTTTGTATATTTTTTATCATAAAATCATTTGATGCAAATGCAATACAATTCTTACATCCTCTCTTTTTCAACTGCCTGAACTGCGCCTTGTGTCTGTCTGGTCCACGTCATTGCCTGTGGATATATAAAGGAATGTTTGCCGTCTTTGATGAAAGTGACTTTTTGAGACTCGAAGGCAGCTAGAATATGCAGAGTATCGCTGGAAACACCCTGACGCAGAGAAAATGGTCATCGTTGTCGACTGTCGCGACCATCCAAATGTTCGTCTGTCTATTCGCCTCCAGCCACAACCAGCGCGTCAATCACATGGATGGTAATCTACACTACGAAGTTTGTTCACGTGGTAAGACTCGTGTTGTAAAACTGATGATGGGTCTAACTTGTGTTGTGAATGAGATGTTCGGAAACGCGCCGTTTAAATTTTTAAGAAAAAATTGTGGTAGGAAAATCTTATGAAAAAGACATGCAAAGAAAGGAATTTCGTGAAGAGCTACATAAAGGACACGTGACAGTATCAATTTAAGTATGCTGATATTGTAAAGTTGAGTTGATTGCGTAATTTCTTATCTCAAGAGAGGCGCAATAATTTTGGTCGTCGTATGTTTCAATCACTGACCACGGAGCGTATATTGAGTCCGTGCACTGACACAAATATTCCAATTTGTGTACGCCTTTTAAACTCTTTTATTTCTCAGAATGACAATGAGTGCAGAGCGTTTTCTTTGGCATATAAGTTATTACGCCTACCATTGCCACTGAACACGCTAGTGGCGAAAACGTTGTTTTTTGTATTTGAAAGTTTTATTATCCCCACGCTTTTTGAAAAAAAGGTGGGGATATTGTGGTTATCTCCGCCGTC
This sequence comes from Dreissena polymorpha, assembly GCF_020536995.1. Taxonomy (NCBI): domain Eukaryota; kingdom Metazoa; phylum Mollusca; class Bivalvia; order Myida; family Dreissenidae; genus Dreissena; species Dreissena polymorpha. Next base: position 100,769,356 of record NC_068358.1, on the reverse strand, counting down.
CGTCCGTCCGTCCGTCCGTCCGTCTGTCCGTCCGTCCGTCCGTCCTGGCCACTATCTCCTCCTACACTAAAAGCACTAGAACCTTGAAACTTACACACATGGTAGCTATGAGCATATGTGCGACCCTGCACTATTTGGAATTTTGATCTGACCCCTGGGTCAAAAGTTATAGCGGTTGGGGTGGGGCCGCGTCAGAAATTATCACTCATTTTTTTAGGTTATTTTACATTTACTTCTTTATTTCTACACCGATTCACTTCAAATTGATACTGGACCTCTCTTATGACAATACGGTCAATCTCAACCATGCATGGCCCCATTCCCAACCCTGGGGCGCCCCGCCCACATAGGCCACACCCACCAAAAATTTCCATTTACTATAATTTTTTCATTTCTACACGGATTCTCTTCAAATTGATACTGAACTTTTGTTATGACATTAGGGTCAATCTCAACTATGCATGGCCCCAATCCCAACCCTGGGGCGCCCGCCCACATAGGCCACACCCACCAAAAAATTCCATTTACTATATTTTTTTCATTTCTACACGGATTCACTTCAAATTGATACTGAACTTCTCTTATGACATTAGGGTCAATCTCAACTATGCATGGCCCCATAACCAACCCTGGGGCCCCGCCCACATAGACCACACCCACCCAAAATTGCTTTTACTATAATTTCTTCATTTCTACACCGATTCACTTCAAATTGATATTGAACTTCTCTTATGACAATACAGTCAATCTCAACTATGCATGGCCCCATTACCAACCCTGGGGCGCCCCGCCCACATAGACCACACCCACCCAAAATTGCCTTTTACTATAATTTCTTTATTTCTACACCGATTCACTTCAAATTGATACTGAACCTCTCTTATGACAATACGGTCAATCTCAACTATGCATGGCCCCATAACCAACCCTGGGGCCCCGCCCACATAGACCACACCCGCCCAAAATTGCCTTTTACTATAATTTCTTCATTTCTACACCGATTCACTTCAAATTGATACTGAACTTCTCTTATGACAATACGGTCAATCTCAACTATGCATGGCACAATTACCAACCCTGGGGCGCCCTGCCCACATATGTCACACCCACCCAAAATTGCCTTTTACTATAACTTCTTCATTTCTACACCAATTCACTTCTAATTGATGATGAACTTCTCTTATGACAATACGGTCAATCTCAGCTATGCATGGCCCCATTACCAACCCTGGGGCACACCTAGGTCAAACATTCGGCGTGGGGATACGCGTCGGCCTCTGCCGCGCCATTTCTAGTTTTATTTAATCCAGTATGACTTGTAATGCTGGCCATATAAAATATTAAAGGGGCCTTTTCACGTTTGGGTAGATTAACAAAATTGAAAAGTTGTTTCCGATTCGCAAATTTTCGTTTTAGTTATGATATTTGTGAGGAAACAGCAATACTGAACATTTACCATGCTCTAAAAAGGCCAGTATATGCATCTTTTGACGATTTAAAAATACGAAAATTATAAAGCGTTGCAACGCGAAACGATTTCATAATTTGGAGAGTTCTGTTGTTGACGTTATATTTTGTGAAACAACGAGGATTGGTTATATGAAGTATAAAATACACTTGTCATTGTATCCGGAAGGATGGCCGAGTGGTCTAAGTCGGAGACTTTTTACTCCAGGATTCCAGGGGTCAGTAGATCGAGCTCTGTTGAGGGTTACCTTTTTTCTTTTTTTTTTAAATTTTATTCTTGATTTATTTACTGGAGCTTTTTATATCCAATATTAACATTTATCAATATAATGCATTTAATGACAAACTTCAAAACATGCCAAAAACTGTGAAAAGACCCCTTTAAAAGAATTCAGTATTTTAACAAAATTCCCCGGGACGGTTTAACGACGTTGTAAAAGAAAAAGATTATTAGTGTGTTTATTTCGTTTGGGCTTCATTTTTCGTTTCTGCATTTAATTTAAAACGTTTTTGGCAAAATGTATTATCAAGATAACAAAGTAAAATTACTCGAAAGCAAAACGAAAACAAACAAAAATGAAGCAGACAACGTAAGATTTGTATTCCCCGTTTAAATTATAAAAAGCGTGTTTAACAAAAACATTGCACATGTACATCGCAGAACAAAATACACGTGTACAATCAAAAATAAAGCTCTCCAATAATTGCTTGAACGTTGATTAAAATCAAAAATGTTTAAACGTTCTTCGACCGATTGGTTCGTTATTGTACCTAAATTATGTCTGGAAGGAGGCTGGTGAATGCTATATGCATGGCTGTTTATTATCCAACATAATAATTACAGTGATTTATATATGTGTATTTCGAAAATGTACTTCGGATACATTATTGATCGTCTATGTAAGGTTCACGCTGGTCTCCCGGACACTTCGATAAACGGATGGCTGACATTCGATAACAGAACAAGAGCACCGCCTTGCGGGTGCAGACCGCTCATCTATTTTCTTTTTAAAGGTGAAGGGACTCTCATTTTCAATCACAAAGGAGGGAGGAGTGGAGTGAAGAGGGGTGTATAGTGTGGGGTTGTGGACATTTATTACATTATCTTCCAAAAAAGCGAAAAAAAAAAAAAAAAAACAAAAAAATCAGGGGGGGGGGGGTTGGGGGGGGGCGATGGGGGGGGGGGGTTTTGGGTGCGATGGTTGGACGGTATTTCAAACATAACCATTTTTTTAAAAAAAAATGGGGGGGGGTATAGTGTGAGGGTGTGGTGGTAATTTGTGAGATGATCTTAAAAAAAAAAAAAAAAAAAAAAAAAAAATAAATAAAAAATTGTGGGGGGGGGGGTGGGGTGGGGGGGGTGGGGTGGGGGTATAGTGTGAGGGTGTGGTGGTCATTTGTGAGATGATCTTAAAAAAAAAAAAAAAAAAAAAAAAAAAAAATAGGGGGGGGGAGGGGGGGGGAGGGGGGAGGAGGGGAGGGGAGGGCACGGGGGATGGTTTGGGTGGAGTCTATTGTGGTATGTCAGGTAAGAGTAGTTTCATCAAAGTATCAATCAAATCTAATCATAAATAAAGAAGTTATGGCAATTTTAGCAAAATTTAATAATTTGACCTTGAGAGTCAAGGTCATTCAAAGGTCAAAGTAAAATTTAAGTTGCCAGGTACAGTAACCTCATGATAGCATGTAAGTATTTGAAGTTTGAAAGCAATAGCCTTGATACTTAAGAAGTAAAGTGGATCGAAACACATAATTTAACCATATATTAAAAGTTACTAAGTCAAAAAAGGGCCATAATTCCGTAACAATGACAACCAGAGTTATGCAACTTGTCCTTTTACTGTACCCTTATGATAGTTTGTGAGTGTTCCAAGTATGAAAGCAATATCTATGATACTTTAGGGGTAAAGTGGACCAAAACATAAATCTTAACCAAATTTTCAATTTTCTAAGTATAAAGGGCCCATAATTCCGTTCAAATGCCAGTCAGAGTTACATAACTTTGCCTGCACGGTCCCCTTATGATAGTTCATAAATCTTGCAAGTATGAAAGCAAAAGCTTTGATACTGTAGGAATAAAGTGGACCTAAACACAAAACTTAATCAAATTTTCAATTTTCTAAGTATAAAAAGGGCACATAATTCTGTCAAAATGCCAGTCAGAGTTACATTACTTTGCCTGCACAGTCCCCTTATGATAGTTAGTAAGTGTTGCAAGTATGAAAGCAATAGCTTTAATGCTTAAGGAATAAAATGGACCTAAACACAAAACTTAACCAAAATTGTCAATTTTCTAAGTATAAAAAGGGCACATAATTCTGTCAAAATGCATGCCAGAGTTATCTAAATTTGCCTGCCCAGTCCCCTCATGATAGTAAGTAAGTGTACCAAGTTTGAATGCAATAGCATTGATACTTACTGAGAAAAGTGGAACTAAACGCAAAACTTAACCAAAATTTTCAATTTTTTAAGTATAAAAAGGGCACATAATTCTGTCAAAATGCACGCCAGAGTTATCTAACTTTGCCTGCCCAGTCCCCTCATGATAGTAAGTAAGTGTACCAAGTTTGAATGCAAAAGCATTGATACTTTCTGAGAAAAGTGGACCTAAACGCAAAACTTAACCGGACGCCGACGCCAACGCCAACGCCAACGCCAACGCCGACGCCAAGGTGATGACAATAGCTCATAATTTTTTTTCAAAAAATAGATGAGCTAAAAAAGACACGTTCGAGAGATTTGTTCATCGGTTTTGTTACAATTTACATCCTAAGCATTAGTTTTTGAGACACGGGACATGGTGTAGTTGATAATGGTACATCCTTGTGTATAGTGAAACAATAATTTCACGGATAATGGTAGATGTTTGCCAAAAACTGATAACATTGGCAAACAATTATGAAATGGATGCAGATTATAAAAATCGAATGTGGTTATATTTTGTTTGCTGACCGTTAGTTTTGTGTTTGCGTGTCTGATAAAGGTTTCTTTAACTTCATGAAATGTGATTATTATGTCATCATTTTTGGTACGCTTTCAGTAATTGGAAATCGGGTACATGCCAGGTGTTTTATCACTAGGGTTTTAGGCGACGGGTTTACCCCAACTTTACCATATATAATTTTGTTTCAGATACATGCCCGAGACTTGTTTATTCTCGCAAATTGAAAACAAAAATACAGGAGTTTAAGGTAGCGCACCTCTAATGGGCACATATCTAAATATAATCTAATTAATTATTTTCTTAATCAGCATCATTTCACTGAACTACATGCAAATTTGTAGGTAGGCTTTCCATGCTTTTTAAAAAAATATACCGATTTTTTCAAAACCACCCCCACGCTCGGCTTTTGTCCAGTTTATTTTCACCCCTGGTGTATATAAAAGTTCCATAATTCATTCAAATTTCCAAATATGGGCATGCAGTTGGTGTGTACAGATGCTGTAAAAGTTTAAACAAGATGAAATAAGTATTCTTTTACAGACATTTATTTTTTACAAATTTTTATCTATGGAAGAGCGCCATGAAATGTAAGTGATTTCAGCCAAGTAAAAATTGGGTCGGTTAAAATCAAAGTGTCATAAAATTCAAAATAGTATCATTTAAGTCATATTTTAAACTTAGTTTTTTATAGAAACACTATATACAGCAAAAATACCAAGAAATAGACAGATTTACCGTTTACTTTTTGAAATAAAAATAAAAATGCAACATGCATGGTTCGTATTTTCAACAGTAAATCACCCAATTTCGCCATAACGTTGTTTTAATTTTAATAATTGAAGAATGTGCATAAAAATTGCAACATATTTAACAATAAATATAGCTTATATGCCATATTAAGTCAAATTACGTTAGAAAATAAATAAAACTCGTCGCAAAAAGTATACGTCGTCGGCAGGATTCGAACCTGCGCGGGAATATCCCAAAAGATTTCTAGTCTATCGCCTGAACCACTAGGCTACGGCACCTAATAGTAGGCTCTTCAACCTTCGAAGAAATCGCGGGAAATCATTAGAGGTGCGCTACCTTAAAGACAATTATGTCCTAGGCGACTATCGTATTCAGCACAGCTACACAAACAGCAGCATTTCAGGGGAACTGAATACCGTGAGAGTAAACTGCAGCAAAACCGACGGTTTGTCAACATGTATATTATTACGATTTTGATTGTAATGAAACATTATTATCTTACTCGCGCATATTCAAGACATACTGGTTAAGTGTATTTGAATAATTCGTCAAATTGCTGAAGCAAACCCACTAAAACATACCTCTGCAATGGCATTTTGCATTATGATTTTTATTTCAGCATTATTGAATCGATAACATTAATTCAGCAATAGCGGGTATTTAATCATTTCGTTCGTGGTGAAATGAGGTGTATAATAATAATGATATTAATAATAATAATAATTCTTAGCAACTAATTTAAGTTTTATTGTGCACTAATAATAATAATAATAATAATCATAATCATGAATTCTTAGCAAATAATTTAAGTTTTATTGTGCACTACTTGTTGCAGATGTATTTGTTAGAAATATTATGTTAATGGAGTTCATACTACAAGTGTTGGTCAACATGGAAGGGTAAAATAACCGCGTTTTAAACAACACATCTTTAAAATTGATCATTAATGTTGCCCGTCTGTTTTCAGGAATATTCAACTGCACACTTCCGCCTAACGACTGCGCTTATGCCATATACGGGCACGTTCAGGCTACGAAAGGGTGCGCGAAGAGTTCTTATAGCAGGCAAACTGTCCATCCGCGCTTCAATGATAGCGTCACGATCGTTGCCCTTGTCTACCGTTTCACTCGACCTGTGGGTATTCTGGATATATGACCGACTCTACCCGGTACATGTGATTTGGAGGCCAATAGTACGAGCAGCGTTTTGGGCTTCATGCATGTGCACAAATTATCATCCCAGATTAGCATGTGCAGTTTACACAGGCTTATCTGCGAATATTGCCGATCTCCTGGTGAAATGGTCTATAGATCTTTGAATATTACAGTTGGTTTAAAACCAACAATCAATTAAACCTAGACTTATTACATGTGCGTAAAGTGCCGTCCCATATTAGCCTGTGCATTCCGAACAGGCTATTCAGGGACATCACATTCCGCATTCACTAGACTTCCATGTACAACTGCACAGGCTAGTTTGGGACGAAACTTTTCGCACAAGGATAAGGCCCAGTTTTCCTAGAACACGGCGGATTGATATGACAATTATGTATACCTTATTGCTACATGTATTCTTTTCTATAGGTATTCTATTTAACCATTTCCCCTTCAGAAGCAAAGTTAGAATGGCTTTGAGCAAACAGCATAAAACCAGGCAGCATAAAACCTGAATAGCTTGCAGCTGGTTTAATGCTGTTTGCTGCTCATTAGTATCTAAGGGTTGGAAATGAAGCCTTTAAAACTTAAATCTAGTAAGAAAAGTCTTTCACTTAATTAACTTTCTAAGAGACTACAAATGCGTCAAAATACGTATAGAAGTGGTAAAGAGTTAATTAACACATATAACATTTCATGATATAAAAATAGACTCATATTAGTTCAATGTGTCATTTTACTTTCATGAATATTAAAACTCTTCAAAACCTTTGGTTGGTAAGGTTGAAAAAATATTGTTTGTCAGCTCTGTTCAAGTAAACAAATAACGGACCAATACTTTCATGCATATATTTGAAATAATATGGCAATAAGAACAAATATACATCTGTATGTATATATAACATAAAAACCATCGATTACTCAATAATGTAATGAACCACAAGATTAAACAGTAAGATTTGAAATAACAGTGTACAAAATGCCTTAAATAAAACCCATTAACAATATACTCGAGTTTGAATAAATATAAATGTGTGGTTATAATGTTATAACGAACCATGATGTTTGCTTTCTGTTTAACAGAGATGGGCTCAAATGGGTAAACCCAAAGTCATATGGACTGCTTCATACAAACATGGCAAAGACCTAACAGTAAGACATACCTAAAAGAAAGCTCAAATTCTTTGAACGTATCATTAGTTACAAGTTATTCTGGGCTGCAATGAAATCATGCAAACAACCTATCAGTAAGACATACAAGCTTATAGTGGGTGCGCGCTGTATGTTCATCACTGTAGAGGCACGTGCAGCCATTAATTTTCTGCCTAAAAGTGCAAGCTGATTTTAAAAATGAAAACATCTAAGCAACAACATAATGCAACACACCTCCCCAGCTGATTCCTAAAAGCTCTTACATATACATCACATTCACTATCTACTGCAGTGCAAAGGGCTCGAGGTTGCATTACAAATAAGTCTTGCTCTGGCAAAATGGGGCTTAATGCATGTGTGTAAAGTGTCACCCTAGATTAGCCTGTACAGTCCACACAGCAAATTAGGGACAACGCTTTCTGAATAGACTGGTTGACCGTTTGGAAGAGACTTCCTTTAAACACAAAGTTCCATAAAAGCGGAAAGTGTCATCCCTAATAAGACTATGCAGACTTCACAGGGGAATCTGGGATGACACTTTACACACATGCAATAAGCCCCATTTTCCCAGAGCATGAAATTTCACAATATTGTGGCCATCTCAATCTTCAAGCGTCCAACTCAATGTTCAGGCAGCTAACACAGAGTCAGCTTCTTCCAGGACCTTCAGAGCCTCCTTGTATTCATTGGCTTCATTCAAATCACTTTCAGTGTCCTGAAAATATTAGTTTGATGTAAACATAATTATTTAAGCTTAAAAGAACCTTCGGCCAGGGATAATAGAAACACTTTTGAGACTGTTTTCTTGGTAGAACAAGTACTTGGTTTCCTTTGAAAACACTTCCTGGGAAGGGATCAAACTATAGACCTATCATAGACAGACACCATATAATTCACATCAACATTTCAAACTTGTCTGAAAGGGAACAGTGTTACAAAACAAACATATGTACACTATTTGTTGCAAGTATCTTATCTCACTGTGTTTGACAGAAATTATCATCTTTCTCAAGTGTCATGCCAAAGTGGGTCTTATTCCATATACACAAGACAGTCCAGCATGATCAAGCATTCTGGGCAGGAGTAACTAGTAGAATAATAGTAAGAATTTCCTGCCATATGATTTTAACTGAAAGATGTTTTTAAACTAAAAGATGTTTTATTTTATTGTGGTTTTGTGTTGTGGAGGGAAGCCCGAGTACCCAGAAGAAACCCTACCTGTTGGGTTTGGTGACCATCAACCAAACTTCCATGCTTATTGGAAATGGGATTGAACCCGGGTTACGTAGGTGGAGGGCACATTTACCAACAAATGTCATGACCGGGCAGCATATTATTGATGGATTACCAGCAGCAAATAAAGAATGCAGGAGTATAATAACTCATATTTGATTGCACTGTGCAGATAATGATTGTCATCAGTTTGCAATAAGTTTACTTACCAGAACATTTCGTAGGTCCTCACTGGCCTTCACAAGTCGGTTTCTCGTATCAGGAATCATCACCTTGGACTCATTGATCACTTCAGTCTGTAATACAAAATTCAGCATGCAGTAATTACTATCAAATTCTTGGGCAATTTACGGTAACACAAAACGACTGACTCTATATTCCGATTTATATGAAAGTCTTATTCTCGCAGATTCTAAAACATCTATGTGTTTCTCTTGTAACATGTCATGCATTTTTTGGACTGGATGACAACAATAAAATCAGACGACTTTTACAGTAGCAACACTAGGTAATTACAATGTACAATAAAAATGAAAGAATGATAAGTTACATTAAGGACAACATCAGCCGTACTAACGCAAACAAGTTGTAAAGAAAAACAGTAGAAATGCTTATGCATCACACTTTGTGAGGACATAAACATGTTTCTAGTAACAAGTCCAGAACTCTACTAGACAGCAGCCTTATGACTTCTAAGGACAAGGTAATTGGCCCCCTCTCCTTTCCGTTTCTCATACCTGCTTTCTAAGGACATGGTCATCTGTCCCGTCTCAGTTTCTCATAAATGCTGTCTAAGGACATGGTCATTGGTCCCCTCTCAGGCAGGACACAGTCATCTGCCACCTCACAGTTTTTCATACCTGCTTTCTAAAGGCATGGTCATTGGCCCCATCTCCTTTCAGTTTGTCATACCTGCTTTCTAAGGACTAGGTCATTGGCACCTTCTCCATTCAGTTTCTCATACTTGCTTTCTAAGGACATATTCATCGGTCCCCTCTCAGTTTATCATACCTGCTTTCTAAGGGCTTGGTTATCGGCCCCTTCTCCTTTCAGTTTGTCATACCTGCTTTCTAAGGATTAGGTCATTGGCACTTTCTCCTTTCAGTTTCTCATACCTCCTTTCAAAGGATGTGGTCATTGGCTCCCTCTCCTTTCAGTTCCTCATACCTTCTTTCTACGGAGGTAGTCATCAGCCCCCTCTCCTTTAAGTTTCTCATACCTCTTTCCTAAGAACATGGTCATTGGCCCCTCCTCAGTTTCTCTTATCTGCTTTGTAAGGAAATGGTCATCAGCTCCCTCTCCTTTCAGTTTCTCATACCTGCTTTCTAAGGTTGTGGATATTAGCCCCCTCTCCTTTCAGTTTGTTATACCTGCTTTGTAAGGAAGTAGTCATCAGCCCCCTCTCCATTCAGCTTCTCATACCTTCTTTCTTAGGACATGCTCATCAGCCCCCGATAAGTTTCTTATACCTGCTTTCTAATGATGTGGTGATGAGCTCCCTCTCCTTGCAGCTAATCATGCCTGCTTTCTAAGGAAATGGTCATTGGCCCCCTCTCAGTTTGTTTCTTATACCTTCTCTCTACGGACATGGTCTTTTGCTCCCTCTCTTTTTAGCTTCTCATACCTTCTTTCTAAGGACACGGACATCAGCCCCTCTCAGTTTCTTACACCTGTTTTCTAAGGATGGGGGTCATTGGCTCCCTTTCCTTTCAGCTTATCATTCTTGCTTTCTAAGGACGTAGTCATCGGCCTCGTCTCAGTTTCTTATACCTGCTTTCTAAGGACGTGGACATCCGCCCCCCTCTCCTTTAGGCTTCTCATACCTGCTTTCTTAGGATGACGGCATTCTCATTTCAGTTTCTCATAACTGCTATATAATGATATGGTCAATTGTCCCTTCCCCTCTCAGTTTCTCATACCTGTTTTCTAAGGATATGGTCATGTGCTTTCTTAGGACATGATCATGGGCCTGTTCTCCTTTCAGTTTCTGATTCCTACTTTCTTGGGATATGATCATCGGCACCCTCTCCTTTCAGTTTCTGATTCCTGCTTTCTACGGATATGATCATCGGCCCCCACTTTTTTCAGTTTCTCATACCTGCTTTCTAAGGACGTGGTCATCGCCCCCCTCTCGTTTTAGTTTCTCATAGCGCTCCTCTTCTTTGCCAACTTCCTTCTCATAGTATACCTTTTCCTTGGCTAGGCTGAAAATTTAGTAAAAGAATGTGTGTTCGTTAAGTTTCCTCCCAGAATAGCCTGTGTATTTAGCACAGACTAATTAGGGACAACACTTTCTGCATAACTTTATATTTGAATATCTTTTGCATTAAGCCCCTTCTCCTTGCCCACGCTGGAAAACAAATGTACATGTATGCAGGTTTTTTGGTTGATTGCTAGTTGTAATTGGGTTATGTAGACGCAAAATACATGTAAGTTAGCTTGCTTTTAACAAAAAAAATTCAGAAGCATCATTCTCAGAGATATACAATGAATACTTTAAGATTTTTACACAACCCAAGATTTTTTAGTGAAAATCAACTAAAGATGCTGAAACAAATTTGAAGTACCATTCTATAGTGATCATGTCTACATATCAAACATACAGAAAGATCTGATAATTTTTGGTGATGATCATTCAAAGTATGATTTGCTTGTATCACAGTATGTAAATGTTTTTACCAAGTTTTCAGTTTTGGAATGATGAAATGTAATCAACCAAACCTGCATGAATAGTTTAAGTTTTCATAAGTGAATTCAGTGATATTTAATAAGATATGTGACTGAGCCAGAAAAATACCCAACCACAATGGGGATTGAACTCAGGATCTCCCGCTTCCAATGCTGGCAGACGCTATGCTGCGTCACTATAAAACCTAGCTCTTATAGCAAGGCAGTATAAGATCTCCTTTTTCTGAACCCTGCTACACACACACCCTCCAAATTTGAATTTCTTCCACAAATTTCCTACTTCCACGACATCCTTGGGACGTCGGCTAGTTGCAATAATTCAACTCTCAGCTTTATAACCAAAAGGTTGCTGATAGTTGCATGGCACCGTCTTTTGTCCAAAGGTGCAAAATTTGATCACCACTGAAAATGCTTAGAAACACTGATATTGCAAAAACTTATCAACGTTTTACTGTTTAAAGCACAAACTCATGCATATTGATAAACTGCAGTCATGTTGCTGACAAAAAGTGTCGCTATCGGTAGGTCGCAGTACACCAATCTTTTGCACATGTGATATTTGATGTAACCTAAGTTGATAACAAATGTCGAACAAGTGTCAAATATTTCCAAATTTCAAAATGAAAATGTCAGAAAGAATAGTGTGTTGAAACATCGTCATGTTCTTTAGGTTGCATGCAAAGGATTATGTCTGTAGGCTGCCATTCAGGTTAATTAAATGTGTTTTTAACTATTTGGAAGTTTGTTCCATCGCTTTCCTCAATTGGTAACATTAAAGGGATCTTTTCACGGTTTGGTAAATTGACAAAGTTGTTTCAGATTCGCAAATTTTCGTTTTAGTTATGATATTTGTGAGGAAACAGTATTACTGAACATTTACCATAGTCCAATATAGCCATTATATGTATCTTTTGACGATTTGAAAACCTAAAAAGTATAAAGCGTTGCAAACGATTGAATAATTTGGAGAGTTCTGTTGTTGTCGTTTAAATTTACGAAACTACGAAGATTGCTTATATAAGGTATAAAATACTTAAACTGTGTATACCCGGCGGAAAAGCCGAGAGGGCTTATGCGTTTTTACTTCAGACCTACTCCAGGACTCCGGGGGTCACTGGTTCGAGCCCTGATACCGGCTACTTTTTTTCTACTTATTTTAATTTTATTCTTGATTTTATACTGGAGCTTTTAAGAACCAATGTTTACATTTATCAATATAAAGCATTTAATGACAAACTTCAAAATATGCCAAAGTCTGTGAAAAGGCCCCTTTAACAAACAGCATCTGTTTAGTGATGTGCACACACTCTGTGTGCAGATTTGTGATTGTGTTTATGAAGGGGTGCATATGTACTCACAGAGCTGCCATAGCAAAAATTATCAAAGGCTTTGGGAGTATAAACATACACTCTACTGGGTCAATATATAAGCTAGCTGCATCGCTCTTAAAGCAAGGCAGAATAAGCACTCCTTATACTGAGTGAACCCTGCTACAAATGCTGTTAAGATTTATTTTTATTTCAATACAATTTTCAACAAAATGTTTCTTATTAATTTATTAATACAAGAAGCACATGTTAATGCTTCCTAATCAGTCTTCTGAATGTCCAAAGTCATGTTACGGAGATTATTACACAATTTTCTCTTTTTTTTTTTATGTATTATTTATTTATTATATATACACAAGGTATATCCTGCTCGGCTAATAACTTTAATATTCAATTAAATTTGACTTTCTCGCAATATGTCACTCGGTGTTTCATCTACACATGTACACCATTTTAATTTTATAACGCGTCATCTGGTTGGTTGTTCTTATTGTGTTGGCCAATGATATGGCGTTTTAGAACCGAGCATTTGATCGACAAAATATGACTGCAAAACACAAACATGTAGCGAGAAAGTCAAATTTAATTGAATATTAAAGTTATTAGCCGAGCAGGAGATCGGTTAGTAGTGTAATCTTGTTGCATTTACTGTCTTTAAACGAATCCAGTTGCATTTTGTCGGCAACTTCATGGGAACATGTGTGTTTTTGACGAAAAAGATTACGTCCATTGTTCCACAATCTTTCAGCAATAGGCATAATGGCATATAGTGCATTTCATACCTTGTGTATATATAATACCTATACGAGGGTTATTTTTTCAAACTAAGAATTTTTGTCAATATTCGTTGTTGAAAAGTCAAACCATACATAATAGGTGTACATTTAACATTCTGGAACCCCTGGGGTAAGCTCGGGGGGGGGGGGTAGGGTCCCGGGGGGGAGGGCAAATTTATGATACTGCTGCCTGTGATTTTTGTACATAACCTATAAACAATTTAAGACAAATTTTTGGGCGTTAATAATTCTTTGGATTTTTCCGCGAATTTTCTGAACACTTTTAGTGAAAAAAATGTCGTCTACTAAAATGTAAAACTATTGAAACTGATCGATGACTCACGCCATGGGCGCAAGAAGCAACAAGACTCTGCACGCGAAAACATGTGACACGCACACAAAAACACGTTATTATATCATAACAATAATTAGCAGGCATACCGTTTGACAACTCCTGTCTTAATTTTTATTTGTTTAAGTCTCTGGTCCGCCATGATTCTTTCTTGCAGGGGGTTTAGGAAAACAAGTTATAAATATATATAACTGGATCGAAGAAACAAATGTTTACCAAACCGTATGATGTGTAACCAGTGGCATTCGGTGTCCAGACAACTCGCTCCATTGCCAACTCGCCCCATGTCAACTCGCCCCCAAAATAAGACAAGTGGTCCCAAATTTATTGGACAATTTGCCCCAACCGTAAGACAACTCGCCCCAATTTATTTTTGTTTTATGCAATTATTTCAGGATCAATCTTATTTTATCAGCACATTCTTTGCAAAGTTGGCGAGGCATGTATGTATTTTAATAAATGTGTATATATTGGATAAGTATTTTGAATACATTTAATGCAGAATGCCTGAAATGTAGTGTGTGTTATTTTTAAAACAGTTAATAAAATACTTGATTGAGACATAATCCGTATGGTCCGCTAATGTTCAAGTTTAAACAAGTATGTTTTCCATTAATGTCATTACAACAACTTAAATATTTTGTTGAATTTATTAATACAATATGGACGGGACACGGGAATATTAATTTAGGTATGATCCGTTTGGTCCGCAAAATCTGGGTTGTATGGTCCGCGGAATCTGGGCCCTATGGTCTGAGCCGTAAAATCCGTGGTCCGTATGGTGCCTTGTTGGTGGTCACCATACCGGACAGGCGGGGTATCCTCCGGTTCTCTAGCTTACCCCACAACACACGCATCAAAATTGATAATCTTTCAGTAACACTTAAAAAGCTGGAAATTGCAGCTATTATTTTAAATATGTCTCGACTTTCGCGAGTAAAGAAAGTTAATTACGCAGGAGTGCTCGGACACACTCCGCGGTTACACATAATATGCAACCTTAGGCGCGAAAGGACCTCATAATCTGAGAAATACTCACACAGATGCTGTGGAGGCACGTGCTTTTGTTTTCAAATAGATCGCTTCAAAATTGGAAATATTTCAGTAACAAGTAACCAATTAAGTAAGCTGAAATAGGCAGCTATCATTAAAAAATTCTTTCCATCTTTCATCAGTCTAGTAAGCTAATTAGTCATGGGAGGTAGGACACACTACGGGTCCACAGAGAATGCAGTCTAGGGCGCGGAAGGACCTAATGAATTTCGAGATACTAACACAGGCTGAAATTTTAGGCTGTCCTTTTAGTGCCATGGTAAATACATGAGCTCATCTCCTAGGTGACCAGGTTCAATCAGATGTCCACGAAGCATGTTAGTTTGGCTGGCGGTCACTATACCGTTCAGGCAAAGTTTCCTATGGGTACTCCAGCTCCCCCTCCCATAACACAAAATCACACAACTATTGAAAATATTTCTGATACAACTAGTAATAGCTGGAAATTGCAGCTATAATTCAAAGCTCGTCAAAACTTGCATGAGTCTGGTAAGTTTATTAGGCAGGAGTGCTGAGGCACACTCTGGGTCCACACATAATACAGCCTCAGGCGAGGGATGACCTCTTAAACTTCGAATACACACGCGACAGATTAATTAAACGGTACTTCGGTAGCTCTCAGAAGACACTGAAGTCAGAAGAATGATTTTCTGAGGGAGAAAAAACACATAAAGTTAATCGGATACGAATAATACGATATAGTAAATAATAAAATAACTGATTCACATAAAATCGTTTCAGTAAATATGGTCATTTAGAAGCAATACCAAAGTATTAACGGGTTTCAATAACTGGAACAAGTATAATGTGTTAAGGAATATTCGAACAGGTACGTTAAATTTGACAAAAAAAATGCTGCATCTGATATTTGAGACTTACCGGTAATACTAGAATATAACGAGATATGCAAAGTTCACACATATTAATATCTGGTAGATATACCAGATTTCGGATTTTCTAATCGAACATGATAATGGGTCTTCCAATGTTTCGCTGGGGTGCAAAGACCTGTTTTAATCGCATGCAGCCCAACCGATGGTCGCACGATTCCCTTGAATATGCAACATGATTTGCGTCACGGGGCATCACAACAATCAACGAGTATTCTCTATTCTTTGGACGTATTATAATCATAACCCTTCTCCATTCGTTTGTTTAAGCAATATTTAGTGCCTTTAGAAAATGAGTTTAGCAGTCGAATATTTGCAAACACAGATCTTATTTTACTCACATCGAGGTCATCCAGAGCGGAGCAATCAGTATTCTGTCAAGGAATCACAGCCGACATAATTTATATGAGGAATAATTGTACACACTGCAATAGAATGCCACCATCTTAACCGAATTCTTCCCCGACACCATTGGTGTGGGTTACATACCTGCATCAATGCATATGTGCTGACTTTTTTATCATAAGGGTGTGAAGCATCTTGTAAGAACCGGCCAATCATTGAAAAATCTACAAAAATATCAACATTTCTCATTGACAGTTTGGTATAGAGCCAGTGTAAAGGTTACACATGTGTTTAACGGAAGCTCACACATTCAGCACTTATGGTTGGGTGATGCATATAATTTAAAAGATTTAATTATATGTTTTGAAATTTAAATCAAATGTTTATTTCTTCGTAATATGAAAAACTTTTTTTGCACTAGAATATTTTTAGTGGCGTCTGGCCTCACATATGTATTTTATCTTAAAATGGCAGCCTTCATATCTACAAGGACCAGTGTGTTCTTTCTAATGTAAATACTTTCTGTTACGACACATCTAGTTTATTTTAATACTGATTTTTTTCAACGGTGTGCGACCTTATCTTTCCTAAAATGTATAGTGAAATATAAAAAAGGACATTGGTCTTGGTGAAACTTGACATCAAACAATTCGAACAAATGCGGACTTAATTTTCACATGTGTAACCTAAACGACGTCATCGGAAGTACGAAGCGTTCCGACATTTCCTCGCGGAAGTGTATCAAAATGGCTGCGAAATACGTATTTATACAGGAGTAAAAATATTGTGAGGAATTCTTGTGCACCACTCGCAACAAAACAATCAAGACGAGTGTATTATAAAAATATTCAATTATCTTTTTATCCTCGAAACATTGTGTCAGTACGCACTACTTGGTATAGTGTAACCATTAGAGGAAAGTTGCTTTTCACGATGTATTCACGGTGATAAGGCGATTACCACAACTATTCCGCTCACCGTAAAAAATTTATACTACTGACAATAGCACCGTATCCTTCTGACGAAAAGGAACATGGAGGACGAAGCAATATCAGGTAAGTGGGTGAAAAATGTTTAATTATAAGAGACTGCAAAATGATTGCCACTAGCGAAGCACTCCACCGAATTTCTGAACCAATATGTCGTCTATTTAAAAGTTGATCAGTCGTGAAATATTAAGCATGACTTTGAAATAGTGTTTGCAAAAAGTCTTGTCGCGCTCGACACCATTCGTACTTGTGAGAAAAATGTAAAAATGAGATGATTGTCGATGTGTCAGACCTGATGTAACAGACTTAAATCATTGTATATATAAAAAGAACATGCCATACGAACCTGTTTGTTTCAATATCTGTTAAAGGCCTAATTGTTTGGTGAAAACACGCATCACTTACATAAATATCGATGCACCGCGCAACACTGATTATAAACACCGTATTTATAAATTCTGCACATGGTTTTAAATGATAAGCTAGAACGAGCCATCGTGAGCTGAATTTATAAACGATAATCTTCCATTTATAAAAGTTACATGTCCCAGAATTGATATTGAAAATGATGGCATGCTTGCACCAAAAAAGGTTCACCGGGATCGATTGTCTTGCTTTCCAGTACGTGGAGGGCACATGTTTAAGTCTCATGTTTCAATTTATCTATATTGTTGTGGTAAAATACAATCGTTATTGATAATTATTATTGATTGATTTCAGATTCATAATCAGTAAAAAAGATGTCCAGCTACGATTATGAAAAGGTATAAGCAAATGTTGGTGTAAAACTAACCGAAGGAAATAATAAATCTAGTTATGTATAGAGTGTACAAAAAGATGTTGCATTGGTTAAATTTACTGAAATATGAATTTGGTGTTTGTGGCAAAAAACAAAGATATATACCAAAGATGCTCTCGCCTACTTATATCAGAAACAAAGGGGTTACAATTATATAAAAAAAAACTTTTTTGAGACTATAGAAGCTTGTGAGTGCATGTCTCCATAGATAAGACATTACAGCGCGGTCCGTTTTAACGAGATGTAAAGGGTTTGAATCATATACATGTATAGTTATTTCCGTCAAGTATTAAAAAACAATTGAAAACCAAATATTTTCAAAGTACATTGTAATATTCAGCAACCGGAGGAAAAAGTCTCTTTTTTTTGTTCAAACATATATTTGAGCGTCTCTTCCTTCTGAAAGAAAACATATCAGAATAAAGCGGTGCCAAAAAATCATAAAGATGCGGTGCTTTTACGGACATTGTTGAGCGGTGTTCATATTTCTATAATGTCAGTGTTGAGCGGTGCATACTTGCTAACACGTGTAAATGTAAAAATCACAGTTATATTCAATAAAGCATGCCATAATGTACGTGTGGTACATGTATATTGATTCTTCTACCATAAAAAAACGTTTAAAAAAAATAATCTTTCATTGAAAATGTTTAAAATCCGCAAAAATACGATTTTTTGCGTCATGAAAGTCACTTCTTTACCGACATGCTCAAATTGTTTTCACTATTTTGAAGTTAATAGCGACTCAATTTTGATGCGGTAAACGGCAATTAGATGTAAAGTATATACTTCGTTCGTTGGAATATCTTTGTATTACCAACTTACCTTCTTTTCTCGTTTTTTTTCTTTCATTTCTGGGCTCGCCAAAAAGTTTGCGGCCATGTTTTTGACAGAAGGATACGGTGCTCTTGTCAGAAATATAAAATTTCGACGGTGAGCGGAACAGTTGTGGTATTCGCCCTTTCACCGTGGTATTGGTTTGTCTCAAGTGGGAGTTATTCGCTGTTAAATTGTTGCAGAAAGTTATTTGGAGTTGATACAAGAAATCCAATTATTTAGGATGCATCGATTGGAATCCGTACCTGGTAAGTTAGTTATAGAATAAAGAGGTATGACTCTTTCTTCTTTTCTTAAATGTCCGTATTGAAACGAACGGGCTATCGGAAAAAAACATGTATTAAATTATAGCTTTCACTTGAAATAATTCATATTTCAGCTGTCAGAGCTTACCCACTAGACATTTAGAACCAGAAAGGTATTGAGTAGCATAAATTCAGAAATTAAACTGTATTTAATGTGTCTTTTGTATTTTTTTTTTAATGTTGTATGTGTGTATAATTGTATGATGCAGTGTGTCAAGAAATATCAGAGACGTGTTATCTACCACAGGTGGAAGTAACGTACCCTGGATAGTATATGGGCCCATGAGCCCAATATTTTTAAATAATTATATAACATCTTTTTTAATCAGAGAAAAATTGACAAAGAGCCATGAAATAAATCGCCACCCTCAGATATTGTAATCATAACAATGTCATTAACTCAAATTTATCATAGCCTTTCTTCGCGGGCCGCAAAAAAATGTAAAAAAATAGCTTTAATCCAAAGCATCCCTTGGTTCTCTTATGGGCAATTGGACAACCTTTCAAAAAAAATCACTTAAAAAAAATCTGTCCAGCCGCCTCACAGTCGGCCAATAACCAAGCAATATTTCGAGTTGTTTGTACATCCGAATAAATCTAGAACAGACTTTCAACAATATTTTTTAGTTTTCTCCCCTTAATCGAGAGCTCGCGTCTTATTCCTTTAAAACAACGGGACATATCACATAATGCATGCATATGCAACCACCTACCCCTAAAAACCAATTCCTATACAATCAGAATGAGTATGTATTTTTCATTTATTTACATTTGTCAAAGCGTCGTTGTTGTTGATAGGATGATTCTGTGCCTGGCTCTGTCAGTGTAATTCACTGCTAAGCCGGGTTCAAGAGTAATAACGACTTTTGTTTTCAAGTTAATCAAATTTAGGGTTTAAGGGACTGTCAACCACGACGACGAAGAAAAATATAAGTTGTAAAATACCGTATATTTTTACAATTATTAGTTTATATTGATTAAAATATCACGACTGGTATATAACATTACTTGAAAAAATTTGTTAAGTTTTCATATTTTCAGTACATTCGGTAATATATTTTACTGGGTATGTCTACCAGGTAACTACCAGTTAATTATAAATAACGCCAGTAGATTGATCATCATCGTCACGTGCTAAACCCAGGAATGCAAATTGTGCATGTTTAGTGAATTGTATATATTATATATATATAAAATGATCAATCTACTTGCGTTATTTATAGTGTGTATATCGTTATGTCACCTATTTTCGCGATGAACTTTCGATTTCACATCGCGAAATTTTATTACCGAATATATTGAAAATATGAACTTTTATCAAGTAATGTAATATACCAGTTGTGAAATTTTAATCAATATAATAATTTTAAAAAAAACACGGTATTTAAGATTGATCATCATCGTCACGTGCTAAACCCAGGAATGCAAATTGTGCATGTTTAGTGAATTGTATATATTATTTATATAAAATGATCAATCTACTTGCGTTATTTATAGTGTGTATATCGTTATGTCACCTATTTTCGCGATGAACTTTCGATTTCACATCGCGAAATTTTATTACCGAATATATTGAAAATATGAACTTTTATCAAGTAATGTAATATACCAGTCGTGAAATTTTAATCAATATAATAATTTTAAAAAAAAACACGGTATTTAAGAACTTTTATTTTTTGGTTATTCGTGGTTGACAGTCCCTTTAAAACAGTTGTTGAAAAGAAAATATAAACTTTTGAAATTTGGAATTGACATTTTCGCGGCCCGCGAATACAGGCTATGCTAAATTTTAGTTAAAAACCTTGTTATGATTCCAATATCTGAGGGTGGCGACTCTTTTTCAATTTAAGATATCAACATAAAACTTCATAGTTGTAGAGATATTAATTAGGAGAATGGCCATGCACAAGAACCACAACCCTACACTTTCTTTAATACAAGTAATTGTTTGTTTTTATTTGATGTAACAGCTCAGGGCTATCTCTCAGATACCAGGCAAGACTTCAACATGAGACTTCATGGGTGTATATATATCAATGAGGAAAAATGCAATGCATACAAACAATTACCCGACAATTATGTTTTATGATTATACCGTATATCAAGAGATTCGCGCCCATCCATAAACAACATTTATTTGGCGGGGATATCAATAAAACGAATGTGCTTGCTATGTTTAAATCTAATGCGTATAAGCGGCGGGATTTTGTCCGTAATCCGAATATGTTGGCATATCCGACAATAAGTGAATAAATAAAACTGTTTTTTTTAATAACATATAACACAGTAGGCCTAACCGTCCACATGTTGCTTAGACATGTTTTATGATAGCGTTTTAGTAACATGTCAAAGCCCGATAGCCGATGTGTTGTGACAGACGCAACTTATAAGACACAAACAAACATATATCACATCGTGTTTAGAACTGATTACATTTCGTATGTATGTGCGCGCGCGTGTTTATTTCAAAGCCTATGATGTCCTTTCGCGCATCAGTCAACATTATGTTGTCACAAGTATATACATTTGGTAGTCACAGATCCCTCGCACACATGTAATAAACTTGCTGCATGGAAGTCAGGACTTGTGAATTTCAGCTGCAATTTTCATACTTTTTTTCCGGAATATTTTCAATTTTTATATTGATTTGTGTTGTGGGGAAAAGCGGTATACCTGTAGGAAAACCGGTACACGAATTAAATCCACACATTGTACGGAATGGTGACCACGAACTTAACTTTCATGCACCAGAAGTAGGGATGAACATGGTCGCCCAGGATAGAAGCGCGTGTACTTACCACTGAGCTAACCAGTACATTAAATCAAGTATAAAATGAGGATAAAATGGTATTTATTGGCATCAAACACAGTCGGGTTTTAATTCAATCGGCATCTTCAAGACACGTCTAGATGTCGTCTGCAAAATTACAGCAAGGGTGTCTACGAAAGACTCGCTATGCACATGGAGAAATCTTCTGGCATCGTTGGACAAAAATAGTACAGCGTCGACGTCATCAAACTGTAGAGAACTGCGCATGCGCATCGTGTTGTCAAGGCGGTCAACGATACAAAACTCGCTGTCCTGCATTGCACTTCGAAGTAAGGCGTCCTTCAATAACTGTCTGCAATGTATATGAATAAATCGTAACTGGATAAAGCAGCTTACATAAGTCTATTGCTAAAAAGGGGTTACAGAACGAAAGCTTCTAGTGTGAACATTTTCAAAACCCCAATGCCGGCATCCTGTCGATGCGTATGGGCCACTCGATCGTTGATCTTTCAACGACTCTGCGGTTTCTATGTCAATTTGATTCTAGAAGATTATGGCGTCCTTGAGCTTTTAGAACTCCAAGACGAAATTTTGCTTTTCTTTCGTCGTTCATTTTCTAGTCCCATAGTATTCTGCATACAACATCAAATTTAAAGAGCCATTTAAAAAAATCATGATTCTCAGAGATTACAAACTTCTGACCCTCAATCTACCCCCCCCCCCTTTTTCATAACCATTCAATTACAAATTTACTTACGTAAAAAATATTGATAAAGCAAGACTAATTCGGTATATATTTATACATAAATGCCTTATATAAATGCATTCATGATAGCAAATGAGAGGTAACAAGTAAAATAAAGAAAATATAATCACACGAGGGTTGTTATCTCCCGTCAGGAAACCAGAAACTCGTAAGTCTAAACAATAAAGACAGCAAACAAATACAAATTTAAAGCAAAGACATTTTTCCTGATGTATCTTCGATCAAAAAATAAAAACATATTTTAGTTTCACTGCACACTTCCAGCTTCACTTGCAAGGGTACCCACGTTTGCATAAATGAATTCGTAATACGCCGTATACACCAACTGAAGCTGCAATTGAGAATGTTATATTTCGCATTAATTTATTATAAATATTGTTCTAATATAAGACCATCATTAACTGCTTAAAAGTATTAATAACATGTAGTACATAATTTGTAAACGAAAGCAATCGGGCCCGAAATAGTTCACATTGATTAGTTCATGTTGCCCACCTACTAATTGATATTCGGAGTATCAAGGTTTCCATACATAATACATGTACTTCAATTTTGTAAACGTAAGAGTAAACAGGTAAATGATGGATGATTCATAATCAAAAGGAAGGAATTACTCACCAAAACCTTGGAATACGTTTTCTATACTGCACGATACAGGAATATTACATTTGGACATAAATGGACATATTCACACTTTTTTAAATGTCATTTAATCTATTGTTTACAATGCTATAATATTTGGAATGGTTATAAAGTAATTATTTTAAAAAAAAAGATGTGTTTGTGAAACACTATGCCCCCCCCCCCCCCATATATTTTACCTTTGACCTTGAAGGATGACCTTGACCTTTCACCACTCAAAATGTGAAGCTCCATGAGATACACATGCATGCCAAATATGAAGTTGCTATTTTCAATATTGCAAAAGTTATGGCAAATGTTAAAGTTTGACGCAAACAAACCAACAAACTGACAGGGCAAAAACAATATGTCCCCAGTATAGACTGGGGGACATAAAAAAACGTTGATAAAATAGTTTGCCTTCCGCGAGAATCAAATCAGGGACAATTGGTTGCAAAAGCTTTTGCTTTTCCCATACACCACGGAGGCAGTTAGTATGATGGGGTGAAAATAAGAACAAATATCGTGCTTTGATTTTGACCAAATTATGGCAGTGTTACGCGTGTACTCGGAAACTGTGCGGGTTAACGGAAATATACGAAATAAGGCGATATTAAACGAAGTTCATTAGAGGTCTTAAACATTAAAGGCCCATAAACACTCAAGTTCAACGTATATTTCGTACAATATTTCGAAAAACAAAGTAAACACATAAAAAAAATCAGTGTTCCTTCATGTGGAGCTTTTGTGATCGCCTTTTGTCCGTCGTCAGTTGTCCGTTGTGCGGCGTCAACATTTGCATTGTTAACTCTCTAGAGGCCACATTTATTGTCCAATCTTCATGAAATTTGGTCAGAAGATTGGTCTCAATGATAGCTTGGATGAGTTCGAAAATGGTAACGTTTGCTTGAAAAACATGGCTGCCAAGAGGTGGGGCATTTTTCCTTATATGGCTATAGTAAAACCTTGTTAACACTCTAGAGGCCACATTTATTTTCCGATCTTTATGAAACTTGGTCAGAAGATTTGTCCCAATGATATCTTGGATGAGTTTTAAAATGGTAACCTTTGCTTGAAAAACATTGCTGCCAAGGGGCGGGGCATTTTTCCTTATATGGCTATATATGGCTATAGTAAAATCTTGTTAACACTCTAAAGGCCACATTTATAGTCCGATCTTCATGAAACTCGGTCAGAAGATTTATCCCAATAATATCTTGGACGAGTTCGACACTGATGCCGGTTGGTTGAAAAACATGGCCACCATGGGGCGGGGCATTTTTCCTTATATGGCTATAGTAAAACCTTGTTAACACTCTAGAGGTCACATTTATTTTCCGATCATCATAAAACTTGGTCAGGAGATTTGTCCCAATGATATCTTGGATGAGTTCGAAAATGGCTTTGGTTGCTTTAAAAACATGGCCACCAGGGGCGGGGCATTTTTCCTACTATGGCTATATATGGCTATAGTAAAACCTTGTTAACACTCTAGAGGCCACATTTATTGTCAAATCTTCATGAAATTTGGTCAGAAGATCGGTCTCAATGATATTATGGATGAGTTCGAAAATAATTATGTTTGCTTGAAAAACATGGCTTCCAAGGGACGGGGCATTTTTCATAATATGGCTATAGTAAAATCTTGTTAACACTCTAGAGGCCACATTTACTGTCCGATCTTCATGAAACTTAGTCGGAAGATTCATCCCGATAATATCTTGGACGAGTTTAAAAAATGATGCCGGTTGGTTGAAAAACATGGCTTTAACACTCTAGAGGCCACATTTATTTTCCGATCTTCATGAAACTTGGTCAGGAGATTTGTCCCAATAATATCTTGTTATCTCAGGTGAGCGACTTTGGGCCTTTCAGGCCCTCTTGTTTGTTTGTGTGACAATACATGTATATTCCATTTGAATTTCTCGCGACGATATCCCAACATTTACGAGCGAACGCGAGGTTGGCTTCGGGCAGCGTCGGAAGCACGACCTAGTTCTCCTGAATACGTCGTTCTTTCGACGCTGCCCAAAGCCAGTCTCGCGTTCGCTCGTAAATGCCCAGATATCGTCGAGGGAAATTTACATGGAATATAATATGGCGCAAACAATAAAAACGAGCATTTTGTATCTCGTTAAATCTATATTAACATACCAGATATAGCGTTGAAATTTTGGCTATCGCTATTAGGAACATTGCTTTTTTTATGGGTTAAATGTATTTTACGAAATATTTTGCATAATATTCCTTGATGTTGAGTATTTATGTGACCTTAAAGAGGTATCAATGCAATGGTACGTTTTTGTCACCGACATAACGGCGTCTGTAGTGTTACCAAATCGTTTTGTTTGTGCAGTGTTCGTTGCGTGTTTATGGCGTTTCTAACGAACATTATCATACCCACGGGTTTTGTTTGCATATCTGCTTTACATTTCAGCTAGGTCTATTCAGTTTAATTCCATTAATGTACCGCGCAAATTTATTGAGAAGATGCGATTCATGAGTGCATATTGCGAAATCGCAGAAAATACTCAGCAAAGCAACCGATTGAAAACAAATGGAATATAAGAATAACTTTTTTTAGAAAAATAATTTACGTTCATTATGCGAATTTCAATCTTTTCATGACAATAAGTGAGTGCTGGTTGTTGCAGAAGGTCGTTATAGTCTTGTGACGCGAGTTTTAGCGTAAATATCGCTGCGTTACGAAAAGAAGTACTCACCAAATAAGTGCTCTTGTATGATATACTGTTCCCCCTCTTTATTGCGTAACGGGCGTATGTACATTATTAAAATAACTTAAATTGTTTATATTTAAATATGAATGAAAATGAAGGTAGGCATCGAAAATTTGTAAAAAAAAAATGTTCAATAAGACTTATATGATTACATTTCTTAAAATTTACTGTTAAAGAATAAAAATGCGCATAAATCGATCGCTATACTTTTCGACTTTCAAAAATTAATAATGATATTTTTGCAGTTTCTTGTGCACACATCATTATATTAGTGAGTGTAAGACCTCCATTTACCTTCTTGTCCAAGACACATTGACCGCGCTTGCGTGTGGGTAGAAGTACGTAGTCAGACACGTGTGGGAAAGGTCCGCCATCACGTGACTGAGTGGCGCGCTCAGGTGACACTCGTCTGTCAGTATGTACAGATGCGCCCGCGGCTGGAACTCGGACTGTCGGTCAAACTGGTACAGTCGCTCTAGAATGTCGAGTGGACCTAGCGTCCGCAGGGAACTAAATGTTGGTTCGGACGTCATTGGTAGTAAAATGTAATTAAAAAAATTAACATTCTTCATTCATTGCTGCGATTGCAAGTGGCTTCGCACCGCATGAACGCGCCATTCTTTTGTTTTTGAACCCAGTTTGAAGTCTTGGTAACGACGTCGCTAAACTGACGTCAATAACGGTATTGTGACGTCACGAAAACAAACTAATGTGACGGAGGAACATAATGCACATATTTTATAAGTAAACACTGCAGTCGACATCCTTATATAATGACTGAAAGTAGCTCCAAGAATTGGAAAAATGTGTTATGTTATGTTATCCATTGTATATTCTTATCGGTCGTTTAAAATAAATAATTATTTCGTCATGAGAACATCTACCTTGTTGATATTATAAATTATTTTATCATTTCAAGCGGTTTATAGAGAAAATTTATTGAGTTAAAACTGATAATTCACTGTTTCAAACAGTGAAAAATAACAGTGATTATTCTCGAATATTTTCACTGTTCTTTCTTTGAAATGAGGTTGTTTTTTTTATCATGACGTCATCATTAAAAAAAATCATTTGAATGAATTAAAATAAAAAGAACATTTGTTGGATCGCTGGAATAACGATTTCAATTCACTCGTGATCATAACAAATATATTTCATATCATCACTCGTAAATTCAAATCGATATTCCCTCAAATGCAACGTATACCCGCTATTTGGAACATTTTTAATCTAATTTATAAATTAACGGAAAAATTGATCACATTTCGATGTCATGTTGACATATACTTGTTTTTTTTCCAGGCGTCAGTTATTTAAATAGCATATTTGATGATATAATTTGTACCCCATGCTTGTTTTTGAGATTTTAAGGGTAAATAAGGTACATACATTGATTTGTCTGGGTGTGAACTGCAATTATACTGTAATTTACATTCGTGACTCATGTCCGGACTGCACAGGCTAATATGGGAGGACACTTTACGCACATGCATTAAGCCCTGTTTTCTCAGAACGAGGCTCACATGATCAATTATTTAATGAATAAAAAATTCACACAAACATCAACTGGAATGTCAAATTTTCTGGAATTCTAGGCCAAAAATAATCGATGTTATCGACAAATCTCTATTAAAATATTTCAGATACACTCGCGGATTTAATTTATCAACAAACCACAGAGTCATCTCGAAAATAGAAAGTTATTGATGCCGAACGACTATGTTGGAACAATGGCAATTCCAATCAAACGGCAAAGCATTTCATTTCTGAGCGCCTTAATACAATACTTGGCGATATTGATTATTCGTTCAGGATCTTCTCTGGCTGACACTTTCCAGTCTACCATACACCTTTAATTGGCTCGAAACTTCGGAAGAACACTAGTTATATGTGCAATCTATTGGGGCAAAGTGGAATAACAGGAGAAGTGTTTAATACGGGAATACATAGGAGATTTGAGTGGAATGGGATTAAATATACCACAAATAATGTGATGATAGTAAAGGATTTATTTGAATGATTTATCGAAACAATAACCGCGGTGATTTCTTAAGTTGCATTGCTCTTATATAATCAATGTGTGTAAGAACGTCAATGATATGTTTTTCTGTTATATTTTGCTATGAGAACTATTTCAGTTCTTAAAATCAACGATAGTCTTGGAATTTTTGTGTGTATATTTTCGCAGTAAAAAACGGCTGTAATTAACTGGAAGTTCGATATAAATAAGCATCTGTTTTAACAATCGGATCAAACACATCTCAATGTATGAGCATCACTTTCAGAAAACCTGGCATAGTCTATGTGCTGAAAGTTAGTCCTCTGTTCGCACTTGTTACTGACGGACAATAGTGTTCCTCTCCATTAAGTTTTCGTTAAGAAGAAACTTCCTTTAAATAAAATATTCCATAACAGCGGAATGTGTCGTACCTGATGAGCCTGTCACGACTCCTCAAGCTAATCTGTGACGCCACTTAACGCACGTGTTATCCTGAAGCACCAGTTTTCCTGGAGCGAGGCTCATACAATTATTCATTGAAAATACACGAACTTATTCTTATTAATTGTATTAACATTCAAATATTAAATAATGCGATGCAATTCATAGAAAGAACGCCGTTTTGAATCGTTTTTTAAACAAAATATTCCGATTATTTGTGTTGTTTTGTTTTGTAAAAGGATTAATCAGTGGAGAGTAATCATTTTTATAACTTAACGCCAAAAACACAAGTTGTTTATTGATTGATAACAGGGCATTACCGAGTGATCAAACATATTTTCTATCTTGACTTGACAATTTAATTATCCAATATATATTTATGCAATTATACTGAACTTATTAAACCTTCCTCCCTCGTATTTTGGTGAGTTAAGCTGAAACCAAGAGTGGTTCTCGTCTGTTACCGTTTGTGTAAATATAGCAAGAGAATGTACGACTTGTGGCTTTCTTTTTATTGGAATCACTAGCTTAACCCATTTATGTCTAGTGGACTTTATCATCCTTCTAAATTGGATCAATTTATCTTCAAAATTAGGGATGTCTAGTATATTTATTTCTATATTTAGAATATTACTTACTGAAATTCCTTTAAGCAAACAGCGCAGACCCAGATGAGACGCCGCATCATGCGGCGTCTCATCTGGGTCTACGCTGTTTGCAATGTCCTTTTTTCAGGACGCTAGGCATGAATGGGTTAATGTAGACAGAAACTAATTCATGCAACATTCAAAACCAGCCAATCAGTGTTGACACATATACAATTAATACTGAACGGAATAAGATTAACTAATTTTACGTTATAGTTTGAGTTCTGTTCTGAAAGTAGTAGATGGACAAAATGAGTCGTGTTCTGAAAAAAATGGGTATAATGCATGTGCGTAAAGTGTCGTCCTAGATTAGCCTGTGCAGTCCGCACAGGCTAATCAGGAACGACACTTTGCGCTTTTATGGTATTTTTGAGTTTCAAGGAAGTCCCTCCTTACCGAAAATCAAGTTTAGGCGGAAAGTGTCGTCCCTGATTAGCCTGTGCGGACTGCACAGTAATCTGGGACGACACTTTTCGCACATGCATTAAGCCCAGTTTTTTCAGATCTCGACTCAAATAATTTCTATACTGAGTGCATTTCTGGAATTTCTGGAATTTCATTGTTTGCTACAATCGATTATTTTTAAAGCTGATCAACACGAGTCGTTGAGTTCGTTGTCAGATGTATATAGATGTGTGATCCTCGGTTGCAAAACGGTCTGTCGAATGGATAGAAACTTATGAAATGAACAATATGCCGATTGGTGAAATATGGATAGTGACAGCCGTTATATGGATTGTCAAAAGCGTATTGTTTATCAAAGAGAATAAACGATTAAAATGGATCTAGAGGAGGCATCTTTGTGAAAAATGTATGACAATTGTACGCCGTGTTGAATATTTTGCAAAGTTCTCTTTTGTGTTACGCAACTCCTTTTGTATTGAAACATGGCGGCAGAAGATATATCAATTCAACATAGCGCTCACACAAAAATGTTTGTTCCCCAATATCTGTCTTCGATACAAATCACGTCCGATGACATAAAAAATTTAACAACGCTACGCCATAGACCGTCCTTATGTCGGGCAACGTCGTCCACTAGCAGTTCAAATAGTGAGCGCTCAAATGATACGGTTTACGCTGGCAACACTACGAGAGACGGAAATTATAACTCACGACCCGATTTGGAAATTGATAACGACCGTATTACGTGCTTTTTTGAGGAAATAATGCCAGCGGAGAATGTCCATCCTATGGAATCCAAAACTAAATCTAGCGATGCTGCAAATAGTTTAAACACTCATACAAGAGACATTGGTTCGACTCCGACGCAAAAGATTTGCCTTCAGAAATCACCATGTAGGAAACTGTCGCAAAATTCAGTTGGCTACCGAAGCCCCCAGCGTGACGTCAGTTCCCCGCGTCACGTGCCGCCCATATTACGTCACATGTCCATACAACAGGAAAACGCCTCCATACGCGGGTCTATGGATACAGAGTCCCGTAAAGGCAGCGTTCAGGTACGCATATAAATTAAGAATGTTTTTGTGATGGAATAATATAACTAAATGATAGTCATTCGAAAAATCGCGTATAAAATATGTACATTATATAATTAAAAATTAAATATTGTTGTAAAAGATCAAAACAACTATGAGGTACATTAGTTACGTATCCCAGCTTGCCCCCCCCCCCCCCTTCCCCCACATCTCTATTCACATGTCTATTCCAACTATACATGCATAACAGTCTTAGTATCGCGGCCATAATTTTCACAAACAAAGCACTGATGCGGTAGAAAACGATCTGGCTTCATTCAGCAACGGCCTCAAGAATATGTGCGATCATATTCTATGAACTTACACAAATGATATAATATTACTTGTGAGTAATCTGCCAAATGTTTTTTCCAGCATACACGTTGATAATACAATAGAATAGTTTTGTTTTGTTCAAGCCCTTGTTGATAATTGAGCTTCGTTTTTGCGAACTTAACAGGCTAATCTGGAACGAAACTTTACGCAAATGCATTAAAACCTGTTTTCCCAGAGCGAGGCTCATTTGCACAATAACGTATAGCTCTGTTTTGTCAAATTTCATGTCTTCATTAATAATTATGGACTATGGGCCTCCCGGGAGCCGTTTCATCAATATTTACGATTCTCGATGATCGTAAATTATGTATGGCATTCGATTGGTTTTAAGAAACGCTAGTTCGGTAAAACAACGTACACGCAATTGTCGTAACCCGTGCCCATGGTGCCGGACTACTGCTAGTGCCACTTTTGATAAACGGCAATTTCTTTATCGAAGAAATATTGGACCGCATAATTGAATGGATAATTTATCATGAATTTGAAGTTATATCTTTTTTTTGTAATTTCAAAAAAGCGAAAACAGCGTAAACGTGATTGTTTGTGTATATTGGCGTCATCAAAATGTGTGCTATGCAATGTCATGAATAAGTAGGTGGGATGCACAAGTCAATACTTGTGTGTTCTTGTTTTAAAATGATTGTTTCGTTGATATTTGTCATTTATTCGTGATATAAAACAATGCATGTGAATATTCTACACGCATTTATTAACCCAGTTTTCCCAGAATGAGTCTCATTTCAAAATAAAACAAGAGCCATGTTAACATGGCCTTCCCCGCCGAAATGTGTTTGTTGTATGAGAACATTTGTTTTAGAGAGTAGAATACTATTTGTACAACATGGCACCTGTGTCATCTATTTATATTTCAAGGATCAATTAGTTATATAGTGTTGGAGTTATGCTGTAGAGAATAAATATATGGAAATTAAAAAAGGGAGATAATTAAAAAAAAGAATACTATAAACAGTTATTGTTCTTGATCACTGTATTTTTCCATAAACTCATCTATTCATTTTACAGTGAATACTTCAATGTTCAAATTAAAAGATTTTTGTAAAATTAGTATAAGGAAGATAATTAAAAAAACTAAGGTAGATAGAGTTATATTATTTGGTCACTGCACTCTTCCTAGTTGTCATCTGTTTATATTTGAAATTTCAAGTTAATCCCTTCAGTAGATTTAGAGTTAATCCCTTCAGTAGATTTAGAGTTATGGTCCGGACAGAACGGGTACAAATTTACTATGAAACTAAATAAAGGGAGATAATTAAAAAAATACAGCCGATAGAGTTATGGTTCGTGTTCATTGCACTTCTCCTAGTTGCCATCTGTTTATATTTCTAATTTCAAGTAAATCCCTTCAGTAGATTTAGAGTTATGCTCCGGACAAAAAATTACTTTGACATTAAATAAAGGAATATAATTCAAAAACTAAGGTAGATAGTGTACTAGTTCTTAGTCACTGCACTTATCATACTTGCCATCTGTTTATATTTCATGTTTCAAGTAAATCCCTTCAGAAGATTTAGAGTTATGCTCCGGACAAAAATTTACTTTGAAATTATATAAAGGGAGATGATTCAAAAACTAATGTAGAGTTATGGTTCTTGGTCACTGCACTTCTCATAGTTGCAATCTGTTTATATTCTAAGTTTAAAGTAAATCCATTGAATAGATTTGGAGTTTTGCTCTGGACAAAGTCTCGGACGGAAGGATGTACAGACGGACGGACAGACGGACGGACGGACGGTGACTATGACTATATCCCCTTCCGAAATTTCGGCGGGGATAATAAGGAGAACATGTTCAATGGGATGCAACATTCTAGTTCTTTTTGTTGATTGTTTGTGTCTGCTTAATTTACTATTATTATTATTTATTAATCACTAAATATTTGTTGTTGATTTCTAAAGTCAAGTTCTTTATCTGGATACATGTTTTAAACGCCACTAACTAACTCGATATTATTCATTCGACGTGTTAACGAAACGGTCTTGAATATTTTATAAAACTCCTCGTTTGAATGACCCATAAAGCATTCCAAAAAGCATAAATCAGCGCAAGTTTGGTTTCGCTGTATGAATTATAGCCAAATTCAATGAAACTAAGAAACTAATTGCAAAAAATGATATTGCACAATGTAAATCTCAACATCTCGCGGCAGTTTTATCGACGATTTTTCGTTCTTATTTAGATTAACTTTAAATGAACAATTACGTGTTCACAGATTTTGTTAAATTCCATTACATATATTTAGTAACACAACTGAAATATTTGGCATAGTTTCAAATAGGTAATGTATTTTAAAGAAAACAGAAAAATATGCATACAATGGAGTTCCTAGTACCTTTAGAAGCAAAAGCGGACATGCTACTTCTAGCCCACGGAATTGCTTTTTTTTATTTAACATTTGAAAAGTGTATCGGTCTTACACGTTTTTTTAATAAAAAATCGACGAGTGTATGTTTATTTCGAAGTTTATTTGGTCTTTTCGCGCTTGAGGCTGCAAGTGTGTACATGAGTGTCCCCGAGCACTCCTACCTAATTAACTTCCTAGATTCACGATCGTTGGGACGCTTTTTGAACTATAGCTACCATATCAGCTACTAAGTTTTTGCTGGATGATATTCCATTGTGGAGTTGTCTTGTGTTGTGGGGGACACCGTAGTACCCGGAGGAAACCTCACCTTTCCTGTATGGTGTATCTCGGAGGAAACATTACCTTTCCTGTATGGTGTATCTCGGAGGAAACATCACCTTTCCTGTATGGTGTATCTCGGAGGAAACCTCACCTTTCCTGTATGGTGTATCTCGGAGGAAACATTACCTTTCCTGTATGGTGTATTATTTTTCCGATTTCGATTGTTGATTATCAATAAACTTACATATGGGCCGTGCTCGGTTAAAAGGGGTTTAACGCATGTGCGTAAAGTGTGGTCCCAGATTAGCTTGTGCAGTCCGCACAGGCTAATCAGGGACGACACTTTCCCCGTAAATGATTTTGTTCGTTTAAAGAAAGTATCTTCTTATCAAAAATGCAGTTTAGGCGGAAAGTGTCGTCCCTGATTTAGATAAGCCTGTGTGGACTGCACAGGCTAATCTGGGACGACACTTTACGCACATGTATTAAATTCCCTTTTCAGAAGAGCACGGTTCATATATATTTGACAGTTTTCTTAGTGTAGAATACTCTGTTAAAAAAATGAACGCAGTTGTTTTTTTATTCTATAGCACTTGTTATCAAACTGTTTATTTGGCAAACAGTGAACACTTCCCTTCGATTTCCTGTTTCATTATACTTTGACTAATTACTCAATTTTGTTCTTCCTTGATTATTTAGCACCAACAACAATGATTTTAGACAGGAAGCTGTTAATGATTTATTAGCGTGCAAATATTCATTTTGACATTTTGCAGCAGTATTTATGGCTTCAATGCAATGCATATTTTATAATCACTGCTGCGTGTTCTATCCCTTGTTGGCGAGGCGATTGTAGCGCGATATCTGGTTGCTATCCACACCATAATGACGTTGTATTTTACGCTTAAATCAGTATCATTTTCGTTCTGGACTGAGAATTGGGATGAAAAAATATAAACGTATTCTGATCAGCGCTAAACAATAGAAAAGGAAATTTATAGTGACATATTGAGTTCATCGTTGCTACATAGGATAGCGTTTGGACGTAAACGAATCCAGTTGACGTAAAGAAACAGTGAACTTGATTCATCGTTGCTACATAGGGTTGCGTTCGGACTTACACCAAGCCAGTTAACGTTAAGAAGCAGTGAACTCAAAACTCAGTTTTGTACGTTTTTATGACTAAGAAAAAACATGTATTAAACTAGACGTTATGTGCATTTATTTAATGACTGTCTTGTAGCGTTTAAACAAAGGACTTATGCGGCGCAGAAAAAAGGTAGGTTGATTTGAAGTTCAAAATTAAACAGTGTTCATTATTTTGACTGAAACTGCAAATGGCCAGACAGTTGAATGTTATCTTAACCTTGACATTATTAAAAAAGCTCGTTGAGGCTCAAAGGAACCTGTCATCAGATTTTCAAAATGACAATATTCCAACTTTTTTCACGTTTTCAAAAATAAAATTAACAGAGTACTTTTGTAGGCGAAATAACACGCATGACGAGCATCATATTGACACAAATTTCGTTTATGAGTAGTCTTCATTCGAAATTGATACAAATCTAGTGCGTTACAAACGCGAAACGATCGCATGATTCGAATGTGTACTGTTGTTTTCGTGGTATTTTGTAAAAATACAACTCGAGCACAGGTGACGATACAATTGTTTTCTTTTTATTTTGTTTTTATCTTGAGGTATTTAGTTCCGACTTTCGCATCTATAAATATAAGGCATTTAATGAGGAACATAAAACACGAAAAAATATATGAAACATTCCTTTATAACGGAAGTATTCTCTTGCAAAAAATCAGGAAATATAGACTGATGTAGGGATCGGACCTGCAAGCATGTTCGGATAATTCAATATTTTTTACCATTGTGAAAGCAAGTAACTTGGTATTTAACCCATTTTATTTTTGGCATGTGCGATCTGTAAGGACCGAAAGAGATGAATTATCGTAATATAGAACACAGCCTTACACAAAGACATTTGCGCCTCGTTTTTTAAAGACGGGGTTTATTGAATGTATGTTAAGTGTCGTACGAGATTAGCCGTTGCCGTTCACACAGGCCAAAAAGGGACGACATTTACCGCATTTAGGTAATTATCTGTAATTATCTGAGTCCCTTCTCAACGAAAAAACAGTCTAATCGTGAAGTGTAATCCCTGATAAGCCTGTTCGGACTGCTAACGGCTAATCTGGTGCGACACTTTAATGAACACAGATTTTCTAAAATATTGTTAAGAGTTCAGGCACAACGTCCCTGTCCATTCAGTTTTTGAGTGTGACACCATTGCTTTAGTCATATGAGCCTTGCTATGGGAAACATGTTCATGGGTTATGCGCTTTCCACGTAAACTGGATTTTCTATAAGACTTCCTTTTCATAAAATACATTCAAAGCAACCGTCCTTGATCCGCCTGTGGTTACTGCATTAGTCCAGTTTTCCCTGAAGGAGGCTAATTGTACAGAGTTGAAGCTTCATGTGCGTGTCCTACAGTACTTGACTGTCGCGCCAGTGCTGGTAATCAGTAAATCGCATTCGATAGGTTGGAAGAGTTGTCCTACAGTACTTAACTGTCGCCAGTGCTGGTAATCAGTAAATCATAATCGATAGGTTGGAAGAGTTCTCCTACAGTACTTGACTGTCGCCAGTGCTGGTAATCAGTAAATCATAATCGATAGGTTGGAAGAGTTCTCCTACAGTACTTGACTGTCGCCAGTGCTGGTAATCAGTAAATCATAATCGATAGGTTGGAAGAGTTGTCCTACAGTACTTGACTGTCGCCAGTGCTGGTAATCAGTAAATCATAATCGATAGGTTGGAAGAGTTCTCCTACAGTACTTGACTGTCGCCAGTGCTGGTAATCAGTAAATCATAATCGATAGGTTGGAAGAGTTCTCCTACAGTACTTGACTGTCGCCAGTGCTGGTAATCAGTAAATCATAATCGATAGGTTGGAAGAGAAAGCATCAGCAATCAACACCTTATAGTATTGGGTAATAAAACAGATACAATGAAGATCAAGTGCCAAACTATGTTCAATAACTTAGTCTTGTTTGTTCCAAAGTGTATGGCTGGTGTTGTATTTTACGTATACATATTAAGTGCACTTTGTTTGTACCCAGCGTAGGTATATTTCATTCGCACGAAACGCTTTCGTGCATATAAATAATTAAATGCAAGTGATATGTCGTTACAAAAGTAAACGTCATGAACTATCATTAGAACGCATGTGCTTCGTGAATGCTTTTGTTTCAAATGTCTGGCTTTAAATAGTTGTCTTATGCTTACGTAAAGCAAGAATTTAAACAATCTGACATGAAACTGGCGTCCTGTATTACAGAAACACAGACGGCATTCAACAACGACAA
Source organism: Dreissena polymorpha (assembly GCF_020536995.1). Classification (NCBI taxonomy): domain Eukaryota; kingdom Metazoa; phylum Mollusca; class Bivalvia; order Myida; family Dreissenidae; genus Dreissena; species Dreissena polymorpha. The sequence goes on along the minus strand of NC_068358.1, from coordinate 100,732,473 downwards.
AAACACGTGTGCTCTTTGCGTGAGGCAATTAACCACGAATGTCCTCTGTGTTAGGAAATTAAACACGCATGTTCTTTGCGTTGTTCAATTAAACACGAATGCTCTTTGTGTTGGGAAATTAAACACGCATACACTTTGCGTGAGGCAATTAAACACGAATGTCCTTTGTGTCAGGAAATTAAACACGTTCGCTCTTTGCGTGAGGCAATTAAACACGAATGGCCTTTGTGTTAGGAAATTAAACATGCATACTCTTTGCGTGAGGCAATTTAACTTGAATGTCCTTTGTGTTAGGAGATTAAACACGCATATTCTTGCGTGTGGCAATGCAACACGCGTCTCCATTGCGTGAGGTAATAAACAAAATATTTTAAAGCACCCGGTCAATACTTAAAGTTTAACGATGTAAATATTTTAAATAATCACATTGTGTAAATGCATGTAAAACCTTAGGTTTTCACTATTTTATATCCGATGTCTTATTTGTACTAAACCAACACGTTTCCTGTCTGAACTTTGTCTCACCCCTAAGTAGATCTATAGCAGCCACGCGTGGTAATTCTCTAAAATGCCATCTAAATATAACATAGAGCTATGTTTGGTCTCTTTTTACTGTAAATTTGCTTCCAGGAAAACATTGTACCACACTAAGTACTCCAGTATACCGTTGAATTATTAATAAGCATAGTCCGTTCCTAATATAACAAGAATGTACGCCGGTCAATCAAAATTATTTCTTCACTGTTAACTGGCTGTTTGTCTTAATTGTGCTGGAAATTCCACGTCTAATATAATTAATTTCATTATTAAGCAAAACAAATCACTGCAATTAGACCACGTAAACATCTGGCATCTATGATTTATTAACAATAATTTAATCCAAACAAATGACAGTAGCCACAGCGGCGATTAATATATCATCTTTTGTCTTTAATCCGCATGATATTAACGCCACTACTCGCAACTATTATGGTGAATCCACAAACTTTGAATTTAAAAAGTTTCATAAAGAGCTAATTTAAAATACATTGGCTTTAAGTATGAACATTGTCGTGTTGCCACAAACATAGACGATGGTTCAAATAATATTTGTTCTATAATGGCTGTAGATGCCAATCTCATGTTCGAACGGACCTTATACCTCCCTCAGTCGTTAATTGTACTAAATTGCCCATGACAACGAATGGTATATCAATAAAATTAGCATTTTAGCCCACAGTTGTAATTTTGTCTACTACATACCAAGCAAAATATGACAATTCATATGTTTTACTGTAGCTAATGTATTGATAACTTCACACAAGATGTAACAACCCGTCACTATGGCACAGCTCTTTGAAAGACAGACCACAAAGGCTAATAAGTAATGACGCTTTCAGCCTAAGTCCATCTTTCACAGAACGCGGCTCCATTAGATTGTTTCCATATTATCCGAGGTAATTGTTGGAATGCGCTTCTCTAATGTATCGACCGCCACCATTACAACAGTCTGCTGAATACAAGGCAACACCGCGCCTGAACTATAAATAAAAATCAATTTCAGTGCTATTATCTCTGCGTATGACAGATTTTGCAGTGGGAAGCTATCGGTCGCCGTAACGGATAACCTAGTGATATAGGAGCAAGGATAACCAAGTGATATAGGAGCACTGTACGGCCATTTATGTACGTTCTGTATACGACATGACTTATGATAAAATATTCATGTGCATTCCCGTGGCGGTGTATGAGCCATAGTTTAAAAGATTTAAAATTTGCGTTGACAACAATAAAAGCTTCTTTGTGGTGCTGCAAGCTTGGTTTATACACAACCTTTCATGCGTTTAGTAAACATGGCGAGTATTAAAATGCCTGATAAATATTGTATTAGCGACATCCCGCCAAGCGGTACTGAAATCAGAGCCTTTGTCGTCATGTGTGAGGCGTCCATTACTGCTTGATACATAAATGAAAATTGAAAATAGTTTGTGTGACAACAAAAATACACAATGATTTAGATTACACTTATGATGTGTATGGATTATAGTGAAAGAAGGAAAATCTAAACGAACTAATAGTAGTGTTATGCAGTGAAAACGGTTGAAAATACTATGATAATAGCTTAACAAGATGCATCGACTAAGTTATCTTTAGTTATATTTACCAGTTTAAAGATACACAGTTTTTTATAGAAAGCAAGTTGAGCAATACTACCATTCATTTCATGCGGTATTTATGAAACTAAACGACGCCCGTGTCGTGTTCATATTTGCATCTAGACCTATGGAATGCTGCGGGTTGTCTTGCTTCTTTTCTCCCGCGCTGAGCCCAATGTTAATGGTAGATCCTCGCGCTAATATTATTACAAGCTGTTTGCCTAACGGAATATGAAACTTAGAAGGGATTATTGCCATATATGCATTGATCGTATGTCATAAACATTTTGATGGTGTAGACATTGGCGTTGTAGATTAATCTTGTGGGCATCTCGCATTGACTCGTTGTGCACATACGGATAACGTATGGTCGGAAAGATATCGCGATGTGTGTGCGTAAAGACACGGAATGTATATATATATGCTCATACTTAATAATTGGAATGTGAAAGAAACGCATATTTTTGGTGGAAATTTAATAAATATATACACACGATTAGAAACATGGATCGTTGCACGTTAGTTAATAAACGAACTTTTATTTTTCGTGATTAGATGATAGATTTCCAGAGTAATTGTATACTGCCGAGTACTGTACTATACTGTACGATGGATATATTTTAACAGATTTAGAATGGAGCCAAATCCCAAAGCATTCCTAATGTTTAATGTGTTTCCTGACTGTATGATATAATTGATCTACCGGTAATCAAAATGTGATACGATAGATGGATTTCACTGCTTTGAATGGCAATGTCACTTTGGAAGACAGTTTGCAAGAGCTTTCACGAAAACCTGTTATCAAATATAACGAGTTATCAAATATAACGAGCTATCAAACATAACGTGCTTTTTTGCAAGTGACTGTCATTACGCACGTGCGATGTTTCGTTCAGACTCACTTTGTCTACCACGTGGATTTCAGATTGACGATGACTCCAAGAAAACAGTCCGTGTGGACGACTGTGGAATGTCAACCATCCTTCAGCCGACTGCAAGTAAGTGTCCTGTAGTAAACTTGCATCTTATAATTGAGCCTCGCTGTGAAAGGGGGATTAAATGCAGGTGCGTTAAGTGACGTCCAACATAAGCTTATGCAGTTCGCACAGGCTAATCAGGGATGACACTTTCCGCTTTTATGATATTTTTGGTTTAAAGAAAGTCTCTTCTTAGCAACAATCTAGTTTAGGTGGCATGTGTCGTCCCTGAATAGCCTGTTTGGACTGCACAGGCTTATTTTTAACGATACTTGACGCACATGCATGTAACCCAGTTTTCACAGACCGCGGCCCATTTCTGTACTGCAATGTTTTCTTGGCTTGATTTACGTCTAAATGACACGCGTAAGCATCATATTGTGCATGAATTACGAATTTTATGCATGTTTACCCGGTATGTATCGTTTTCTTCTAACAAACTTTCCAATGTATTGCTGGTCGACACTGTTAAATGCATAAGCCTTTAATGATATGAAATGTATTGATGTCAAAATTTGTATTTATTTGTCTTTATTTGTATTTATTTGTACGAAATACGTTTTACCCAACCACCGATAAACTCGATAACCAATAAATGTAGTTATATAATTTTTTTATCTAAGTCAATTTCGAAAGCCGGGGCAGGGGCATATTTTATTGTGTGACTTAAATGCAACATTGTCAGTAAAAAACAAATCACGTTTCGTCAAGAAACTTGCTCAGAAAATATGTTCATACGATAATACATGTTTCGGGAGAATATGTCAATAGTCCGATAAAATGCTTGGCAGACACGAGGTAATGCAGTTTTCTTGTATTACATGATAAAAATAAATTATAAATCAAAGATGATTTACTTTAAATCAGATTTCAATCAGAAGCCTTCTTCTTTGCCAAATTTCCAAACCTTGCAATAACATAACAATTGTCCAATATAAATATCACATTTATTCTGTGTTATACGTGGCTTAGGTCGAAAAGAACATTTATAACACAAATATAACAACAGCAGATAAGATTACTAAACTGTCTTTTGGTCTCATGTGAGCGCAACTGGGCTTTTGGTCGTCTAGTTTTTCAATATTAACAATGGATTCTCTCTGATTGAGAAACAATACTGCTCTGGCTGGTGCTCATGGCATCGCGACCATAATCGCGCAATTAAAAACAGAATATGAGCCCAACTTTGAGAAAACGGAGCTTCATGCATGTGTCTCAAGTCTCGTCCCAGATTAGCCTAACAGTCCGCACAAGCTAATCAGAGACGACATATTCCGCCTTAACATAATCTTCTTTTGAAAATTTATATACAATAAAAGCGGAAAGTGTCATTCCTGAATAGCCTGTGCGTATTGCACATGCTTATCTGGGACAACACTTTACGCACATTCAAAACGCCCCGTTTTCCCAGAGCGAGACTTATATGTGACGTCATGTGCATAGCAATAACACTCCATGTTGTGTCTGCAGTCTGCAGAGACACAGGTGTCTCCCACTCGTAATTACCAAAGCATCGCGTCGTAATATCTTCAGCCATTATTAATCAAGCACGTAATGCGTAAGAAATAAAACTGTCCCTTAGGTTGTTCACGATATTAGATAGATATAAGTCTTGTTGGATTGATATTTTATATAATGTCGATGTGTATATTTATAAACATACTATACCGATAGTATTTATTCTTTTTGCATTTACACTTGTGTAGAGCAAATAGTGTGAACCGTGTCTGAATAAAAATAAATGATAAAACCAAAACACACGATTGCATAATTTATAATACAACTTGATTCAAGAAATAAACACATACACTTTCGTTCTTTATAAAAATGACATTGTAATGATTTAAGTTTTCTTTGCATAATCAGCTTTACCGATTGTGGTTAATTGTTTACGCTTTTTGCACCAAAGCACGCTCTGTAATAATGCCGAGTAATCCGTCTGTATTTCACGCTGTTCCCACCGTGATGACATTTGTAAAGATTGGGAAGATGTTACCCGTATAAAGCATCACTGGTTTAAGGCAACCTACCGCAAATACATATTTAAACTTATTTTGAAATATGAATTATGTGTGTGTTTAAAACATACCTGGAGTGAAAGCTGCAAGGATGGGTATGTAACTTGTGCATACAGGATTCTTAAGTAATATCGTTTATATGATGTCTAAGTTGAATAATACGTAACTTTGTCTAACTTTGAGAGTAGTGATTATTATGTATTACTGCAAACTTGTTTGTCTCATACCAAGCTTGAATGTGTATTTTTAAATATCACTGGTAAAGGAAATGCTGTGTTAATTTATCTAAATAATACACTAGTAAAATATAAAATTGTACAGGTGGGTAAAACACCCTGATTGTGCTTTCTTTATTCGTGTATTTTGGTTAAATCATATATTTAATTTCTTCATATATATATTTATATATATTTGAAAATAGGCATTCACTTTTCTTAAAATGTACGCATCGGAATTTAACATTTAAGGCGTATAACAATGAGAAACAGACAACAAATTTGCATCTACTTGGGTTTTACGCTTCGACATCTTGTTAAAAGGCAATTGCATTGTAAACTGTAACTGGCTAATTAGCATAATAAAAGCATATTTACACACTTAAAATACTTGTACTGGTTTAACATCGAAGCCTTATTAAGTTTAGTTATATTAATATTCACTGGCGGATACATACCACTGTGCTTATATTCACAGTTCGCGTGACCGTATACATGTATGACTGGCCGGAATAATTTAACAAGGCCGTCGTGGGCCGGTTTTTGACACAAAAAAGAGAAAAGAAAAGAATGCTGAGCTAGGAGAGCTAGGAGATGAATTGCTTAAAGTAACATTACTACTCAAAATCAACGAAAATTTCGTACAATATTTCGTAAAATAAAGCTAAACAATTAAAAATCATTGTTCCTTATGGTCATTGTCGAAATTTCAACGCCAGATGTGATCTGGTAAAATAGATGTTTGTGGATACAAAATGCTCGTTTTTATCCCCACGCTTTTTGAAAAAAAGGTGGGGATATTGTGGTTATCTCCGCCGTCCGTCCGTCCGTCCGTCCGTCCGTCCGTCCGTCTGTCCGTCCGTCCTGGCCACTATCTCCTCCTACACTAAAAGCACTAGAACCTTGAAATTTACACACATGGTAGCTATGAGCATATGTGCGACCCTGCACTATTTGGAATTTTGATCTGACCCCTGGGTCAAAAGTTATAGGGGTTGGGGTGGGGCCGCGTCAGAAATTATCACTCATTTTTTTAGGTTATTTTACATTTACTTCTTTATTTCTACACCGATTCACTTCAAATTGATACTGGACCTCACCTATGACAATACGGTCAATCTCAACCATGCATGGCCCCATTCCCAACCCTGGGGCGCCCCGCCCACATAGGCCACACCCACCAAAAATTTCCATTTACTATAATTTTTTCATTTCTACACGGATTCACTTCAAATTGATACTGAACTTTTGTTATGACATTAGGGTCAATCTCAATTATGCATGGCCCCAATCCCAACCCTGGGGCGCCCGCCCACATAGGCCACACCCACCAAAAAATTCCATTTACTATAATATTTTCATTTCTACACGGATTCACTTCAAATTGATACTGACCTTCTCTTATGACATTAGGGTCAATCTCAACTATGCATGGCCCCATAACCAACCCTGGGGCCCCGCCCACATAGACCACACCCACCCAAAATTGCCTTTACTATAATTTCTTCATTTCTACACCGATTCACTTCAAATTGATATTGAACTTCTCTTATGACAATACAGTCAATCTCAACTATGCATGGCCCCATTACCAACCCTGGGGCGCCCCGCCCACATAGACCACACCCACCCAAAATTGCCTTTTACTATAATTTCTTCATTTCTACACCGATTCACTTCAAATTGATACTGAACCTCTCTTATGACAATACGGTCAATCTCAACTATGCATGGCCCCATTACCAACCCTGGGGCGCCCTGCCCACATATGTCACACCCACCCAAAATTGCCTTTTACTATAACTTCTTCATTTCTACACCAATTCACTTCTAATTGATGATGAACTTCTCTTATGACAATACGGTCAATCTCAGCTATGCATGGCCCCATTACCAACCCTGGGGCACACCTAGGTCAAACATTCGGCGTGGGGATACGCGTCGGCCTCTGCCGCGCCATTTCTAGTTATTATGGTTTTTAAGTGATATTATGGGAATTTTTCACTGTTGAATTGAGCTGAAAAGAATAAACAGGTCTATAGAGTTAAAATGTGGTAACTGAGCAATTATCTGCAACCCATCTTGCTACCAGTTGTTTTTTTATTTATTTTATATTCGATATTTTACATGACTCACCCAGTCCTGTAATCCGAAATGAACCGTAAAACAAAATTGTGTCTTTGTGTCGTATGAACGAAGCTGCACTAAAACTAAATTTAGATTCACATCGTGCATGCATAATCAGTTGTCAAACGAAAGTACGGTTGATATTCAAATGAATTATTTTTCTCTTTCCGGGATATTGTTTTAGTATGTTGATGCTGCATAAACAAATATAAGTGTACATGTATAAGAAGTGAAAACACTAAAAATAAACAACGGTTGCGATAGGCACCTATAAACTGTTAGATGTCCATAATATCAATTTAACATGGTACCATTTTAGTGTTGGTGTGTCGTATCAATAGATATATTCGCAGGAAATTAGCATGGAATTTATTGTGGTCACAAATAAATAAAAACGAGCATTTTGTATCTACAAAAATCTATGTAATCATACCACATATAGCGTTGAAATTGTGGCTATTGCTATAAGGAACACTGGTTGGTTAGGTGTTAACTTTATTTTACGAAATACTTTACGAAATGTTCGTTGATTTTGAGCGTTATAGAGACTTTAATCTCATCTGGATCAGACATATTTTATTTCATGAAGAATTTATTGGACTTTACTAAGTTGACACTATAGATTCCAATACACTTAAACGCACAATAGAAGACTGCCTTCTTCGCCTGAACCTATCGATGAAAAACTACCGCGGGCAATGGTACGACGGCGCTAGTAATATGTCTGGGGAAAAGAACGGTGTTGCTAAACAAATAAGCGGCAGAGTACCCAGGGCAGTATATACCCACTGTTATGGGCATACACCGAACCTAGCAGAATGAGACACAGTTAAACAATTGAAAATCATGCGTGATGCTCTTGACACCACCTACGAGATGTCTAAACTTTTCTCCAAAACGCGGCAGTCTTTTTGAAAAACATTAAGCACGATTTAGCCCCTGAAACTCCTGGAGTACGTACACTGTGTCCAACCCGTTGGACTGTGAAGGCAAACAGTCTCCAGAGTGTTGTAGTCAACTATGAAGACCTTCAAAGTTTATGGGAAGAGTCAAACGTTTTATTTAAAGACACAGACATTAGAGCCAGAATTTAAGGTGTTGAAGGACAGATGAAATCCTTTGACTTTTTATTTGTCATCATGCTTGGTCAGTCATTGATGCGCCATACTGACAATCTGAGCAAAGGTTTGCAGCACCAGGACCTGTCTGCATCAGAAGGCCAGTGAATGGCCATGCTGACAATTGACACACTGAAAACATTAAGAAATGAAAAGGTATTCAATCAGTTCTTCGATGATGTGAACCAAAAGGCAGATAATCTGGACGTCGATGAACTCGATGCCAAGAAAACGAAAAGTACCCAAGCGGTTTCATTTGGGAGAAGCCGAACATTTTTTCCCCGATTCCGTGGCTGACCACTACAGACACACATACTTTGAAGCTCTTGATCTGGTTATACATTGTGTCAAGGACAGGTTTGATCAGCCAGGTCTAAAAGTACTCAGACATGTAGAAGACCTTATTGCTAAGGCTGCATGGTATAGCTAGGGGCACTACAGTGAAGAGATTCTCTTTGTGACTGAATTTTATTCAGATGACAATCAAGGACACGCTGAAAGTTCAATTGGAGACATTGAAACACACTTTTCTAAACAACACAATAGCCAGATCCGACTGTCACACGTACTTGACTACTATATATGCGCAAGCTTCCACCTACATTGCGGGTGATCTACTCAGATGTTGCGGCACTTATACGAATCTTACTGACAATGACAACGTTCTCTGCGCTTCGGAGAATCAAGACATATCTGAGAAGCACAATGTCCCAAACTAGACTCAACAACCTTATGATTTTGCACGTTCATTAACAAAGAACGGACGCTCTTGACTTAACTAAAATTGCAGCGGAGTTCGTTGCTCGAGGAAAAAGGCGCAGCTGTGTATTTGGAAAATTTGAAAGGCGTTACAGCAAGTTACTGCAACTTAGCAAATTAACAACTGGAGTGAATGGAAATGGATTTCTTCAAACTATTTTCCCTAGTTTATTGCATTTGCAAATAATATGGAGCCTGATGTGGCGCCGTGTAACTTAGAAATATCGTGCACTTTGGCCTCAAAACCTCCCAGATGTCACGATCTAGCCTTTATGTTTAAAAAAAAATTTCGGGGGGTGGGGGGGGGGCATGCCCCCAGACCCCGCTAGTAGCTTCGCGCCTTCGGCGCTCGCAGGCCTCCGGCACTTACAGCCTGACCACTTTGAAAAGTCCGACGACGGTCCTATCATGCAACGCCCTACGTAAATATACACTAGCCGGATACATCCCACTATGTTAATATTTACTGGCCTGTGGACATCCCACTATTTATATTTACTGGCCGGTTATATCCTACTGTGTAGATATTTAATGGCCTGGATACATCCCACTATAGATATATCCTGGCCGGATAAATCCCACTATGTAAATATTTAATAGAGGATACATACCACTATGTACATATTTACTGGCCGGTTGCATCCCACTTTGTACGCATTTGCCGACCGGATATACTAGTATGCCACCTTTTGTGTTAATATTCACTGGCTGGTTACATCAAACTATGCTACTTTTCACTTTTCACGTTACCTTGTGTTCATAGGCGGATACATCCCAAAGACAAATGTCTAAATTACTACTACTACTACTACTACTACTACTACTACTGCTACTACAACTACTATTACTACTACTACTACTACTACTACTACTACTACTACTACTACTACTGCTACTACTACTACTACTACTACTACTACTACTACTACTACTACTACTACTACTACTACATTACTTTTATTACTACTGCTACTACTACTACTTCTACTTCTACTTCTACTAATACTACTTCTAATACCATTACTACTACTTCTTCTTCTTCTACTAACACTACACAGGTTCGAATCCCGGTGGGATCGTCCGCCGTTTTCCTAAACCAAGTCCCGTTGGTGTTATTGTTTTTGTTCTTTTATGTTCAAGCGCTTAAATATGCCAAATAAAAAAATTGTATGGTATATTATGTACGTTAAAATTCACCCATATGTGAATCTTTTTAAGATTGTCGACACCCATTTTCAGTGCTGCGGCGCGAGGTGGCGCTTCATGAGGCCTGCAAGAACAATAAGCCGGACGCAGTAGAGAAGATCTTGCAAGACAAGATTGACATAAACTGTAAGAACAATGTAAGAACATTCACAGTAGGGCACACGCTTGTACGTTTAAGCCTCGTTCTGGAAAAACTGGAAATAATGCCTTTGCAGTCAGCATAGGCTAATCAGGGACTGCAGTCAGCATAGGCTAATCAGGGACTGCAGTCAGCATAGGCTAATCAGGGACTGCAGTCAGCATAGGCTAATCAGGGACGACACTTTCAGCCTTACCTGATTTTTGCTCCGAGGAGACTTCCTTTAAGCAAAATAATCATACAATCAGAAAGTGTCGTTCCTTTTAGACGTATGCGGACTGCACATTCTAATCTGGGGCGACACTTTACGCACATTCATTAATCAACGTTATCCCAGAGCGAGGCTCACTTCTTCCATATTATGTATTTTTTAAAGAAAATTATGTGTGCTACATTATTGAAAGTTCATGTTAGACCATGGCTCAAAATGGTTCAGCATGTTTTATAGATTTATGTTGGCTTACCGCGGCTAATGTTATATTTCATCGGTAAAGAATATTTTCACTCCGTAATGTTCAGCCAAATATCGGCATTACAAAATGTTTCATATAAAGTAGTTACAGGAAAAAAATATACCATTGCCATTGTCGATCGCAGTCAGCACACTAGATAAATTTAATACGTTTCTTGCCCGACGAGTACACAACAAATTGTAATCAAAACTTAATAATTTAAAATATTGAACAATGAGATGTTTTGAAAATATTGACCAACGAGATGTTTGGAAAATATTGACCGATAACATGTTTTGAAAATATTAAATCCGTACGGTGTGGAGTGGGATGAACTCGACCCACACACACCTTTGTTATGAGGAAAATCAAATATATTGAATCAATAACACAATAATGTTTACAACGAAGATATTAAATTAGAACAAATCTTATTACTATAACTATAAGATGACAATAACATGCACAAGTGTTATACCTCAATACACCGTACACATATATTTCTCAGCTTGACCGCACGCCTCTCCACTGGGCATGCGCAAAGGGTCATATGCCAATCGTGGAAATTCTTGTCGAGCATGGAGCTGATCTCGAGGCCAAAGATAAGGTATATGGTAACAATAAACACACATGGACCGCTTTCTGGAAAACCGGGCTTTTTGCGTGTGCGTATAGTATTGTCCCAGATTAGCATGTGCAGTCTGCACAGGCTTATCAAGGACGACACTTTTTGTCTAAACTGTTTATTTTTGTTAATAAGATACTTCCATAAAACAAAAATCCCAATAAAGCGGAAAGTGTCGTCCCTGATCAGCCTGTCTGGACAACAGAGGCTAATCTTGGACGATAGTTTACACACATGCATTCAGCGCGGTTTTCACCGAGCGCTGCTCATATTTGATTAATATTCTGTTAATATAATATTAACAGAAATTCAATAATTTCTGAAAGCCAACACTAACGAAATGCACTATCAAATACAAATAGGCTTCTACAATGTAGAGTGCAGTATGGTCCCAATAGCCTCGAGCGATTTGTGAGCGATTCCTTAGTTAGCATTGCGTATCTGCTTCCCTTACTCATTCAGTTGCGTTCCTAACGCTTTACCTCCACATGGACACCATAAGGAACCCGATCCTCGGATTTTCTTTCAAGTGCACATAAAGTAGTCCGCATCATGATGCGCATGTTTAAAAAGCAAAACAAAACAACAGCAACAACAATATTATGTTTAAAACTCATAGTCGCACGGTACATTTCTGGGTTTCGTTGTTTTACCCATATTCCATATTATATCTAACAAACATTCATATCAAAATAGTGCAACATAAAAGCAAGTTTTTTTATTGTCATTTAAACATTCTATTGCTCAAATTAGCGTGAACGTTCATATGAAGTGCAATATTTATTCAAACCGTGTATATATGTGTCTGTTTTTGAAAGTGCAAACAACCTCCGAATTTCCATAATATCGAGAGCAAATAAATTTCGACGAAACCAAATAATTATATTCAGAAAGCGAAATGAAACCATGCCAGTATTTCCACTGGGAATGGAAAAACGCACTCTGGCAAGAAAACAAGTAGGCTCAAATTAACTGCATCATTAAAACGGTCTCTTCATTTGAATAATAGTATGTCAGAATGAACGCCGGTTATTAAAGCTAGCAGGCTGCTTAGGAGCGGCCCTGGATTTATTAACTTGATTTTTCAAATCGCTATTCATGCTTCAGACCACATCTTTTAGCACAATTATAATGTCCAAAATCATACCATGTTTGAATTGAAACATATTTTAGATAATATAAATAACAACAAGAGGCTGAAAAGAACAAGAACACAAACATAAATTCACATTTTGAAACATAGATAATTCCAATTCAAGTATTGCACAGACTATTTCTATTTACTCTATTCAGCCTACCTCTACATTTGCCCCCCACCCACCCCCGCCCGCCCGCCCCTGAAAACTGGGATATAAGCCATCCGTAAGGCTCGGCGCAGTATGCAGCCACGGCACGTTGGCTTATATCCCTCACAAGTACCGATTTTTACGCCTGTGTGGAGAGTAGCAAGCGGTGGATTATGTTTGGCTCAGAAAATCCTGTACTCGAAGAGGTGTTCTAACTAGGGACCTGCCGATTCCTAGCCCAGCATCCTACCACTTGGCCGCTGTGCCCACTTTTCGCACTATGGTAAAAGATACGATCCTTATTATTCCATTGCGTACAGTGTGGCATTAGGCTCATGTTTATACGTGTTCTTGCAGTACAGTGCGGCATTAGGCTCATGTTTACACGTGTTCTTGCAGTACAGTGTGACATTAGGCTCGTGTTTATACGTGTTCTTGCAGTACAGTGTGACATAAGGCTCATGCTTATACGTGTTCTTGCAGTACAGTGTGACATTAGGCTCATGTTTATACGTGTTCTTGCAGTACAGTGTGACATAAGGCTCATGTTTATACGTGTTCTTGCAGTACAGTGTGACATAAGGCTCATGTTTATACGTGTTCTTGCAGTACAGTGTGACATAAGGCTCATGTTTATACGTGTTCTTGCAGTACAGTGTGACATAAGGCTCATGTCTATACGTGTTCTTGCAGTACAGTGTGACATAAGGCTCATGATTATACTTGTTATTGCAGTACAGTGTGACATAAGGCTCATGTTTATACGTGTTCTTGCAGTACAGTGTGACATTAGGCTCATGTTTATACGTGTTATTGCAGTACAGTGTGGCATTGGGCTCATGTTTATACGTGTTCTTGCAGTACGGGATGCGACCGGTGCTATGGGCAGCCCTCTATGGACATATAGACGTCCTGCGCTTCCTGGTGAACGCCGGCGCGGTGGTTTCGTGCACAAATAGGGTAGATACATGTAGATTGTGCGAGTTTAGAAGGGATGAAAGTATGTTTAAAAGTTAATTACCAATATGATTTATCATTTGGAAAGCCGAGAGTCATTTCAATTCTTTATTTCAAAAGCCACGCTTTGTTTCGACGAATATGTATTGATACGTGTATTGATGTCTACGTGGGTTTTGTCGAAGAATGTTCCATGCAGACCATTGTGTTTTTCAAATTGAAATATGCAATTAATCTAGTATGAAGATGGAATGTTTTGTCGCGAGGAAAATCATTTCAATGGTCCGTAAATGGCACATGCAGTTTGTATGTCAAGTAAGTCTCTTCTAGACCTATCGGCATACATTGTTGTCCCGGATCAGCCTGTGAGGACTACATCTTCACATCCTGAACAACATGTTATGCGCGTGCATTAAGCCTAGTTCTTGTGGTCACTTGGCCATTGTATAACGTGAATTTTTCACGTGTCTATGCCACGTGTATTTGACGCGTGTATTGTCCACGTGTCTGTGTAATTTGTATTTGCAACGTGTCTATGCCACGTGCTTTAAGCACGTGTCTATGTCTCGTGTATTGGTCACGTGTCTATGTAACGTGTATTTGTCGCGCGTCAAATGTCACGTGTATTGGTCACGTGTCTATGCCACGTGTATTAGTCAAGTATTTTTGCCGAGTGTGTTGGTCACGAGTATAAGTCGAGTGTATTGGTCACGTTTTCTGCCGTGTCGTTTCAGCAAGGTATGGGGCTGCTGCACTGCGCCACACAGAACAACCACATCCACGTGATGAACTTCATCTGCGGCACGCTCGAGAACGTGGATATCAATGTTGCAGAGAAGGTAGGCGTATTAAACACCCACGTTACACAACGCTTTCATAATCATCGTTAGCCTCGTTTTGTGAAAACTGGGTCTAGTCCGCACAAGCTTATCAGTTAAGACACTTTCCGCCTAAACTAGATTTTCACTAAGAAGAGAGTTCCTTTAAACAAAAAATGCAAGAAAGGCGTGAAGTGTTGTCCCTGATAAACATGTGCGGATGGCACAGGATAATCTTGATGAAACTTTACGCACGTGCATTAAGTCCTGTTTTTGTCAAAACGAGGATCATCGTCATCTCGTAATCGCTCCCATTCAAGTGTTGCACTGACGTAAATGACGACATAATCTTGTTCCTAAAAGTCAATACTGACTGCGGCAGGTGTACATTTTACTAAGTATTTCTCATTGTATTGGTATATGTTTGAAAAATCGAAACAGCCGAGAACAATACTGATGTTGTTGACAAATACATGTTTACTCAAATAATTGAACTTGATTATCTAGTAAGTCAAGAAGATCGATGTGGTCTTTGAGCGCATGAGCATTATTGTCTCAGCCCTGGTATGGTATGTTGTCCATGCCTTCTGGTGTGCTTTCAGAACGACAAGACTTCCATTCACATTGCCGCCGAGGAGGGCCACCTAGACGCCGTCATGCGTCTGATAGACCTCCGATGTGACATCAATAAACGAGATTGTGTAAGCAGTGGCTCACAAATCACGCTAAATTTATGGACACTTATTGCGCCAACAATTGATGACTCTAGCCACTTTCGTTTAAAACCACGCCTTCCACTACCACATATTATATCTGGTTCACATCCACGGTATAAATCCCGCTGTTACTACATTATGTATCGTCAAAACCGACGGTGTGTAGTCCGCTACCACTACGTTACATTTTGTCGAAGCACATGGTATGCAGTCCCTGTCGCTAAATTATATATCGTCGAAACCCATGGTATATAGTCCTCTTCAATGCGTTATATATGGTCGAAACCCCCTATATCGCTCCGTTATTTATCGTCGAAACCCTTGGTATAAAGAATTCTACTAAAATATTAAACAAATACGTTTATCGTCTAAAGCCAATGAATAAAGTCCGCTTGTATTACATTTAACAAGTATTTTGTTGAAGTCAACTGTATAAAGTATGCTTTCATGTCATTATAAATCGTCAAAAACCACGATCCTTTTTTAATGCATTATGGATCGTTGAAATCCACGGTAAAAAGTCTTCTTCGACTGCATTATATATCGTTGAAACTAACGGTATAATGTCCTCTTTGACAGCATTATTTATCGCTGAAACCCAATGTATAAAGTCTTCTTCCACTGCATCATATATTGTTGATACCCACGGTATAAAGCCCTCTTTGACTAAATTATTTATTGTTGAAATCCACCACAGCATAAAGCCCTCTTCAATTGCATCATATATCGTTGAAACCCAAGGTATAAAGTCCTCTTCGACTGCAGTATTTACTGTTGAAACCCACGGTATAAAGCCCTCTTCAATTGCATCATATATCGTTGAAACCCATGGTATAAAGCCCTCTTTGACTGCATTATATATCGTTGAAACCCACGGTATAAAGCCCTCTTTGAATGCATTATATATCGTTGAAACCCACGGCATAAAGCCTTCATTGACTGCATTATATATCGTTGAAACCCACGGTATAAAGCCCTCTTCAATTGCATCATTTATCGTTGAAACCTACGGTATAAAGCCCTCTTTGACTGCATTATATATCGTTAAAACCCACGGCATAAAGCACTCTTCAATTACATCATATATCGTTGAAACCCACCGTATAAAGCCCTCTTTGACTGCATTATATATCGTTGAAAGCCATGGTGTAAAGCCCTCGTTGTCTGCGTTATATATCGTTGAAATCCACAGTATAATTCCTCTTCGACTGCATACAGTTTTATTGAAACACGAGGATAGTAGCCCTCAACACGTACTTAATTGTCTTAAACCACTGTTTATTTCCCAGCAACCATTTCATTATTAAAATTACATGTATATCATTGAAACCAATGACGTACATTCTGCTATCGCTATGTTTATTATATGGTATAGAGTCTTCTACTATGACATTATACTACCCATATCGCTGGAACCGGTGGTTTATTGTCCTGAGGTTACACGTTGTCCAGAGGTCATAGATTGCCCAGCGGTAATGCGTTATCCAGAGGTTACGCGTGGTTCAGAGATTAAACTTTTCCAGACGTTACATTATAGGCGATGATTAGGTGTGTAAACTGCCTGTGGTCACGTATTGTCACGTGTTGCTTTAGTCACGCATATAAAATGTCACATGTTGCTGCAGTCACGTGTTGTCACGTGTTTCAGGACTGCAGCTCGGCCGTGCATGTGGCTGCGAGGCACGGGCATCACGAAGTGGTCAAGCGTCTGCTCATGGTCGGCGTGCACGTGGACGAAAGAGACGCAGTAAGTGATTGGATAACCAAACACGGAGTAATTGAAATGAGTTACTGTATGTACCGGGTTCACTTGTTGCTCACATGGGACTTCCTTAATCCGAAAATAACCATAAAAGCGGTAAGTGTCGTCCCTGCTTAGCCTGTTCGGACTTCACTATTGAAAAGTGCACTGACTTGCAAAATAGGGAAGATTCTACCCATGATTTCAGTGGTTACCGCTATGGAGGTAACCTTCGCGGAAGAGTTTGTATAATATAAACCCGGTTCTGGGTACACTGAATTTAATGCATTTGCGTAAAAATGTCGTCCCATAAAAGCATGGGCAGTCCGCAGTTTAATCAGGGACGACATTTTCCTTCTAGATTGGATGAACGCATCGTACTTGCTAAGCCTTAACGCACTGCACATGCTAATATGAGACGACACTTTACTCACATACCTCGTCTTTCAAGAGATCAAAGCTCATTCTATCCGTTTCTATCTGCGCAACAGGAAGGTCGCACAGCGCTCCACTTAGCGGCCGAGTCAGGTCACGTCGACACCGTGGAGGTGCTGGCAGACTTTAACGCGGGTCAGGACGCGGAAACCATCGTAAGAACTACATGTACACTTATTTTTTTTAAGAAAAAAAATATTGCATCACTGCGGGCCACACACAAATTCATAAAAAACAACACAACAACAGCACTACAAGCATAATATATGTACAACTTTCTCAAATGAAAAAAAGGACTAAATTAACGATTGCTTAAAAGAAGTAACCGTAGTCGGTTTCTTACATTTATTATTTGTGTATGTTTTATTCACTTAACTATAGTGTG
This sequence comes from Dreissena polymorpha, assembly GCF_020536995.1. Lineage (NCBI taxonomy): Eukaryota > Metazoa > Mollusca > Bivalvia > Myida > Dreissenidae > Dreissena > Dreissena polymorpha. Next base: position 100,714,364 of record NC_068358.1, on the reverse strand, counting down.
TTTTTCCATTTGTTTACTATTTGGAGTACTGTTAAGGAGCTTATGTGACGGATAGGCCCATTTGATACGAATACTTTCGATTATGAGACCAACTGCTAAAATAACATTTAATTGGCTTCAAATGTGTGAACATGTGCGTTTTCAACTCAATCTTCCCACCCTGACCTCACATTGAGCCTCCTTCATGGGAAACTGTGCTTTATGCATTTGCGTTTGTACAAGGTTTGCATGTGCAGTCCGCACAGGCTAATCAGGGACGACACTTGCCGTCTTACATAGATTTTCGCTAAGAAGAGACAAAAAATTCCATATAAAACGGAAAGTGTCGTCCTTGGTTATTAGCTTGTTCAGACTGCACTAGCAACACGACACTCCACGTACATGCATTAAGCCCGGTTTTCTCAGAATGAGGCTATATTCAAATATTTCACGTTAACTCCGCCTCTCCCATTCTTAGAAGGAGACCACGCCTTTGCACTGTGCAGCATCAAGGGGCCACATGGACGTGTGTAAACTGCTCATCAAATACGGTGCTAATATCAACTCACAGAACCATGTAAGTCCGTGTCTGTACAGTATCATAATCTTATGACCAACAACTTCATCAGACATAATTATCGTCATAAAATTCGTGCACACAAGATTTCTCAGTGTATTATTGTGTGTTTGAAAATAAAACCACAAAGAATATAATTTATATTTTCATTTGCTTTTTTGTGATAGATCTACTGATATGGTGATAAAGATGCTATTGTTACTAAGAATTTTTTTTTAAGGTGAGGTAAGTTAAGCTCATTTGGTCATTTTGTATAAAGTATACTACAATGTACCCTTGATACGGAACATATATTAAAATGTATGGATCCGGCCAGAGTCCGGGTTACATTTAAGTATATTTCCTTTACCCCGGGGACTTTTTAGTATATATAAGAGTACCCTGGAGTACTAGTAATTAAGTAAAAACTGAGCCGACAATGCCCATTCGAGCGTTAGTTAAGTGAGAAGTAGATATAGAGCATATGATGAACAATCAATTTCTTAAGTTGTATAGTATATAAGCCGCGCCTTCGGAATACGGCACTTAATGAATGTGCGTTAAGTGTCGCCCCAGATTAGCCTATGCAGTACTATTAACGCAGAGAGTGACGACACTTTTCGTACATGCACGAAGCTCCGTGTTCCCACAGCTCGGATAAAAGACAATCTCCTTTTTACCGCAACATTACTGTATCACTCCAGCAAGGTAACACAGCATTACATCTGGCGGTGATGGGCGACTTCCGGGATCTCACGGAGCTCTTCGTTGAGGCCAAGGCTGAAATAGATCTCCCCAATCACGTATGAAAAAACATTCGTACAAACTGTTTTAAAAAGTAAACATGTTTTTTACATGTTTAATAGACATAGATATTCTTTTGAAAACAAATAACTGAAGCAGATAATGATATGATGTTTAATATGAAAGTTCAGCTCAATGCTCGTACTAGAAATCTGAAAATTGTGTCGTCTGCTTGTCAGTCATGTTCTACACTCATTGAGTCGTCTGCTGGTCAGTCATGTTCTGCACTCATTGAGTCGTCTCCTGGTCAGTCATGTTCTGCACTCATTGAGTCGTCTGCTGGTTAGTTATGTTCTACACTCATTGAGTCGTCTGCTGGTCAGTCATGTTCTGCACTCATTGAGTCGTCTGCTGGTCAGTCATGTTCTGCACTCATTGAGTCGTCTGCTGGTCAGTCATGTTCTGCACTCATTGAGTCGTCTGCTGGTCAGTCATGTTCTGCACTCATTGAGTCGTCTGCTGGTAAGTCATGTTCTGCACTCATTGAGTCGTCTGCTGGTAAGTCATGTTCTGCACTCATTGTGTCGTCTGCTGGTCAGTCATGTTCTGCACTCATTGAGTCGTCTGCTGGTCAGTCATGTTCTGCACTCATTGAGTCGTCTGCTTGTCAGTCATGTTCTGCACTCATTGAGTCGTCTGCTGGTCAGTCATGTTCTGCACTCATTGAGTCGTCTGCTGGTCAGTCATGTTCTACACTCATTGAGTCGTCTGCTGGTCAGTCATGTTCTGCACTCATTGAGTCGTCTGCTGGTCAGTCATGTTCTGCACTCATTGAGTCGTCTGCTGGTCAGTCATGTTCTGCACTCATTGAGTCGTCTCCTGGTCAGTCATGTTCTGCACTCATTGAGTCGTCTGCTGGTCAGTCATGTTCTGCACTCATTGTGTCGTCTGCTGGTCAGTCATGTTCTGCACTCATTGAGTCGTCTGCTGGTCAGTCATGTTCTGCACTCATTGAGTCGTCTGCTGGTCAGTCATGTTCTGCACTCATTGAGTCGTCTGCTGGTCAGTCATGTTCTGCACTCATTGAGTCGTCTGCTGGTCAGTCATGTTCTGCACTCATTGTGTCGTCTGCTGGTCAGTCATGTTCTGCACTCATTGAGTCGTCTCCTGGTCAGTCATGTTCTGCACTCATTGAGTCGTCTCCTGGTCAGTCATGTTCTGCACTCATTGAGTCGTCTCCTGGTCAGTCATGTTCTGCACTCATTGAGTCGTCTCCTGGTCAGTCATGTTCTACACTCATTGAGTCGTCTGCTGGTTAGTCATGTTCTACACTCATTGTGTCGTCTGCTGGTCAGTCATGTTCTACACTCATTGAGTCGTCTGCTTGTCAGTTATGTTCTGCACTCATTGTGTCGTCTGCTTGTCAGTCATGTTCTGCACTCATTGAGTCGTCTGCTTGTCAGTTATGTTCTGCACTCATTGTGTCGTCTGCTGGTCAGTCATCTTCTGCACTCATTGAGTCGTCTGCTGGTTAGTCATGTTCTACACTCATTGAGTCGTCTGCTGGTCAGTCATGTTCTACACTCATTGTGTCGTCTGCTGGTCAGTCATGTTCTGCACTCATTGTGTCGTCTGCTGGTCAGTCATGTTCTGCACTCATTGAGTCGTCTCCTGGTCAGTCATGTTCTGCACTCATTGAGTCGTCTCCTGGTCAGTCATGTTCTGCACTCATTGAGTCGTCTCCTGGTCAGTCATGTTCTACACTCATTGAGTCGTCTGCTGGTTAGTCATGTTCTGCACTCATTGTGTCGTCTGCTGGTTAGTCATGTTCTGCACTCATTGAGTCGTCTGCTGGTCAGTCATGTTCTGCACTCATTGTGTCGTCTGCTGGTCAGTCATGTTCTGCACTCATTGAGTCGTCTGCTGGTCAGTCATGTTCTGCACTCATTGAGTCGTCTGCTGGTCAGTCATGTTCTACACTCATTGAGTCGTCTGCTGGTCAGTCATGTTCTACACTCATTGAGTCGTCTGCTGGTCAGTCATGTTCTGTACTCATTGAGTCGTCTGCTGGTAAGTCATGTTCTGCACTCATTGAGTCGTCTGCTGGTAAGTCATGTTCTGCACTCATTGAGTCGTCTCCTGGTCAGTCATGTTCTGCACTAATTGAGTCGTCTGCTGGTAAGTCATGTTCTGCACTCATTGAGTCGTCTGCTGGTCAGTCATGTTCTGCACTCATTGAGTCGTCTGCTTGTCAGTCATGTTCTGCACTCATTGAGTCGTCTGCTGGTCAGTTATGTTCTGCACTCATTGAGTCGTCTGCTGGTCAGTCATGTTCTGCACTCATTGTGTCGTCTGCTTGTCAGTCATGTTCTGCACTCATTGAGTCGTCTGCTTGTCAGTTATGTTCTGCACTCATTGTGTCGTCTGCTTGTCAGTCATGTTCTGCACTCATTGAGTCGTCTGCTTGTCAGTCATGTTCTGCACTCATTGTGTCGTCTGCTTGTCAGTTATGTTCTGCACTCATTGAGTCGTCTGCTGGTCAGTCATGTTCTGCACTCATTGAGTCGTCTCCTGGTCAGTCATATTCTGCACTCATTGAGTCGTCTGCTGGTCAGTCATGTTCTGCACTCATTGAGTCGTCTCCTGGTCAGTCATGTTCTGCACTCATTGAGTCGTCTGCTGGTAAGTCATGTTCTGCACTCATTGTGTCGTCTGCTTGTCAGTCATGTTCTGCACTCATTGTGTCGTCTGCTTGTCAGTCATGTTCTGCACTCATTGAGTCGTCTGCTTGTCAGTTATGTTCTGCACTCATTGTGTCGTCTGCTTGTCAGTCATGTTCTGCACTCATTGAGTCGTCTGCTTGTCAGTCATGTTCTGCACTCATTGTGTCGTCTGCTTGTCAGTTATGTTCTGCACTCATTGAGTCGTCTGCTGGTCAGTCATGTTCTGCACTCATTGAGTCGTCTCCTGGTCAGTCATGTTCTGCACTCATTGAGTCGTCTGCTGGTCAGTCATGTTCTGCACTCATTGAGTCGTCTCCTGGTCAGTCATGTTCTGCACTCATTGAGTCGTCTGCTTGTCAGTCATGTTCTGCACTCATTGTGTCGTCTGCTTGTCAGTTATGTTCTGCACTCATTGAGTCGTCTGCTGGTCAGTCATGTTCTGCACTCATTGAGTCGTCTGATGGTTAGTCATGTTCTGCACTCATTGTGTCGTCTGCTGGTCAGTCATGTTCTGCACTCATTGAGTCGTCTCCTGGTCAGTCATGTTCTGCACTCATTGAGTCGTCTGCTGGTCAGTCATGTTCTGCACTCATTGAGTCGTCTGCTGGTTAGTCATGTTCTGCACTCATTGAGTCGTCTGCTGGTCAGTCATGTTATGCACTCATTGTGTCGTCTGCTGGTTAGTCATGTTCTACACTCATTGAGTCGTCTGCTGGTCAGTCATGTTCTGCACTCATTGAGTCGTCTCCTGGTCAGTCATGTTCTGCACTCATTGAGTCGTCTCCTGGTCAGTCATGTTCTGCACTCATTGAGTCGTCTGCTGGTTAGTCATGTTCTACACTCATTGAGTCGTCTGCTGGTTAGTCATGTTCTACACTCATTGAGTCGTCTGCTGGTCAGTCATGTTCTGCACTCATTGAGTCGTCTGCTGGTTAGTCATGTTCTGCACTCATTGAGTCGTCTGCTGGTAAGTCATCTTCTGCACTCATTGAGTCGTCTGCTGGTCAGTCATGTTCTACACTCATTGAGTCGTCTGCTGGTCAGTCATGTTCTGCACTCATTGAGTCGTCTCCTGGTCAGTCATGTTCTGCACTCATTGAGTCGTCTGCTGGTTAGTCATGTTCTACACTCATTGAGTCGTCTGCTGGTTAGTCATGTTCTACACTCATTGAGTCGTCTGCTGGTCAGTCATGTTCTGCACTCATTGAGTCGTCTGCTGGTTAGTCATGTTCTGCACTCATTGAGTCGTCTGCTGGTAAGTCATCTTCTGCACTCATTGAGTCGTCTGCTGGTCAGTCATGTTCTACACTCATTGAGTCGTCTGCTGGTCAGTCATGTTCTACACTCATTGAGTCGTCTGCTTGTCAGTCATGTTCTACACTCATTGAGTCGTCTGCTTGTCAGTCATGTTCTACACTCATTGAGTCGTCTGCTTGTCAGTCATGTTCTGCACTCATTGAGTCGTCTGCTGGTTAGTCATGTTCTGCACTCATTGAGTCGTCTGCTGGTCAGTCATGTTCTGCACTCATTGAGTCGTCTGCTGGTCAGTCATGTTCTGCACTCATTGAGTCGTCTCCTGGTCAGTCATGTTCTGCACTCATTGTGTCGTCTGCTGGTCAGTCATGTTCTGCACTCATTGTGTCGTCTGCTGGTCAGTCATGTTCTGCACTCATTGAGTCGTCTGCTGGTAAGTCATGTTCTGCACTCATTGAGTCGTCTGCTGGTCAGTCATGTTCTGCACTCATTGAGTCGTCTGCTGGTAAGTCATGTTCTGCACTCATTGAGTCGTCTGCTGGTCAGTCATGTTCTGCACTCATTGAGTCGTCTGCTGGTCAGTCATGTTCTGCACTCATTGAGTCGTCTCCTGGTCAGTCATGTTCTACACTCATTGTGTCGTCTGCTGGTCAGTCATGTTCTGCACTCATTGTGTCGTCTGCTGGTAAGTCATGTTCTGCACTCATTGAGTCGTCTCCTGGTCAGTCATGTTCTACACTCATTGAGTCGTCTGCTGGTCAGTCATGTTCTGCACTCATTGAGTCGTCTCCTGGTCAGTCATGTTCTGCACTCATTGAGTCGTCTGCTGTTCAGTCATGTTCTGCACTCATTGAGTCGACTGCTGGTCAGTCATGTTCTGCACTCATTGAGCCGTCTCCTGGTCAGTCATGTTCTGCACTCATTGAGTCGTCTGCTTGTCAGTCATGTTCTGCACTCATTGAGTCGTCTCCTGGTCAGTTATGTTCTGCACTCATTGTGTCGTCTCCTGGTCAGTCATGTTCTGCACTCATTGAGTCGTCTGCTGGTAAGTCATGTTCTGCACTCATTGAGTCGTCTGCTGGTCAGTCATGTTCTACACTCATTGAGTCGTCTGCTGGTCAGTCATGTTCTGCACTCATTGAGTCGTCTCCTGGTCAGTCATGTTCTACACTCATTGTGTCGTCTGCTGGTCAGTCATGTTCTGCACTCATTGTGTCGTCTGCTGGTAAGTCATGTTCTGCACTCATTGAGTCGTCTCCTGGTCAGTCATGTTCTACACTCATTGAGTCGTCTGCTGGTCAGTCATGTTCTGCACTCATTGAGTCGTCTCCTGGTCAGTCATGTTCTGCACTCATTGAGTCGTCTGCTGGTCAGTCATGTTCTGCACTCATTGAGTCGTCTGCTGGTCAGTCATGTTCTGCACTCATTGAGTCGTCTCCTGGTCAGTCATGTTCTGCACTCATTGAGTCGTCTGCTTGTCAGTCATGTTCTGCACTCATTGAGTCGTCTCCTGGTCAGTTATGTTCTGCACTCATTGAGTCGTCTCCTGGTCAGTCATGTTCTGCACTCATTGAGTCGTCTGCTGGTCAGTCATGTTCTGCACTCATTGAGTCGTCTGCTGGTCAGTCATGTTCTGCACTCATTGTGTCGTCTGCTGGTCAGTCATGTTCTGCACTCATTGAGTCGTCTCCTGGTCAGTCATGTTCTGCACTCATTGAGTCGTCTCCTGGTCAGTCATGTTCTGCACTCATTGAGTCGTCTGCTGGTCAGTCATGTTCTGCACTCATTGAGTCGTCTCCTGGTCAGTCATGTTCTGCACTCATTGAGTCGTCTGCTTGTCAGTCATGTTCTGCACTCATTGAGTCGTCTGCTGGTCAGTCATGTTCTGCACTCATTGAGTCGTCTGCTTGTCAGTCATGTTCTGCACTCATTGAGTCGTCTGCTTGTCAGTCATGTTCTGCACTCATTGAGTCGTCTGCTGGTCAGTCATGTTCTGCACTCATTGAGTCGTCTCCTGGTCAGTCATGTTCTGCACTCATTGAGTCGTCTGCTGGTCAGTCATGTTCTGCACTAATTGAGTCGTCTGCTTGTCAGTCATGTTCTGCACTCATTGAGTCGTCTGCTGGTCAGTCATGTTCTGCACTCATTGAGTCGTCTCCTGGTCAGTCATGTTCTGCACTCATTTTGTCGTCTCCTGGTCAGTCATGTTCTGCACTCATTTTGTCGTCTCCTGGTCAGTCATGTTCTGCACTCATTGAGTCGTCTGCTGGTAAGTCATGTTCTGCACTAATTGAGTCGTCTGCTGGTCAGTCATGTTCTGCACTCATTGAGTCGTCTGCTTGTCAGTCATGTTCTGCACTCATTGAGTCGTCTGCTGGTCAGTCATGTTCTACACTCATTGAGTCGTCTGCTGGTCAGTCATGTTCTGCACTCATTGAGTCGTCTCCTGGTCAGTCATGTTCTACACTCATTGAGTCGTCTGCTGGTCAGTCATGTTCTGCACTCATTGAGTCGTCTGCTGGTCAGTCATGTTCTGCACTCATTGAGTCGTCTGCTGGTCAGTCATGTTCTGCACTCATTGTGTCGTCTCCTGGTCAGTCATGTTCTGCACTCATTGAGTCGTCTCCTGGTCAGTCATGTTCTGCACTCATTGAGTCGTCTCCTGGTCAGTCATGTTCTGCACTCATTGAGTCGTCTCCTGGTCAGTCATGTTCTGCACTCATTGTGTCGTCTGCTGGTTAGTCATGTTCTGCACTCATTGAGTCGTCTGCTGGTAAGTCATGTTCTGCACTCATTGAGTCGTCTCCTGGTTAGTCATGTTCTGCACTCATTGAGTCGTCTGCTGGTCAGTCATGTTCTGCACTCATTGAGTCGTCTCCTGGTCAGTCATGTTCTGCACTCATTGAGTCGTCTCCTGGTCAGTCATGTTCTGCACTCATTGAGTCGTCTGCTGGTCAGTCATCTTCTGCACTCATTGAGTCGTCTCCTGGTCAGTCATGTTCTGCACTCATTGAGTCGTCTGCTGGTAAGTCTTGTTCTGCACTCATTGAGTCGTCTCCTGGTCAGTCATGTTCTGCACTCATTGAGTCGTCTCCTGGTCAGTCATGTTCTGCACTCATTGTGTCGTCTCCTGGTCAGTCATGTTCTGCACTCATTGAGTCGTCTGCTGGTAAGTCATGTTCTGCACTCATTGAGTCGTCTGCTGGTCAGTCATGTTCTGCACTCATTGAGTCGTCTCCTGGTCAGTCATGTTCTGCACTCATTGAGTCGTCTCCTGGTCAGTCATGTTCTGCACTCATTGAGTCGTCTGCTGGTCAGTCATGTTCTGCACTCATTGTGTCGTCTGCTGGTCAGTCATGTTCTGCACTAATTGAGTCGTCTGCTGGTCAGTCATGTTCTACACTCATTGAGTCGTCTCCTGGTCAGTCATGTTCTGCACTCATTGAGTCGTCTGCTGGTAAGTCATGTTCTGCACTCATTGAGTCGTCTGCTGGTCAGTCATGTTCTGCACTCATTGAGTCGTCTGCTGGTAGTCATGTTCTGCACTCATTGAGTCGTTCTCCTGGTCAGTCATGTTCTGCACTCATTGAGTCGTCTGCTGGTCAGTCATGTTCTGCACTCATTGAGTCGTCTCCTGGTCAGTCATGTTCTGCACTCATTGAGTCGTCTGCTGGTCAGTCATGTTCTGCACTCATTGAGTCGTCTACTGGTAAGTCATGTTCTGCACTCATTGAGTCGTCTGCTGGTCAGTCATGTTCTGCACTCATTGAGTCGTCTGCTGGTCAGTCATGTTCTGCACTCATTGAGTCGTCTGCTGGTCAGTCATGTTCTGCACTCATTGAGTCGTCTGCTGGTAAGTCATGTTCTGCACTCATTGAGTCGTCTCCTGGTCAGTCATGTTCTGCACTCATTGAGTCGTCTGCTGGTCAGTCATGTTCTGCACTAATTGAGTCGTCTGCTGGTCAGTCATGTTCTGCACTCATTGAGTCGTCTGCTGGTCAGTCATGTTCTGCACTCATTGAGTCGTCTCCTGGTCAGTCATGTTCTGCACTAATTGAGTCGTCTGCTGGTCAGTCATGTTCTGCACTAATTGAGTCGTCTCCTGGTCAGTCATGTTCTGCACTCATTGAGTCGTCTCCTGGTCAGTCATTTTCTGCACTCATTGAGTCGTCTCCTGGTCAGTCATGTTCTGCACTCATTGAGTCGTCTGCTGGTAAGTCATGTTCTGCACTCATTGAGTCGTCTCCTGGTCAGTCATGTTCTGCACTCATTGTGTCGTCTCCTGGTCAGTCATGTTCTGCACTCATTGTGTCGTCTGCTGGTCAGTCATGTTCTGCACTCATTGTGTCGTCTGCTGGTCAGTCATGTTCTGCACTCATTGAGTCGTCTCATGGTCAGTCATGTTCTGCACTCATTGTGTCGTCTGCTGGTTAGTCATGTTCTGCACTCATTGAGTCGTCTCCTGGTCAGTCATGTTCTGCACTCATTGTGTCGTCTGCTGGTCAGTCATGTTCTGCACTCATTGTGTCGTCTGCTGGTCAGTCATGTTCTGCACTCATTGAGTCGTCTGCTGGTAAGTCATGTTCTGCACTCATTGTGTCGTCTGCTGGTTAGTCATGTTCTGCACTTATTGAGTCGTCTGCTTGTCAGTCATGTTCTACACTCATTGAGTCGTCTGCTGGTTAGTCATGTTCTGCACTCATTGAGTCGTCTGCTGGTCAGTCATGTTCTGCACTCATTGTGTCGTCTGCTGGTCAGTCATGTTCTGCACTCATTGAGTCGTCTGCTGGTCAGTCATGTTCTGCACTCATTGAGTCGTCTGCTGGTCAGTCATGTTCTGCACTCATTGTGTCGTCTGCTGGTCAGTCATGTTCTGCACTCATTGTGTCGTCTGCTGGTCAGTCATGTTCTGCACTCATTGTGTCGTCTGCTGGTCAGTCATGTTCTGCACTCATTGTGTCGTCTGCTGGTCAGTCATGTTCTGCACTCATTGAGTCGTCTGCTGGTCAGTCATGTTCTGCACTCATTGAGTCGTCTGCTTGTCAGTCATGTTCTGCACTCATTGAGTCGTCTGCTGGTAAGTCATGTTCTGCACTCATTGAGTCGTCTGCTGGTCAGTCATGTTCTGTACTCATTGAGTCGTCTGCTGGTAAGTCATGTTCTGCACTCATTGAGTCGTCTGCTGGTTAGTCATGTTCTACACTCATTGTGTCGTCTGCTGGTCAGTCATGTTCTGCACTCATTGAGTCGTCTGCTGGTCAGTCATGTTCTGCACTCATTGAGTCGTCTGCTGGTCAGTCATGTTCTGCACTCATTGAGTCGTCTCCTGGTCAGTCATGTTCTGCACTCATTGAGTCGTCTCCTGGTCAGTCATGTTCTGCACTCATTGAGTCGTCTCCTGGTCAGTCATGTTCTGCACTCATTGAGTCGTCTTCTGGTCAGTCATGTTCTGCACTCATTGAGTCGTCTGCTGGTCAGTCATGTTCTGCACTCATTGAGTCGTCTGCTGGTCAGTCATGTTCTGCACTCATTGTGTCGTCTGCTGGTCAGTCATGTTCTGCACTCATTGAGTCGTCTGCTGGTCAGTCATGTTCTGCACTCATTGTGTCGTCTGCTGGTAAGTCATGTTCTGCACTCATTGTGTCGTCTGCTGGTTAGTCATGTTCTGCACTCATTGAGTCGTCTGCTGGTCAGTCATCTTCTGCACTCATTTTGTCGTCTGCTGGTCAGTCATGTTCTACACTCATTGAGTCGTCTGCTGGTCAGTCATGTTCTACACTCATTGTGTCGTCTGCTGGTTAGTCATGTTCTGCACTCATTGAGTCGTCTGCTGGTCAGTCATGTTCTACACTCATTGAGTCGTCTGCTGGTCAGTCATGTTCTGCACTCATTGTGTCGTCTGCTGGTCAGTCATGTTCTGCACTCATTGAGTCGTCTGCTGGTCAGTCATGTTCTACACTCATTGTGTCGTCTGCTGGTTAGTCATGTTCTGCACTCATTGAGTCGTCCTGCTGGTCAGTCATGTTCTACACTCATTGAGTCGTCTGCTGGTCAGTCATGTTCTGCACTCATTGAGTCGTCTGCTGGTCAGTCATGTTCTGCACTCATTGAGTCGTCTGCTGGTCAGTCATGTTCTGCACTCATTGAGTCGTCTGCTGGTCAGTCATGTTCTACACTCATTGTGTCGTCTGCTGGTCAGTCATGTTCTGCACTCATTGAGTCGTCTCCTGGTCAGTCATGTTCTGCACTCATTGAGTCGTCTGCTGGTCAGTCATGTTCTGCACTAATTGAGTCGTCTGCTGGTTAGTCATGTTCTGCACTCATTGTGTCCGTCTGCTGGTAGTCATGTTCGCACTCATTGTGTCGTCTGCTGGTCAGTCATGTCTGCACTCATTGAGTCGTCTGCTGGTCAGTCATGTTCTGCACTCATTGAGTCGTCTGCTGGTCAGTCATGTTCTACACTCATTGAGTCGTCTGCTGGTCAGTCATGTTCTGCACTCATTGAGTCGTCTGCTGGTCAGTCATGTTCTACACTCATTGAGTCGTCTGTTGGTCAGTCATGTTCTACACTCATTGAGTCGTCTGCTGGTCAGTCCATGTTCTGCACTCATTGAGTCGTCTGCTGGTCAGTCATGTTCTGCACTCATTGAGTCGTCTGCTGGTCAGTCATGTTCTGCACTCATTGAGTCGTCTCCTGGTCAGTCATGTTCTGCACTCATTGAGTCGTCTCCTGGTCTGTCCATGTTCTGCACTAATTGAGTCGTCTGCCTGGTCAGTCATGTTCTGCACTAATTGAGTCGTCTCCTGGTCAGTCATGTTCTGCACTCATTGAGTCGTCTCCTGGTCAGTCATGTTCTGCACTCATTGAGTCGTCTCCTGGTCAGTCATGTTCTGCACTCATTGAGTCGTCTGCTGGTCAGTCATGTTCTGCACTCATTGAGTCGTCTGCTGGTCAGTCATGTTCTGCACTCATTGTGTCGTCTGCTGGTCAGTCATGTTCTGCACTCATTGAGTCGTCTGCTGGTCAGTCATGTTCTGCACTCATTGAGTCGTCTGCTGGTCAGTCATGTTCTGCACTCATTGAGTCGTCTGCTGGTCAGTCATGTTCTGCACTCATTGTGTCGTCTGCTGGTTAGTCATGTTCTGCACTCATTGAGTCGTCTCCTGGTCAGTCATGTTCTGCACTCATTGAGTCGTCTGCTGGTCAGTCATGTTCTGCACTCATTGTGTCGTCTGCTGGTCAGTCATGTTCTGCACTCATTGAGTCGTCTGCTGGTCAGTCATGTTCTGCACTCATTGAGTCGTCTGCTGGTTAGTCATGTTCTGCACTCATTGAGTCGTCTGCTGGTCAGTCATGTTCTGCACTCATTGAGTCGTCTGCTGGTCAGTCATGTTCTGCACTCATAGTTCTGCCACTCATTGAGTCGTCTGCTGGTCAGTCATGTTCTGCACTCATTGAGTCGTCTGCTGGTCAGTCATGTTCTGCACTCATTGAGTCGTCTGCTGGTCAGTCATGTTCTGCACTCATTGAGTCGTCTGCTGGTCAGTCATGTTCTGCACTCATTGTGTCGTCTGCTGGTCAGTCATGTTCTGCACTCATTGTGTCGTCTGCTGGTCAGTCATGTTCTGCACTCATTGAGTCGTCTGCTGGTCAGTCATGTTCTGCACTCATTGAGTCGTCTGCTGGTCAGTCATGTTCTGCACTCATTGAGTCGTCTGCTGGTCAGTCATGTTCTGCACTCATTGAGTCGTCTGCTGGTAAGTCATGTTCTGCACTCATTGAGTCGTCTGCTGGTCAGTCATGTTCTGCACTCATTGAGTCGTCTGCTGGTAAGTCATGTTCTGCACTCATTGAGTCGTCTGCTGGTTAGTCATGTTCTACACTCATTGTGTCGTCTGCTGGTCAGTCATGTTCTGCACTCATTGAGTCGTCTGCCTGGTCAGTCATGTTCTGCACTCATTGTGTCGTCTGCTGGTCAGTCATGTTCTGCACTCATTGAGTCGTCTCCTGGTCAGTCATGTTTCTGCACTCATTGAGTCGTCCTGCTGGTCAGTCATGTTCTGCACTCATTGAGTCGTCTCTGGTCAGTCATGTTCTGCACTCATTGAGTCGTCTGCTGGTCAGTCATGTTTCTGCACTCATTGAGTCGTCTGCTGGTCAGTCATGTTCTGCACTCATTGAGTCGTCTGCTGGTCAGTCATGTTCTGCACTCATTGTGTCGTCTGCTGGTCAGTCATGTTCTGCACTCATTGAGGTCGTCTGCTGGTCAGTCTGTTCTGCACTCATTGATGTCGTCTGCTGGTCAGTCCATGTTCTGCACTCATTGTGTCGTCTGCTGGTCAGTCATGTTCTAGCACTCATTGAGTCGTCTGCTGGTCAGTCATGTTCTGCACTCATTGATGTCGTCTGCTGGTCAGTCATGTTCCTGCACTCATTGAGTCGTCTGCTGGTCAGTCATGTTCATGCACTCATGTGAGTCGTCTGCCTGTCAGTCCATGTTCTGCACTCATTGATGTCGTCTGCTGGTCAGTCATGTTCTGCACTCATTGAGTCGTCTGCTGGTCAGTCATGTTCTGCACTCATTGAGTCGTCTGCTGGTCAGTCATGTTCTGCACTCATTGAGTCGTCTGCTGGTCAGTCATGTTCTGCACTCATTGAGTCGTCTGCTGGTCAGTCATGTTCTGCACTCATTGAGTCGTCTGCTGGTCAGTCATGTTCTGCACTCATTGAGTCGTCTGCTGGTCAGTCATGTTCTGCACTCATTGAGTCGTCTGCTGGTCAGTCATGTTCTGCACTCATTGAGTCGTCTGCTGGTCAGTCATGTTCTGCACTCATTGAGTCGTCTGCTGGTCAGTCATGTTCTGCACTCATTGAGTCGTCTGCTGGTCAGTCATGTTCTGCACTCATTGAGTCGTCTGCTGGTCAGTCATGTTCTGCACTCATTGAGTCGTCTGCTGGTCAGTCATGTTCTGCACTCATTGTGTCGTCTGCTGGTCAGTCATGTTCTGCACTCATTGAGTCGTCTCCTGGTCAGTCATGTTCTGCACTCATTGAGTCGTCTGCTGGTCAGTCATGTTCTGCACTCATTGAGTCGTCTGCTGGTCAGTCATGTTCTGCACTCATTGAGTCGTCTGCTGGTCAGTCATGTTCTGCACTCATTGAGTCGTCTGCTGGTCAGTCATGTTCTGCACTCATTGAGTCGTCTGCTGGTCAGTCATGTTCTGCACTCATTGAGTCGTCTGCTGGTCAGTCATGTTCTGCACTCATTGAGTCGTCTGCTGGTCAGTCATGTTCTGCACTCATTGAGTCGTCTGCTGGTCAGTCATGTTCTGCACTCATTGAGTCGTCTGCTGGTCAGTCATGTTCTGCACTCATTGAGTCGTCTGCTGGTCAGTCATGTTCTGCACTCATTGAGTCGTCTGCTGGTCAGTCATGTTCTGCACTCATTGAGTCGTCTGCTGGTCAGTCATGTTCTGCACTCATTGAGTCGTCTCCTGGTCAGTCATGTTCTGCACTCATTGAGTCGTCTGCTGGTTAGTCATGTTCTGCACTCATTGAGTCGTCTGCTGGTCAGTCATGTTCTGCACTCATTGAGTCGTCTGCCTGGTCAGTCATGTTCTGCACTCATTGAGTCGTCTACTGGTTCAGTCATGTTCTGCACTCATTGAGTCGTCTGCTGGTCAGTCATGTTCTGCACTCATTGTGTCGTCTGCTGGTCAGTCCTGTTCTGCACTCATTGAGTCGTCTGCTGGTCAGTCATGTTCTGCACTCATTGAGTCGTTCTGCTGGTTCAGTCATGTTCTGCACTCATTGAGTCGTCTGCTGGTCAGTCATGTTCTGCACTCATTGAGTCGTCTGCTGGTAAGTCATGTTCTGCACTATTGATCTCGTCTGCTGGTCAGTCATGTTCTGCACTCATTGAGTAGTCTGCTGGTCAGTCATGTTCTGCACTCATTGAGTCGTCTGCTGGTCAGTCATGTTCTGCACTCATTGAGTCGTCTGCCTGGTCAGTCATGTTCTGCACTCATTGTAGTCGTCTGCTGGTCAGTCATGTTCTGCACTCATTGAGTCGTCCTGCCTGGTCAGTCATGTTCTGCACTCATTGAGTCGTGCTGTCAGTCATGTTCGCACTATGGGGGCAGTCATGTTCTGCACTCATTGAGTCGTCTGCGTCTTGCTGTCAGTCATGTTCTAGCACGCATTGTAGTCGTCTGCTGGTAAGTCAATGTTCCTGGCCACTCAATTGATGTCGTCTGCTGGTCAGTCATGTTCTGCACCTCATTGACGTCGTCTGCTGGTCAGTCATGTTCTGCAACTCATTGAAGCTCGTCTGCCTGGTCAGGTCATGTTCTGCACGCATGGAGTCGTCTGCGGTTAGTCATTTCTGCACTCATTGAGTCGTCTGCCTGGTCAAGGCATGATTTCTACTCATTGAGTCCGTCTGCTGGTCAGTCATTGTTGCACTCATTGAGTCCGTCGGCTGGTCAGTCATGTTCTGCAACCTCATTGAGTCGTCCTGCCTGGTCAGTCAGGTTCCTGCACAGCATTGTGTCCGTCTGCTTGGTCAGTCATGTTCTGCACTCATTGAGTCGTCCTAGCTTGTTCAGTCATGTCTCGCACTCATTGAGTCGTCTGCCTGGTGTCAGTCCATGTTCCTAGCACTCATGAGTCGTCTGCTGGTTAGTCCATGTTCTGCCTCATTGAGTTCCGTCTGCTGGTCAGTCATCGTTCTGCCACTCATTGAGTCGTCTGCTGGCGTCAGGTTGCCTCATTGAGTTGCTTAGTCTAGTATCTGCGACTCCAAGAGTCGTCTGCTGGTTCGTCATGTTCTGCCACTTCATTGAGTCGTCTGCTGGTCAGTCATCGTTCTGCACTCATTTGCGTCCGTCTGCTGGTCAGTCATGTTCTGCACTCATTGAGTCGTCTGCTGGTCAGTCATGTTCTGCACTCATTGAGTCGTCTGCTGGTCAAGTCATGTTCTGCACTCATTGTGTCGTCTGCTGGTCAGTCATGTTCTGCACTCATTGAGTCGTCCTGCTGGTTAGTCATGTTCTGCAATCATTGAGTCGTCTGCTGGTCAGTCATGTTCTGCACTCATTGAGTCGTCTGCCTGGTTCAGTCATGTTCTGACACTCATTGAGTCGTCTGCTGGGTTAAGTCATGTTCTACACTCATTGAGTCGTCTGCGGTCAGTCTGTTCTGACTCATTAGTCGTCTGCTGGTCAGTCATGTTCTGCACTCATTGAGTCGTCTGCTGGTCAGTCATGTTCTGACACTCATTGTGTCGTCTGCTGGTCAGTCATGTTCTGCACTCATTGATGTCGTCTGCTGGTCAGTCATGTTCTGCACTCATTGAGTCGTCTGCTGGTCCAGTCATGTTCTGCACTCATTGAGTCGTCTGCTGGTTCAGTCATGTTCTGCACTCATTGAGTCGTCTGCTGGTCAGTCATGTTCTGCACTCATTGAGTCGTCTGCCTGGTCAGTCATGTTCTGCACTCATTGAGTCGTCTGCTGGTCAGTCATGTTCTGCACTCATTGAGTCGTCTGCTGGTCAGTCATGTTCTGCACTCATTGAGTCGTCTGCCTGGTCAGTCATGTTCTGCACTCATTGAGTCGTCTGCTGGTCAGTTCATGTTCTGCACTCATTGAGTCGTCTGATGGTCAGTCATGTTCTGCACTCATTGAGTCGTCTGCTGGTCAGTCATGTTCTGCACTCATTGAGTCGTCTGCTTGTCAGTCATGTTCTGCACTCATTGAGGTCGTCTGCTGGTAAGTCATGTTCTGCACTCAATGTAGTCGTCTGCTGGTTCAGTCATGTTCTGCACTCATTGAGTCGTCTGCTGGTCAGTCATGTTCTGCACTCATTGAGTCGTCTGCTGGTCAGTCATGTTCTGCACTCATTGAGTCGTCTGCTGGTCAGTCATGTTCTAGCACTCATTGAGTCGTCTGCTGGTCAGTCATGTTCTGCACTCATTGAGTCGTCTGCTGGTCAGTCATGTTCTGCACTCATTGAGTCGTCTGCTGGTCAGTCATGTTCTGCACTCATTGATCGTCTGCCTGGTCAGGTCATGTTCTGCAACTCATTGAGTCGTCTCCTGGTCAGTCATGTTTCTGCACTCATTGAGTCGTCTGCTGGTCAGTCATGTTCTGTCACTCATTGAGTCGTCTGCTGGTCGTCATGTTCTGCACTCATTGAAGTCGTCTGCTGGTCAGTCATGTTCTGCACTCATTGAGTCGTCTGCCTGGTCAGTCATGTTCTGCACTCATTGAGTCGTCTGCTGGTCAGTCATGTTCTGCACTCATTGAGTCGGTCTGCTGGTCAGTCATGTTCTGCACTCATTGAGTCGTCTGCTGGTCAGTCATGTTCTACACTCATTGAGTGCGTCTGCTGGTCAGTCATGTTCTTGCACTCATTGAGGTCGTCTGATGGTCAGTCATGTTCTGCACTCATTGTAGTCGGTCTGCTGGTCAGTCATGTTCTGCACTCATTGAGTCGTCTGCTGGTCAGTCATGTTCTGCCACTCATGGAGTCGTCTGCGGTTAGTCCATGTTCTGCACTCAGTGAGTCGTCTCCTGGTCAGTCATGTTCTACACTCATTGAGTCGTTCTGCTGGTCAGTCAATGTTCTGCACTCATTGAGTCGTCTGCTGGGTCAGTCATGTTCTGCCTCATTGAGTCGTCTGCTGGTCAGTCATGTTCTGCACCTCATTGTGTCGTCTGCTGGTCAGTCATGTTCTGCACTCATTGAGTCGTCTGCTGGTCAGTCATGTTCTGCACTCATTGAGTCGTCTGCTGGTCAGTCATGTTCTGCACTCATTGAGTCGTCTGCTGGTCAGTCATGTTCTGCACTCATTGAGTCGTCTGCTGGTCAGGCATGTTCTGCACTCATTGGTAGTCTGCTGCTGGTAGTCATGTCTGCACTCATTGAGTTCGTCTGCTGTCAGTCATGTTCTGCCACTCATTGAGTCGTCTGCTGGTCAGTCATGTTCTGCACTCATTGAGTCGTCTGCTGCTGTCAGTCATGTTCTGCACTCATTGTAGTCGTCTGCTGGTCAGTCATGTTCTGCACTCATTAGTCGTCTGTCGGTCAGTCATGTCTGCACCTCATTTAGTCGTCTGCTGGTCTGAGGTCATGTTCGACACTCATTAAGTCGTCTGCTGGTCAGTCATGTTCTGCACTCATGAGTCGTCTGCTGGTAGTCATGTTCTGCACTCATTGGTAGTCGTCTGCTGGTCAGTCATGTTCTGCACTCATTGTAGTCGCTGCTGCCTGTTCAGTCATGTTCTGCACTCATTGAGTCGTCTGCTGGTCAGTCATGTTCTGCACTCATTGAGTCGTCTGCTGGTCAGTATTTCTACACTCATTGATTCGTTGCACTCATTGAGTCGTCCTGCTGGTCAGTCCATGTTCTGCACTCATTGAGTCGTCTGCTGGTAGTCATGTTCTGCACTCATTGAGTCGTCTGCTTGTTCAGTCATGTTACTGCTGCACTCATTGAAGTCGTCTGCTGGTCAGTCATGTTCTGCACTCATTGAGTCAGTTCTGCTGGTTCAGTCATGTTCTGCCACTCATTGAGTCGTCTCCTGGTCCAGTTCATGTTCTGCAATCATTGAGTCGTCTGCTGAGGTCAGTCATGTTCTGCCACTCATTGCGTCGATCTCCTGCTGGTCAGTCACTGTTCTACAACTTCATTGTGTCGTCTCCTGCGTCAGTCATGTTTCTGCACTCATTGAGTCGTCTGCTGGTCAGTCATGTTCTGCACTCATTGAGTCGTATGTTGGTCAGTCATGTTCTGCACTCATTGAGTCGTCTGCTGGTCAGTCATCTTCTGCACTCATTGAGTCGTCTGTGGTCAGTCAGTTCTGCAACTATTGTGTCGTCTCCTGGTCAGTCATGTTCTGCACTCATTGAGTCGTCTGCTGGTCAGTCATGTTCTGCACTCATTGTGTCGTCTGCTGGTCAGTCATGTTCTGCACTCATTGAGTCGTCTGCTGGTCAGTCATGTTCTGCACTCATTGTGTCGTCTCCTGGTCAGTCATGTTCTGCACTCATTGAGTCGTCTGCTGGTCAGTCATGTTCTGCACTCATTGAGTCGTCTGCTGGTTAGTCATGTTCTGCACTAATTGAGTCGTCTGCTGGTCAGTCATGTTCTACACTCATTGAGTCGTCTACTGGTCAGTCATGTTCTACACTCATTGAGTCGTCTGCTGGTCAGTCATGTTCTGCACTCATTGAGTCGTCTCCTGGTCAGTCATGTTCTACACTCATTGTGTCGTCTGCTGGTCAGTCATGTTCTGCACTCATTGAGTCGTCTGCTGGTCAGTCATGTTCTGCACTCATTGAGTCGTCTGCTGGTCAGTCATGTTCTGCACTCATTGTGTCGTCTGCTGGTTAGTTATGTTCTGCACTCATTGAGTCGTCTGCTGGTCAGTCATGTTCTGCACTCATTGTGTCGTCTGCTGGTCAGTCATGTTCTGCACTCATTGTGTCGTCTGCTGGTCAGTCATGTTCTGCACTCATTGAGTCGTCTGCTTGTCAGTCATGTTCTGCACTCATTGAGTCGTCTGCTTGTCAGTCATGTTCTGCACTCATTGAGTCGTCTCCTGGTCAGTCATGTTCTGCACTCATTGAGTCGTCTGCTGGTCAGTCATGTTCTGCACTCATTGAGTCGTCTGCTGGTCAGTCATGTTCTGCACTCATTGAGTCGTCTGCTGGTAAGTCATGTTCTGCACTCATTGTGTCGTCTGCTGTTCAGTCATGTTCTGCACTAATTGAGTCGTCTGCTGGTCAGTCATGTTCTGCACTAATTGAGTCGTCTGCTGGTCAGTCATGTTCTGCACTCATTGTGTCGTCTGCTGGTCAGTCATGTTCTGCACTCATTGAGTCGTCTGCTGGTCAGTCATGTTCTGCACTCATTGAGTCGTCTGCTGGTCAGTCATGTTCTGCACTCATTGAGTCGTCTGCTGGTCAGTCATGTTCTGCACTCATTGAGTCGTCTGCTGGTTAGTCATGTTCTGCACTCAAAGAGTCGTCTGCTGGTCAGTCATGTTCTGCACTCATTGAGTCGTCTGCTGGTCAGTCATGTTCTGCACTCATTGAGTCGTCTGCTGGTCAGTCATGTTCTACACTCATTGAGTCGTCTCCTGGTCAGTCATGTTCTACACTCATTGAGTCGTCTCCTGGTCAGTCATGTTCTACACTCATTGAGTCGTCTCCTGGTCAGTCATGTTCTGCACTCATTGAGTCGTCTGCTGGTCAGTCATGTTCTACACTCATTGAGTCGTCTGCTGGTCAGTCATGTTCTACACTCATTGTGTCGTCTGCTGGTCAGTCATGTTCTGCACTCATTGAGTCGTCTGCTGGTCAGTCATGTTCTGTACTCATTGAGTCGTCTGCTGGTCAGTCATGTTCTGCACTCATTGAGTCGTCTGCTGGTCAGTCATGTTCTGCACTCATTGAGTCGTCTGCTGGTCAGTCATCTGCTGCACTCATTGAGTCGTCTGCTGGTCAGTCATGTTCTGCACTCATTGTGTCGTCTCCTGGTCAGTCATGTTCTGCACTCATTGAGTCGTCTGCTGGTCAGTCATGTTCTGCACTCATTGTGTCGTCTGCTGGTCAGTCATGTTCTGCACTCATTGAGTCGTCTGCTGGTCAGTCATGTTCTGCACTCATTGTGTCGTCTCCTGGTCAGTCATGTTCTGCACTCATTGAGTCGTCTGCTGGTCAGTCATGTTCTGCACTCATTGAGTCGTCTGCTGGTTAGTCATGTTCTGCACTAATTGAGTCGTCTGCTGGTCAGTCATGTTCTACACTCATTGAGTCGTCTGCTGGTCAGTCATGTTCTACACTCATTGAGTCGTCTGCTGGTCAGTCATGTTCTGCACTCATTGAGTCGTCTCCTGGTCAGTCATGTTCTACACTCATTGTGTCGTCTGCTGGTCAGTCATGTTCTGCACTCATTGAGTCGTCTGCTGGTCAGTCATGTTCTGCACTCATTGAGTCGTCTGCTGGTCAGTCATGTTCTGCACTCATTGAGTCGTCTGCTGGTCAGTCATGTTCTGCACTCATTGAGTCGTCTCCTGGTCAGTCATGTTCTGCACTCATTGAGTCGTCTGCTTGTCAGTCATGTTCTACACTCATTGAGTCGTCTGCTGGTCAGTCATGTTCTGCACTCATTGAGTCGTCTGCTGGTCAGTCATGTTCTACACTCATTGAGTCGTCTGCTGGTCAGTCATGTTCTGCACTCATTGAGTCGTCTGCTGGTCAGTCATCTTCTGCACTCATTGAGTCGTCTGCTGGTCAGTCATGTTCTGCACTCATTGAGTCGTCTGCTGGTCAGTCATGTTCTGCACTCATTGAGTCGTCTCCTGGTCAGTCATGTTCTGCACTCATTGAGTCGTCTGCTTGTCAGTCATGTTCTGCACTCATTGAGTCGTCTGCTTGTCAGTCATGTTCTGCACTCATTGAGTCGTCTGCTTGTCAGTCATGTTCTGCACTCATTGAGTCGTCTGCTTGTCAGTCATGTTCTGCACTCATTGAGTCGTCTGCTTGTCAGTCATGTTCTGCACTCATTGAGTCGTCTGCTTGTCAGTCATGTTCTGCACTAATTGAGTCGTCTGCTGGTCAGTCATGTTCTGCACTCATTGAGTCGTCTGCTGGTCAGTCATGTTCTGCACTCATTGTGTCGTCTGCTGGTCAGTCATGTTCTGCACTCATTGTGTCGTCTCCTGGTCAGTCATGTTCTGCACTCATTGAGTCGTCTGCTGGTCAGTCATGTTCTGCACTCATTGAGTCGTCTCCTGGTCAGTCATGTTCTGCACTCATTGAGTCGTCTGCTGGTCAGTCATGTTCTGCACTCATTGAGTCGTCTGCTGGTCAGTCATGTTCTGCACTCATTGAGTCGTCTCCTGGTCAGTCATGTTCTACACTCATTGAGTCGTCTGCTGGTTAGTCATGTTCTGCACTCATTGAGTCGTCTGCTGGTCAGTCATCTTCTGCACTCATTTTGTCGTCTGCTGGTCAGTCATGTTCTGCACTCATTGAGTCGTCTGCTGGTCAGTCATGTTCTGCACTCATTGTGTCGTCTGCTGGTCAGTCATGTTCTGCACTCATTGAGTCGTCTCCTGGTCAGTCATGTTCTACACTCATTGCGTCGTCTGCTGGTCAGTCATCTTCTGCACTAATTGAGTCGTCTGCTGGTCAGTCATCTTCTGCACTCATTGAGTCGTCTGCTGGTCAGTCATCTTCTGCACTAATTGAGTCGTCTGCTTGTCAGTCATGTTCTGCACTCATTGAGTCGTCTCCTGGTCAGTCATGTTCTGCACTAATTGAGTCGTCTGCTGGTCAGTCATGTTCTGCACTCATTGAGTCGTCTCCTGGTCAGTTATGTTCTGCACTCATTGAGTCGTCTGCTGGTCAGTCATGTTCTGCACTCATTGAGTCGTCTGCTTGTCAGTCATGTTCTGCACTCATTGAGTCGTCTGCTGGTCAGTCATGTTCTGCACTCATTGAGTCGTCTGCTGGTCAGTCATGTTCTGCACTCATTGAGTCGTCTGCTGGTCAGTCATGTTCTGCACTCATTGAGTCGTCTCCTGGTCAGTCATGTTCTGCACTCATTGAGTCGTCTGCTGGTCAGTCATGTTCTGCACTCATTGAGTCGTCTGCTGGTCAGTCATGTTCTGCACTCATTGAGTGTTTCCTGGTCAGTCATGTTCTGCACTCATTGAGTCGTCTCCTGGTCAGTCATGTTCTGCACTCATTGAGTCGTCTCCTGGTCAGTCATGTTCTGCACTCATTGAGTCGTCTCCTGGTCAGTCATGTTCTACACTCATTGAGTCGTCTGCTGGTTAGTCATGTTCTGCACTCATTGAGTCGTCTGCTGGTCAGTCATCTTCTGCACTCATTTTGTCGTCTGCTGGTCAGTCATGTTCTGCACTCATTGAGTCGTCTGCTGGTTAGTCATGTTCTGCACTCAAAGAGTCGTCTGCTGGTCAGTCATGTTCTGCACTCATTGAGTCGTCTGCTGGTCAGTCATGTTCTGCACTCATTGAGTCGTCTGCTGGTCAGTCATGTTCTACACTCATTGAGTCGTCTCCTGGTCAGTCATGTTCTACACTCATTGAGTCGTCTCCTGGTCAGTCATGTTCTACACTCATTGAGTCGTCTCCTGGTCAGTCATGTTCTGCACTCATTGAGTCGTCTGCTGGTCAGTCATGTTCTACACTCATTGAGTCGTCTGCTGGTCAGTCATGTTCTACACTCATTGTGTCGTCTGCTGGTCAGTCATGTTCTGCACTCATTGAGTCGTCTGCTGGTCAGTCATGTTCTGTACTCATTGAGTCGTCTGCTGGTCAGTCATGTTCTGCACTCATTGAGTCGTCTGCTGGTCAGTCATGTTCTGCACTCATTGAGTCGTCTGCTGGTCAGTCATCTTCTGCACTCATTGAGTCGTCTGCTGGTCAGTCATGTTCTGCACTCATTGTGTCGTCTCCTGGTCAGTCATGTTCTGCACTCATTGAGTCGTCTGCTGGTCAGTCATGTTCTGCACTCATTGTGTCGTCTGCTGGTCAGTCATGTTCTGCACTCATTGAGTCGTCTGCTGGTCAGTCATGTTCTGCACTCATTGTGTCGTCTCCTGGTCAGTCATGTTCTGCACTCATTGAGTCGTCTGCTGGTCAGTCATGTTCTGCACTCATTGAGTCGTCTGCTGGTTAGTCATGTTCTGCACTAATTGAGTCGTCTGCTGGTCAGTCATGTTCTACACTCATTGAGTCGTCTACTGGTCAGTCATGTTCTACACTCATTGAGTCGTCTGCTGGTCAGTCATGTTCTGCACTCATTGAGTCGTCTCCTGGTCAGTCATGTTCTACACTCATTGTGTCGTCTGCTGGTCAGTCATGTTTTGCACTCATTGAGTCGTCTGCTGGTCAGTCATGTTCTGCACTCATTGAGTCGTCTGCTGGTCAGTCATGTTCTGCACTCATTGAGTCGTCTGCTGGTCAGTCATGTTCTGCACTCATTGAGTCGTCTCCTGGTCAGTCATGTTCTGCACTCATTGAGTCGTCTGCTTGTCAGTCATGTTCTACACTCATTGAGTCGTCTGCTGGTCAGTCATGTTCTGCACTCATTGAGTCGTCTGCTGGTCAGTCATGTTCTACACTCATTGAGTCGTCTGCTGGTCAGTCATGTTCTGCACTCATTGAGTCGTCTGCTGGTCAGTCATCTTCTGCACTCATTGAGTCGTCTGCTGGTCAGTCATGTTCTGCACTCATTGAGTCGTCTGCTGGTCAGTCATGTTCTGCACTCATTGAGTCGTCTCCTGGTCAGTCATGTTCTGCACTCATTGAGTCGTCTGCTTGTCAGTCATGTTCTGCACTCATTGAGTCGTCTGCTTGTCAGTCATGTTCTGCACTCATTGAGTCGTCTGCTTGTCAGTCATGTTCTGCACTCATTGAGTCGTCTGCTTGTCAGTCATGTTCTGCACTCATTGAGTCGTCTGCTTGTCAGTCATGTTCTGCACTAATTGAGTCGTCTGCTGGTCAGTCATGTTCTGCACTCATTGAGTCGTCTGCTGGTCAGTCATGTTCTGCACTCATTGTGTCGTCTGCTGGTCAGTCATGTTCTGCACTCATTGTGTTGTCTCCTGGTCAGTCATGTTCTGCACTCATTGAGTCGTCTGCTGGTCAGTCATGTTCTGCACTCATTGAGTCGTCTCCTGGTCAGTCATGTTCTGCACTCATTGAGTCGTCTGCTGGTCAGTCATGTTCTGCACTCATTGAGTCGTCTGCTGGTCAGTCATGTTCTGCACTCATTGAGTCGTCTCCTGGTCAGTCATGTTCTACACTCATTGAGTCGTCTGCTGGTTAGTCATGTTCTGCACTCATTGAGTCGTCTGCTGGTCAGTCATCTTCTGCACTCATTTTGTCGTCTGCTGGTCAGTCATGTTCTGCACTCATTGAGTCGTCTGCTGGTCAGTCATGTTCTGCACTCATTGTGTCGTCTGCTGGTCAGTCATGTTCTGCACTCATTGAGTCGTCTCCTGGTCAGTCATGTTCTACACTCATTGAGTCGTCTGCTGGTCAGTCATCTTCTGCACTAATTGAGTCGTCTGCTGGTCAGTCATCTTCTGCACTCATTGAGTCGTCTGCTGGTCAGTCATCTTCTGCACTAATTGAGTCGTCTGCTTGTCAGTCATGTTCTGCACTCATTGAGTCGTCTCCTGGTCAGTCATGTTCTGCACTAATTGAGTCGTCTGCTGGTCAGTCATGTTCTGCACTCATTGAGTCGTCTCCTGGTCAGTTATGTTCTGCACTCATTGAGTCGTCTGCTGGTCAGTCATGTTCTGCACTCATTGAGTCGTCTGCTTGTCAGTCATGTTCTGCACTCATTGAGTCGTCTGCTTGTCAGTCATGTTCTGCACTCATTGAGTCGTCTGCTGGTTAGTCATGTTCTGCACTAATTGAGTCGTCTGCTGGTCAGTCATGTTCTGCACTCATTGAGTCGTTTGCTGGTCAGTCATGTTCTGCACTCATTGAGTCGTCTGCTGGTCAGTCATGTTCTGCACTCATTGATTCGTCTCCTGGTCAGTCATGTTCTGTACTCATTGAGTCGTCTGCTGGTCAGTCATGTTCTGCACTCATTGAGTCGTCTGCTGGTCAGTCATGTTCTGCACTCATTGAGTCGTCTCCTGGTCAGTCATGTTCTGCACTCATTGAGTCGTCTCCTGGTCAGTCATGTTCTGCACTCATTGAGTCGTCTCCTGGTCAGTCATGTTCTGCACTCATTGAGTCGTCTCCTGGTCAGTCATGTTCTACACTCATTGAGTCGTCTGCTGGTTAGTCATGTTCTGCACTCATTGAGTCGTCTGCTGGTCAGTCATCTTCTGCACTCATTTTGTCGTCTGCTGGTCAGTTATGTTCTGCACTCATTGAGTCGTCTGCTGGTCAGTTATGTTCTGCACTCATTGAGTCGTCTGCTGGTCAGTCATCTTCTACACTCATTGTGTCGTCTGCTGGTTAGTTATGTTCTGCACTCCTTGTGGCATCTGCTGGATATATTATGCAGTAGTTAAATTTTCTGCTGGTTACAGAGGCTGCAGACGCCGCTGCACGTGGCGATAGAGAGTGGCTTCCAGGATGTCGTCGAGGTGCTGTTACTAGGCAGCGCGAGCCTCACCGCCAGAGAAAAGGTCGGATAAACATAAGGGCGTTAAATGCATGTGCATACAGTGTCGTCCCAGAGTAGCCTGTGTAGTTCGCACAAACTTATAAGGGACAAAAGTTGCCGCGTAAACTGGATTTTTGACAAGAAGTGTCTTCCTTTTAACGAAAAATACAATAAAAGCGGAAAGTTTCGTCCCTGATTACAGTGATTAGCTTGTGCGGACTGCACAGATTAATCTGGGACTGCACTTTGCGCACATGCATTAACATTCTTTTCACGGAACGAGGCACAATGTACTATCCACGGACAAGTTGCTTGGAAAGCAAATATTCCTAGTCTAAATTGTGTCCGCTAATTTTGGTTAATTTCGACTGTTTTTGCAAAGACATTTATATTGTTCTTAATACTGAATCTATATGAAGATAATGCAGACATTTACACAATTTGTTTCGAATTATTTCGCGCCACACATGTTTGCCAGCCTATGAACTGTGCGTCCTATACTCCTGTTTCAGACCGGAAAGACTGCGCTGCACCTGGCTGCAAGGGGGAGCTACGTAACTATAGTTGACATGATCATAAAGGCGGAGAGATACTTCTCCATGCATCGGGTATGACCCCCGTAGATATGCCAAATAGCCCATAAAACAGCTCATATATCTTATCCCCCCTCCAAAAAAATGTGTTTACAGGCGTCATCATTGACAGGTATCCGTCTGTCTGTCCATAGACACAAACTTGTTTGAACAAGTAAACACATATTGTTACACTTAAAACGTACCATATTCAAACTTTCAATAGTGTGAATGTGCAATATTTATGAAGCTACGTTATAATTACTGATGTTACGGCCTTTTAAAATTACAATTTTTGTGACATGATAATTAAATCTTAAGACATGCGGCACCATGGTATTCGTTTTTCCTGTGACGCGTTCTAGTTTAAAATTACGACAAGTGTGTTAATTATGCTTCTTAATTTGTACGAACAAAGTGATTACCAATACAGTAACGATTATTTCACAGTTTTTCGTTTTTTATGAACATCAAAAATGTATGCTTCTATAGGTGATATATAAAAATATATGGAAAGGCTGTATTCCAATTATGAGAACTAATATTAACAACAAATAAACTAGTACATTCAACATGCAAGCATGGGTCTACTTCATGTAAAGTGTATTTTATCAAAACAATTTTAAAACTGTGAATGTTTAAAAGTTTTTACATAATTTGGTAAACATGAGATTTCGATCTGAAATAAGTACAACCAGCCGAGATTTACACATTAAACTTTATAATTAGCATGCCGTCCAATCAATACACGATCGTTTTACTATTCGTACATCAGTTCGTTGATTTTGTAGCGCAAACTTATAAAAATGAGCCGAGCTGGGAAAATGGGGCTTTATGCATGTGCGTATCGCCCCTGACAAGTGACAAGCCTGTGCACTCCGCACAGGTTTATCAGGGACGACAATTACCGCTAAAAGTGGATTAACGCTTATGAAAAACTTCCTTTAAACGAGTAAAATCATTAAAGCGAAAAGTGTAGTCCCTGATTAGCCCATGGGGACAGCACAGGCTCATCTGGGATACATCTTTCGCACATGCAAAGAGGTCGGTTTTCCCAGAGCGGCGCTGAACAAGAATAGCGCAAACCGGATAACGAGTAGTCTCCTGAAACACAGTGACGTCATGTTTGTGTCTACCACAGGAATACCACGAGAACGACCTTGACTGCCGAGACCCCCACCGCTACCTGCGTCACCCCGGCCACCCCTCGTGGCCCCAGATTAAGGGGCAGATGTGGACGCTTGCCACGCGCCATCTGAAGCCCCAAGACTGGAAAAGGCTCGCTTTGCACTGGAAGTTCACACCGGACCACATTCGGTCTATTGAACACCAGTACACTGGTATATCTTCATTTATGTATAGTTAAATGTTGTATTATTGTTGTTTAACTCAAATGGCAATCAAATTAGTTAAATGTCATTGTTGTTTTACTCGAATGGCAATGAAATTAGTTTAATGTGTATTTCCACTTGAGTGATAAACGCTAGCTGTTGAAGCGTAATTCGATGTTAAGACGCTGAATAAGTTAATTTCTCTTTATTATTTTCTTTTTAGCAAATAGCATCAAGAAATTCAGTACCAATACTGCCACTGAAAAGTTTATTGAATCTAGCAATTCGCCTAAAATGATTTTGATCCAAAATAGTAGCCAAATTAGCATGCGTATACGTATTGAAAAATACTCGACGGAATTATAACGTATAAATAATTAGATTTATCCCAATGTGCACTATTTCGTAAAAAAATGTCCAGTGACCATATTTGGTCGCTGATATAGACAATATTATGAATATATGCTGTTGATATTATTAACTCATGAATGTAAACAAATTTTAAAACGGAATGGCCAACACTCAACACTAACTTTAAAAGTTGTGGACAAGAATATATATATATGTTAATAAGTCACTGGTCACGTTTTAAACATGAATGCTGTATGAATGAAAGAGTACTTTGCACTGTTACCCATTCTTTACTCATAATTATGCCCAATATTAAGTTGTACAGCAATTGGTCACGTGACATGAATGAAGGTCAAGAGATTAATAGCAAAAATTTCTCTTTAGATAACAGTTCTGAATTACATATGCCATAACTTGTTAACGCTAGTGTAAGCCCGTTTTACTTTAACTTACGCACTTGTAGAAAGTTTTAGAAAATTCGAAGTGGATAAAATATAATAGTTCATCTACAAAAAATTATTGAATCTTTTTAAAATGTCGTGTTCGGAGCAAATGCATGAAAAAAGTGATTCATAATAAAACAATATCCCCTCACACAGCCTGCTTAGAGAATCATGTGTGTCGCGTTCTAAGAAAATGGGCATAATGCTTGTGCGTAAAGTGTCATCCCAGATTAGCCTGTGCAGTCCGCACAGGCTTATTAGGGACGACACTTTCCGCCTTAACAAGATTTTCGGTACGAAGGAACTTCCTTAAAACGAAAAATACCATAAAAGCTGAAAGTCTCTGATTAGCCTGTGCGAACTGCACGAACACGACACATATATCAGGGATGGCACTTACCGCTTTTTATCTAAATGGGGCCACACTACGCACATGCACTATGCCCAGTTTCCACAAAAACGCGGCTCTCATAAGCTCTACTGGCCGAAGGCCTGAAGAGCTTATGTCATGGCGTGGTTTCCGTCGTCCGTCCGTCCGTGCGTGAGTTAGACTTTTTATTGTTTACGCGATAAAGTCCACAGTTTTCATCCGATTCTTTTCAAACTTGTTCAGTGTCTTTATATTAATAAGGACTCGAACCATATTGAAAATGGGTTACATCAGAGTAAAAAGTCCAGAATTATCTCCCCTTGAATTTGAGAAAATTGTGAAATAAGGCTTGTTTACGCAATAATAAAGTCCAGAGTTTTCATCCAATCATTTCCCAACTTGTACAGTGTCTTTATCTAAATGATGAGTCAAACCCTATTGAAAATCAGCAATATCGGAGTTATAAGTCCAGAATTATTTCCCCTTGAATTTGAGAAAAAAAATTGAAAATTCAGTTTTTTATGTGATAAAAGTCCATAATGTTCATCCGATTCTTGGCAAACTTGCACAGTGCCTTTGTATCAATGAGGACTCAAACCCTTTTTTAAAAAGGGCAATATTGAAGCAATAAGTCCAGAATGACTTCCCCTTGAATATCAGAAAATTTTGAAATCCCGCTTGTTTACGCAATTAATTCCACAGTTTTCGTCCAATTATTTCCAAATTTGCACAGTATCTTTATATCAATGAGGACTTGCACCCTAATGAATATGAGCAGTATCGGAGAAATAAGTACACAATAATCTCCCCTTGAATTGAGAAAATTATTTTTGTTTGCGCGATGAAGTACACAGTTTCCATCTTATTCTTTCCAAACTTGCACAGTGTTTATAGCAGTAGAGCGATTCAGGCCCTCATGGGCCTCTTGTTTAATCAATTTCTACCTAGTTATCGTGCAAGCATTCTTACTGAACTCGCACCTATCTACCTCTAGGTAACCATAGCTACAAGGAGCACGGTTACCGTCTGCTGCTCATATGGTTGCACGGCGTCCGGAAGGACGAGAACGCCACACGCCTGCTGTTTGAGGCACTGGTCGCCATCGACAGACGCTCCCTCGCAGGTTTGTTGTTTGGATTTTTTGTCCTGTTTGTCAACAGTTTGGCATTCATTTCACGGCGGTCAATCACTTGTATACTTCTCACATCTTTCATTTGTACGCCAGTTTACCGCTGCTTAACGCACACACTCATGTGCGTTACTGAAAACAACCTACTGAAAACAAAGGGAAGGGCAGAGTTGTCGTAGAATTTGTTTATGACAAATCCCCGTACAAGTTTTGTATAGGCAGGTAATCGAACTCGCAAACTTCTGACTTGTAGACCAGCGTTGTACTAACTGAGCTAACCAGCCAGGTATTCCAATAACTGCTCGACTAATATTTTCGCACGCATCTTGTGCAAAGTGAGGTCTTAAGTTGATTTTTACATTTCCTATATCTGGCACAGATTTCTGTTTACCCGTAACAATACTTACTGTTATTCATACAGCATACGCGTGTTTTTTCACACCAGTAAATATTGCTAAATGTTTAAAATAACTTGCATTATTTAAGCATTCTACGTTGTGGGTGAAATTCGAAGCTCGAACAATAACAAACATAAATGTTACATAAGCCTAACTGCATTTTAATAGTTACGCTACTTGAGAACAGGCTCAACGCAAGATTGGTGTGCAGTCTTGAATAGCGAGGTTTGTTTTTCCAGAGCAGATACGGCGGAGGACGAACAACGAGCCGGAGAAGCCGTGCTTCAAAACGCTATGTGGTATCATCTGAAGCCCCCGCATTTAAAAACAACGCACTGCTTCAATTGTTACACCATTGATCAGAAAGCGAGGCATATTACATCTAGATAAAGACAGCACAGGCTAATCTGGGACGACACTTTACGCACAGGCATTTAACCCCGTTTTTTCCAGAGCGCGGTTGATTTTGAGAATTGGAAATCCAGAAACCATTGAGACAGACCATTGTTTATGGAATTTAATAAGTCAGATACGATCCAAGGTCTGTGTAACATAGACATGTGAAGGATGAATTTGCACGAGTGTTATTTTGAAGTCGATGGGAAAAGGACTATGTCGACTGGGTTTGGACACAAAGATGTGCTTAAAGGGGAGACAAACATTTAAAATAGACATATACGTATAAACACAACTAGAGGACCTTTAAAACCAAATTAATTTATAAAACCCTTTCTTTACTTCACATACTAACATGTCAATCAACAGTATGCATTGGGGTGAATTCCGTTATGATCCCATTTTGTTCCTCGGTGTCTATGAACAATGCTGGTGATTTTTCATTTATGCTCAATGTCTTTGCTTGCGCAGAATAGTCAGAACCTTCACAGTCACCCATTACAGACCACACGATTGGTAGGCAACATTTTTTAAATAGATCACTTTTACTTATCAAGACAGTGGATCATCTTCCTTAATCATACTGAAACTGGATTTTATTGTATTGCTATCCCCGGTAGTTTCTAGTCACACCCATTTAAATAATGTTTACATTGACTGGAATATGTAAGCAAAATGGTTGAACTGAA
Source organism: Dreissena polymorpha (assembly GCF_020536995.1). Taxonomy (NCBI): domain Eukaryota; kingdom Metazoa; phylum Mollusca; class Bivalvia; order Myida; family Dreissenidae; genus Dreissena; species Dreissena polymorpha. The sequence goes on along the minus strand of NC_068358.1, from coordinate 100,682,262 downwards.
TGACACTTAGTCTGTTTCAATTAATTGATATTGTATTGGTATGTTGTATTTTATAATAATTTGTTATAAATGTTCATGTTATGTGAAACTTGTAAAATAAATTTATCAGACAACTTGATTTAAGATGTTTTATTTAAAGTAGAATCTACATCAATACTCAAAATCAACAATCAAATGAAGTTACCCCATAAAAATTAGTGTTCCTTATAGCAATATCCAACATTTAAACGCTAGATGTGGTATGGTAACATAAGATTTTAATGAGATACAAAATGCTCATTTTTTGTGGCACAATATATTCCATTTTAATTTCCTGCAACAATATCTATTAATACGATATCTATTCATACGACCCACAAACACAAACTTGCTACATGAACATGTCTGGAGTATAGTGTCCCAAAAAAAATAAAAAAGGACATTTGTATCTTGTTACCAGACCACATCTAGCTTTGAAATTGTGGCTATTACTATAAGGAACATTGATTTTTTATGTGTTAACTTTAGTTTTCGAAATATTGAACAAAATATTCGTTGATTTTTAGGCCAGGGTTAATGGGCTTTAATATTACATAAACTTTTTAAACAACATAAGTTATGATAAATTGCATGTGTACCAAGTTCTCTAATACTATTTGTTTAGTTGTGCGTAGCAAACTTTGGTGTAAAATAAAATTATTTTACGAAAACAGGAAAACAAATTACTGGTAATGGTTACCACTCACACATTTATGCAGGCTGACTTTTGAAATTGTCAAATCCTTTCTTTAAAAAAAATGTTATCTGTATATACCATACAGAATAAAAGACACAGGCAACTGTCATCTGTAAAAGGTGCCTCTTATACTAAAGCAAAAATAAGGTAATAATGTACGTCCTTAAAGGTAAATTTTAATGAACCCAGTTAGTAAAGTGGGGTGATGTTATTATCACTGAATTTGAGACTAAATGTAAAACAATAAAAAATATTGCACAATAATTCATACAAACAAGAGGGCCAAGATGGCCCTAGTCCGCTCACCAGAGAGGAGTCGGTTCATTCAATCTTTACCAAATGTCAAACTTGACCTAGATATTGTCCAGACAAACATCCTGGTCAAGTTTCATCATTATTTCATCTGCGAGTCATGATCAATATCCTATGAAGTTTCATGATTCCAGGCGTAAGCATTCTTGAGCTATCATCCAGAAACCATTTTTCTAAGTTGAGTCACTGTGACCGTGACAGCCATTGTGTGAATACGTTTTTTGGCACTGTGACCTTGACCTTTGACCTAGTGACCTGATAATCAATAGGGGTCATCTGCGAGTCATGATCAATATACCTATGAAGATTCTTGAACCTAGGCATAAGCGTTCTTCAGTTATCATCCAGACACCATTTTACTATTTCAGGTCACCGTGACCTTGACCTTTGACCTAGTGACCTAAAAACCATAGGGGTCATCTGCGAGTCATGATCATTGTACCTATGAAGTTTCATGATCCTAGGCATAAGTGTTCTTGAGTTATCATCCAGAAACCATTTTACTATTTCAGGTCACCGTGACCTTGACCTTTGACCTAGTGACCTGAAAATCAATAGGGGTCATCTTCGAGACATGATCATAGTACCTATGAAATTTCATGATCCTAGGCATAAGCGTTCTTTAGTTATCATCTGGAAACCATTTTTTTTATTTCAGGTCATTGTGACCTTGACTTTTGACCAAGTGACCTAAAAATTAATAGGGGTCATCTGCGAGTCATGATCAATGTACCTATGAAGTTAAATGATCCTAGGCCTAAGCGTTCTTGAGTTATCATCTGGAAACCATTTTACTATTTCGGGTCATCGTGACCTTGACCTTTGACCTAGTTACATGAAAATCAATAGGGATTATCTGCGAGTCATGATCAATGTATCTATGAAGTTTCATGATCCTAGGCATAAGCGTTCTTGAGTTATCATCCGGAAACCATTTTACTGCTTTGGGTCACCGTGACCTTGAAATTTGACCTAGTGCCCTGAAAATCAATAGGGGTCATTTGCGAGTCATGATCAATGTACCTATGAAGTTTCATGATCCTTGGCATAAGCGCTCTTGAGTTATCATCCAGAAACCATCTGGTGGACGGACGGACTGACATGAGCAAAACAATATACCCTTTCTTCTTCAAAAGAGGGGGGGGGGGGGGCATAATGAGAAAACTGCCCCCCTCCCAGCAGCCATTTTATTCAACTGACCGGAACCATTTTTGAACTCAACTCTCGTATCAAGGAAACAAATGTTCTGAGCAAATTTCATGAAAATTGAGCCAAAAATGTGACTTCTACTGTGTTCACATGTTTTCACTTTATACATATAGAGAAAAATGCCCCGCCCACTGGCGTCCATGTTATTTCACCGATCCCGACCATTTTCTAACTCGTCTGAGATATCATTAAAACCAATGTTTTGACCATCTTTTATGATGATTGGGCAAAAAATGTGACTTCTAGAGTGTTTACAAGGTTTCTCTATAGCCAAATAAGGAAAACTGCCCCGCCCACTGGCGGCCATGTTTTTCAACGGATCGGAACCACTTTTGAACTCAACCAAGATATCATTAAGACAAACATTTTGACAAAGTTACATGAAGAATGGGCATGAAATTTGACTTATACAGTGTTTACAAGGTTTTTCTTGTTTTTGACATGGTGACCTAGTTTTTGACCCAGCAAACCCAGTTTCGAACTCGGCCGTGATTTCATTGGGACAAAGCTTCTGACCAAGTTTCATGAAGATTGGACAAGAAATGTGGCCTCTAGAGTGTTTACGAGCAAATGTTAACGGACGGACGGACGGACAAACGACAGACAAAGACCGGTCAAAAAAGCTCACCTGAGCAATCAGGTGATCTAAAAAAATGAACAAAATGCTTGATATGCAAAATCAACATTATCATATTTAACCACTTACAGATAGTAAATATTCGCAATATGGGGCTGGTGAAAATAACAAACGAAATAAATGGATTTTTTTTACTTGTTTAACTAAAATTATAAACATAGATTTATCATTATGTTAAAAAAGGAAATCAGATTTTGAAAATAATTTAACACAGAAATTTTCTGAAAATGTAATTGTCTCTTTGAATATATTTAAAATTGATGAGCCTCAATCAAGGAAGTCCCTTCTTAGCGCAAATCCAGTCTAGATGAAAAGAGTTGTCCCTATGGCCCTGATTAGCCTGTGCAACATGCATTAGGCCCCATTTAATCTTAGCAAGGTTTAATTATAAAATATGTTCTGCTTCTCTCTGCGCTCACTGATGACTCACTGCCAACTGATTTTCTCAAGCATGCTTATCCATGGTTTGGTGTCGAATCAACTCATACTTTTCAGATAAAGCAACCAATGTGTGCAATTTGTATATTAAGTAACATAACTTCATAGCAGCACATATTTTGGGCACTACTTCACACCATTCATAAGCTGTGGACCGAGCGGAGCACCATGCAATCCTCATTTCAAAAAGTCTGCACTTCTAACTGATGCACTGCAGATGTGGCATCAAGAACATGTATTTTCTCTTAGGCAAGCATTTCTAGGGAAGAGCTATTTCACAGAACGTCTTGTTCTTACCATGTTTGTTTCTTCTTTCACCACCTAGAAAAGTAAGGTATTCAAAAACATAAAAGTGTTCAATTAAAAATACTAGTAGTACATGTGTATTCAAAATATGCAAGTGAGACAAGAAACCATGTTTGTCCATGCGTTTAATTAATTATGAATACAATCTTTCCTAAAAAAAAAAGGTGTCTGAGTTGTTCCTTTTTTTTAATAAACTGTTTGCGTAGTAGGTTAGTTATTTAAGCTATATCAAGTAACTTAGTATGGTTCTAATTTGAAAAATAACGAGAAACATAGGCCTTGATAATGAGGGGGAGGCCTTGATAATGAGGGTGAACTGTTTTCTTTATCTACTTAAACAGTGACCTTGATAATTGACAAAATGTGCCCAAAATGAAAAAACAAGAGGGCATGAAAGGCCAAAAGTCGCTCACCTGAGATTCAAAGGAACTGACCTGTTCTGTGCAGCCCAAGATGTCATAAGAACAAAATGTTCTTACCAACTTTCATTACTAGTGAACACCCTGGCAGCCACGTTTTTCAACAAACCAGAATCATTTTCATACACATCCAAAATATCATTTAAAAAATATACTGACAAAGTTTCATGAAGATTCATAAGTCTATATAAGGAAAAATGCCCCGCCCACTGGTGGCCATGTTTTTCAAGCAACTGGAACCATTTTCGAACTTGTCCAAAATATCATTGGGACAAATCTTCTGACAAAGTTTCATGATGATCGTACAATAAATACAGCTTCTAGAGTGTTAACAAGGTTTAACTATAGCTATATATGGAAAAATGCCACGCCCCTTGGTGGCCATGTTTTTCGACCAACCGGAACCATTTTTGAACTCATCCAAGATATCATTGGGACAAATCATCTGACCAAGTTTCATGATGATCGGCCAATAAATGTGGCCTCTAGAGTGTTATTAACAAGGTTTTACAGAAGCATGATATATAGCCATACATGTATTAGGAAAAATGCCCCGCCCCCTGGTGCCCATGTTTTTTAACCAACTGAAACCATTTTCACACTCATCCAAGATATCATTAGGACAAGTCTTCTGATAAAGTTTCATGAAGATCGGAAAATAAATGTGGCCTCTAAAGTGTTAACAAGGTTTTACTATAGCCATATAGGCAAAATGCCCCACCCCCTGGCGGCCATGTTTTCAACCAACCGGCACCATTTTTTAACTTGTCCAAGATATTATTGGGATGAATCTTCTGACTAAGTTTCATGAAGATCGGACTATAAATGTGACCTCTAGAGTGTTAACAAGATTATAGCCATATGAGGAAAAATGCCCCGCCCCTTGGAAGCCATGTTTTTCAAGCAAACGTAACCATTTTCGAACTCATCCAAGATATCATTGAGACCAATCTTCTGACCAAATTTCGTGAAGATTGGACAATAAATGTGGCCTCTAGAGTGTTCACAGAGTTTTACTATAGCCATATATAGCCATTTAAGGAAAAATGCCCCGCCCCTTGGCAGCCATGTTTTTCAAGCAAATGTTACCATTTTCGAACACATCCAAGATATCATACAGACCAATCTTCTGACCAAATTTCATGAAGATTGGACAATAAATGTGGCCTCTAGAGTGTTCACAAGGTTTTACTATAGCCATATAAGGAAAACTGCTCGCCCCCTGGCGGCCATGTTTTTTCACCGATATGGACCATTATGGAACTCGTTCGAGATATCAATAAACCCAATGTTTCGACCAAGTTTCATGATGATTGGGCTAAAATTGTGACTTCTAGAGTGTTCACAAGGTTTCTATATCGCCATATAAGGAATACTGCCCCGCCCCCTGGCAGCCATATTTTTCAAAGGACTACCCATTTTTCAACTCAACCAACATATCATTAAGACAAACATTTTGACACAGTTACATGAAGATTGGGCATCAAATGTGACTTCTACAGTTTTTGACCCAGCATGACCCAGTTCCGAACTCAAGGTATCAATAGGACAAATGTTCTGACCCAAGTTTCATGAAGATCGGACAATAAATGTGGCCTCTGGAGTGTTCACAAGGCAAATGTTGACGCCGCACGCCGCACGACGGACAAAAGGGGTTCACAAAAGCTCACCATGAGCACAGCTCAGGTGAGCTAAAAAGAAGTGTTTGTACAAAGTATATCTGGAATACAGTGAATCTTTTCAGAAATGAGTTGGTATCTCTTGTTTTCACACTTGACAAAATATCTTTGTAGGCCAAAACTGACTGCATTGTTGGCTTTGTTAACAGCATTCATCAACAGTGGGTTACCAGCTAAATGCAAACAAACAGATGTTTTGACGGGCCAGTTTAATAGGCACTGATAATTTGAAAAATGACTTACATAATTTCATCCATGGTAATGTTAAATGTATATATTTCAATATTTGTGTTTTTTGGGGCTAATAAAGGGTATTATTATACAAATTGAGCGTTTTGCGGATGAAAACATGTTTCTATATTTAGTAACAGTGACCTTGACCTTGATGAGACCCATTTCATGTGCGATCTCTGGACATAATGAATCTGTGTATCAAGTTTTATTACAATTGCTCAATTCCTTTGAAAGTTATTGTTACATAATGTTTGAATTGACCATTAAACTTCATCCAGTCCATTTTGTATACATGGAAATGCAAGTTTATAGGAACAGTTTATCCAAAAGCCTTCAAGTTTGACAATTTTCAACCTTGAGTTATAAAACCTGGCCTATGGAGTCATTTCATTAAAAGGCATTTATATTTTAGTATGAATACAATTAGAGCTGTAATGATTCGGTGTGATGCATAGAAAAACCGGTTCAAGGCCGCCGATTCGATTTTGATACCAATACGGACAATTTTGATCCAATAATTAATTTCAATTCACTGCAATCCCGATTGATCCGCATTTTAAACCTTACTTTCCATTCCGTGGTCTAAACTTTCTTGTCTTATGTAATATGTCTTGTGATTGGTCAGAAGCCCATATGGCATCCAATGAAAGAATGAATACAATGCTTAGCATTACATCAGCCGTTAAAATGGCTTCTTAAACCACGCTTAAAGACGCACCGTCAAAATTAAAATCAAAAGTATGGGAACATTTTGGGTTTCGCCAAGGTTCTAATGCAAAGGCAACTTGCAAAACGTGTTTCGTTGACGTAAGTTGAAATAACTTAGTTGGTTTGTTTACTTAACTGTGTGCATTCTGTTAAGAAGTCAACTGGAAGTTGTTTACCGTATATACTTACATGTTTGTTTTGTTTTGTTTTTCTGTTAAACACATGTGATACATTGTGCATTTTATGTTATTTAAGAATAACTCAACAGGAAGTTTTGTTCAATAAATTTGTTACTTATATAACAATGTGCGTTTTTAAATTTTATTAAAAAAATTAAACACTTTAAATGGTCAACATAAATACTTAATCAGTTAATAACAAATACTAAACATATTAATTCATGCACTCGAAAAACCAAACATGAAATAGTTTGCAAAATAAGCTGCAAATAGTTTCATTTGAATCGAATCTAAAAAAATTGAATCGGACCATTAAGTATCGAAATCGAATCGAATGATGAGTGAATCGTTACAGCTCTAAATAAAATCCCTTAAGCCATTCTTGTAAAAGTAGCCTACCTAAACACTTTAACCTGTCAAAGTTGTGCATAATTGTGTAAACCTTTAAGTGTTATATGACTGCTTATTAAAAAAATTGCAAACAGAAGTTACCAAATTGGGGTAATTTTAATATAGAGTATACATTTTATAATCCATAAAGCCATTCCTGAGTTTCTAGCTTACTAAAAACTGTAACCTTCCGATATAGTGCATATGTAAATTCATTTCTAAGTGTAAAATGGCCCCTTTCTTTGGCCTATAAGGCTATTCCAATATGTGGAACACACGTTTTACTGAAATCTCTTGAGTAATTCCTGAGAAACTATCTTATTGAAAACTTCAATCAGCTCTGACATCTTTGCTGATGCTGACGCCTAGGCAAGAAGAATAGCTTGACTTTTCTTTGAAAAGTCGAAGATTCAACTACAAATTGGTCAGCCACATGCTGAACCTGTTTTCAAGAACGCGGCTCATATTGTCTAACCTCAACAATAAGGGGGTTCAATAATAATGTCTAACCTGTTCAAGCTCCTCAGCAATTGCGACAATCTTGTCCTTGGTTCTGACCACATGCTGCTCACGTTTGACCACCCTGGTGGCCAGGAGCTTGTTCTGAGCCTCCAGATCGGTCAGCTGGGCCTCTAACACCTTGAGTTTCTCCCGTTTAAGGGCCACAAGGTGGGGACCTGCATCCCTTCTTACGTCTCCAGAGGGACGCCTGTTAAGTACAGATTAGAGGAATGAACAAGAGCTGTCAGAGACAAGGGCACTAGACTTTCTTGGTTCTTGTCAAACTGGTCGTTGACAAGATAAATTTATGTTAGATATCAAGTAATTTTCTAATTTGCAAAACATCTTAAGAGCCACATAAATGATAAACCTTGATTTTGAGTGTCCACCATTTTTATATATTTACAAACAGTGATGTTGAATGTTTAACTTGTAACTTGACCCAATCTTCCCCATATGGGAACAAAAATTGAGGTTGTACACTGTACATATACCTTATTCTTGAGCATTTATACATGAATTAAGCCAAATTCATTTTTATATATTTAGTAACAGTGACCTTGACCATGCTCACAACCTTTCTAAAAGAATTCTCCATATATAAAGAATCTATGTATTGTATCAAGTTTCATTACAATTGATCAATATGTTTTCATGTTATTGAGCAGAAATAGTTTTTCAAAATCTTTTAACAATGACCTTGACTGCACACACCATATATATGCAAACCCATGCCATATCTAGATGTGAGGCATTCTTGTGAGTTTAACTTCAACCATACCCACCCTATATGCTTGCCAATGCCATAACTAGATATAAGACATTTGTGTATGTTGACGGTCACATGATCCATCTTTTATGAAATCCAAAGCTAGATGTAATGTTTAAATGTATAAAGTCTCCTTACAATAACTCAAGATAATATAAAACTAGAAATGGCGCTGCAGAGGCCGACGCATATCCCCACGCTGTATGTTTGACCCAGGCTTGGTAATGGGGCCATGCATAGTTGAGATTGACCGTATTGTCATAAGAGATGTTCAGTATCAATTTAAAGTAAATCGGTGTAGAAATGAAGAAGTTATAGTAAAAGGCAATTTTGGGTGGGCATGGTCTATGTGGGCGGGGGTGCCCCAGGGTTGGTAATTGGGCCAAGCATTGTTGAGATTGACTGTATTGTCATAAGAGATGTTCAGTATCAATTTGAAGTAAATATAGCTGTTACCTGTCTAGATAGCTGTTACCCGTCTAGATAGCTGTTACCCGTCTAGATAGCTGTTACCTGTCTAGATAGCTGTTACCCATCTAGATAGCTGTTACCTGTCTATATAGCTGTTATCTGTCTAGATAGCTGTTACCCATCTAGATAGCTGTTACCTGTCTATATAGCTGTTATCTGTCTAGATAGCTGTTACCTGTCTATATAGCTGTTATCTGTCTACATAGCTGTTTCTTGTCTAGATAGCTGTTACCCGTCAATATAGCTCCATGTTTTACCTGTCTATATAGCTAACATGTAAAAACTCTAAGTGTCTAAAGGCCCTTAATTGACAAAATCTCTAACCAGTTACCAAGCTTGACCATTGGGGTCATTTCAATATGTGGAATAAAGTTTATATGTTGGAATGATATACCTTAAGCCATTCCTGATAAGCTAGCTTAATGAAAAACTTAAACCTGCCTTTTTGCATGAATGGACATTTTTAAGCGAAAAAAGGCTTACCAAACTCGCTAATTATAACATGGGGAAACAATTGTTTGAAGTTTTACTTCAATCCCTTATGTCACTTCTAAGAAACAAGCTTACATAAAAATCTAGATCAAACATCGTCTCTTCAAAGAATAGAATACATGTATCTTGCCATTTCCTTCGGAAAGTCAAGTAAAAAAAGGCAGATCAGGGCCAGTATTCACCCCAACCAATTCTTAGACTAATGTCTAACTAGAGCTTTGTCACAGACGTGACGAATACCCCCATATGCCGAATTGACACAGAATATTTAGCATGTGCAATGTTTAAAACGCACTAAGTGACCCAGTGACCTAGTTTTTGACCCGGCATGGCCCATGTTCAAACTTGGCCTTAAGATCATCTAGATAAAACTTCTGACCAAGTTTTGTGAAGATCAGATAAAAACTACTTGAATTAGAGAGTGGACACCATGCTGAATGTTAAAAAACGCACTAAGTGACCCCGTGACCTAGTTTTTGGCCCAGTATGGCCCATGTTCAAACTTGGCCTAGAGATCATCTGGATAAAACTTCTGACCAAGTTTGGTGAAGATTGGATGAAAACTACTTGAATTAGTGAGCAGACACGGACCGACCGACTGACAAGTTCACTCCTATATATCCCCCTAAACTTCGTTTGTGGGGGTATACAAATAAAGATTATTCTTAAAACTGTAATGTTTTATAACTTCTTAAACGTGGAGTCTACCAGGGCATTTCACACACATGACTACAACATTCTTTATATATTTTGTTAAAGATATGTTTCAGCCTGTTTATATTCCATCTCTGAAGTATGTTTTCTTGGGTATAATTCTATTCTTTATTCTTGAGTTTCTAAGAATAGGTCTGTGAATACTGACCTGAAGATTGGAAAACCAATTAGCCATAACAACTGCTTACCATGCGGGTGATTGGTCAGCACGTCCCGGCCTGGTGAGCTCATCCAGTCTGTTCAGTAACACCTCGATGTTCTCATCACTGTACATCCCCTCAAGCTCTTTCTGAAAGCAGCCAACAGTAATCTCAGACATGCCAAAATTTTACCTCTTAGTCTGATTTGACCTTACAGGTAGAGAGGCGGTTACACTACACATCCCGTCTAATCATTCTTGTCATTTGTGGTAATTTGTTTAAAATTGCAAAGTTGAAGTAACAGTCCAGACAAGCAGTTTTATGGCAAAATATAACCTTTGACCTCTAAGTGTGACTAACTTTTGAAGGAGAGACACTGGTGTTACATTCCACATGTGGTCTCACGATGAACAATTCTGGTAAGTATTTTTTAAATTCAACAATAAATGCAGTCCCTGATTATGCATTAGGCAGAAAAGGCAACTGCCTATGGGCCCTGCAACTTTAAGTTCCCCATGCGACAGGTACGAAAGATTTTTTTTACTTACTTAGCCTTAAGTAATAACTTGACAAAGCTAATTATTTTATATCCATGTATTGTTCCATTTAAAGGCTTGACATTGTCTTACCAAATGACAATCATTTATTATTTGCAAAACAGCATTGTTTTCAAAAAGTTCATGAGCCGGCTCAGACTGGAGTAGAATTCAATACAGCACTCTTGGACTCTGGATCAATCCCCCAAAAAGGAGCCCTGGCGTAGTGGATATGGTGTCCGCCTGGGGACTAGGTCATCGGTTCAATCCCCACTGTGGAAGCATTCTTTAGATCTCCTCCACAGACTCCCAGTAGTGGTTTTAGTCCCAGGAAACGGACTCGAGAGCGTTTCATATAAATTAAGCCTTAGGCTTTCTATGCAATTGAACTTGAAATAAATAGGTTTAAAGCGAGATTATACGATTTTGTCAAATATTTATGAATTTATATAAAAGTGTAAAAAAAACTTATTATACATATATTTCAATATAAATTAAAATAAAAGTTAAGAAGAACATGTGTCGAAAAATGCGAAATAAACCAGATATTTTATTCTGAAATCGAAAATGTCTGTACAGTCGAATTCGCCAGCATGTATATCATGCATGTACAATATGAATCTAAATTAAGTGTAACGGTTCATTTGAAATTCCTGCAACGATATATATTCATACAACACACGAACACTAACTCTGATCCTAATAAAAAGACGAATGCTTCGGTTATTGTAGGAATATATGTAGGAAATATCTTCGTCCCAATTGGTTCGGGGCGCTAGTTTGTATTTGCTGCATTTTATGAAATTCGTCTTCAACGCAAATTTTTTCTTTCCTATTTTGTGTTATTGTAAAATATTTTATCAATATATTAATATTACAATTAAACACATATGAAAAATCGTATAATCTCGCTTTAAACTAAAAGCGGGTACATAAAATGTGTTTTTTATTTGTTAATTAGTTGAATTGCTGAAGCAGAAGACAGAAAAAATTCACAAAGCCAAAAGTATGTTACAAGACCTGTCAAGGAAGGAAACAGCTGTAATGTCAGTCTTTTAGGCTGCCATCTTGGAAAGAATCAATGCAGTTAATTGATTTCTTGATTTTTTTTAAATTTTAATCTAAGAATTATATAGAGAATAATAGGTTAGTGTTGATTATAGATCAGGTTTATCATGCAAGGCTTAGAAAACAAAAAGCACAAGCCTTGGCGAGTGCTTTTACGTTTTCGTGCCGAGCATGATAAACCTGATCTATAATCAACACTAATCTATTATTCTATTTATCCCACTTTTAATTTTGTAAACCTTTTTGTTTAAACAAAATTAGTTTGACTGGATAATTTCGCTGGATTTACGACGTCATTTCGTCGAAATATTGACGTCATTTCCTGCCGTTGATTATAGATGATATTTAATCAACGGGGCTTTAATCAACCGAATTCGCTGTAAAAGTGGGATAAAATGTCGTACTGGTATTACACTATTTTAATGACATTTAGTACCTTTAAAAGGACATTGTCGCATTTTATGTCTTGCAAGCCTTGGCAATGTTGTACTCATTTAAACAAGTGACATTGACTGGCAACTGGAATTCTGGCAGGCCCCATGCCAACTAAGGGCCTGGAACTAAACCCAAATGTTTCACTGGCCATGGGACTCCACGGTACTTAATCCAGCACTGAGTCAAAGTGACAGTTCTGAGGCCAGCTCGCACTTACACACACACATATACTTGACTATCTGCTTGATTGTGTTGTGAAACTCGAAATCACGACACAATAACTCGCAACCATGACACAATAACATCATTCACAACAAAGCCTTTAATTACATGTAATACCTGAAATTCAAATGGGAAGCTTTTTTTTAAGTTCTTGATAATCATCACTAAGTATGGCGGATTGATGCCAAAAATTGCCAATACTTATCTTCGGGTCAATACTTATAGTCCTGACAATCTGTTTGAAAGAATTATTAGACCTTGCAGTAAGAGACGGGTATTACTACACAAACTCTGTCTCCACATGTTGGTAATTTGTGACAAATTATTTTAAAAAATTCATGATGAATAACAAAGTTACAAGTTACATGGTGTTTTAAAGCCAAATCTTACCCTTGACCTCTAAATGTGACCTTGACCTTTGAGGAAGAGTGACACACAGGTGTTGCAAGAGACATGTTGTGTCACCATTATGAACATTCACTTCAACATTTGTTATAATGTTAGTTTAAACCTTATAATTTTAGGTCGTTTGCATCGAAGGCTTATTGAAATGCTCACAAGTCCATTTCCTGGGCCTAGAACCAGTATTTGGTGTCTTTTGGAGGAATCCAAAAAATGCTCCCACAGTGGGCATTAAACCCGCAACCTCCTGGTCGCTAGGCGGACACCTTATCGATTACACCACGGAAACCTCAAATGTGGTAATGTTACAGTCAATACAAGCTCAGAAAAGAACACACCTCTGCATACACTTGACCATTGTTACTGTTATATCAAGCTTTCCCATTTGATAAAGATCTAGTCTAGCACATTCCAAACTTCATGAAGAGAAATTAAAAGTTATTCACTCCACACGCTAATAGCATTTCTATGGCAGTCAAGCCCATTGCTTAGTTCAAGTGGACATATCAATGTTATGAGTGAGTCTTGCACATGACTGTGTACCTCTAGGGCCTGGCCTTCCATTTTGGGGGAAAAAATATATATAAAAATTCAGAAAGGGGAACCAAGGGGATCATTTTAAAGAAACTCTTTGGGGAAGGGGCCTTTCTCTTAGATAAAAGGCCCTTGCTAGAGAAGGAAAAAAGCCTTAACCTCGGTACTTTGTGGTGATGACAAATTTAAAATTCAATTTAATCGCTTGAGAAATGGTGAAGTACTTCACAATCTTATGTCGACAAATCAAAAGACAGACACAATGACTTTAATATACATTAAACATTATTTCTATGGTATAATAAAATTTAATCACAACTTGTTAGAAGACTCCTAACATTACATGAATACAAGTTTCAATAGCACTGAAAACAAATAAAAACCCTCTATAAACAAAATGCGGCAGTTGTGCATGAAATCATTAACCTACAAACAGACGTACTATAACGTTGTCCTTGAGTTGTTTCACAATCTGCTGTTCCAAACCCTTCAGAATTGTTTTGTTCACGCTGGACAGCGGCTTTATCAGTCTGAAAATACATAACGGCAACCTGTAGAATTGAGCCTCGCTCTGGGAAAATGGGGCTTTTTTTATGCGGGATTGCCTCAATGCACAATCACATGCATAAAGCCCCATTGACCCAGAGCACGGCACACTTCTTATTACATAATTGTGCTTGATTGGTCATTGTCGGCTCGGGCAGGGCTTTTTTCCTTATGTGAGAATGGCCGTTTTTCACAATAAGGGACAGAATTTTCACAATGTCAAGAAGTTTGCGACTCAAATTTTCACAATTTTAGAAAGTTTGCGACTCATTTTTTCAAGTCAAGTCAAAGTTAGTTTTCCTATACAGCTCGATACGGCTTGAACCTAAGTAAATATAATATTGACAACTTGATAACATTTAGTTATCAATTTAAAAGTATTTGGGAGCAAAAACTCGAATACACCAATTTCCCAATATGAAGACTTCACGACGCGAATTTTCCCAATTTCAGTTTTTTTCACACACTATTTTCCCCAATTGGGCTGGTACAGGTACTTTTCCCAATTGGGCAAAAAAATCGCTGGATTTACATGCAGTTTTTGTTGTTATGTCCAAGAATACACATTTCACTTCAGATTGACATGTAACACATGCGTGTTTTTGTATTTGTTCACTTCCGAAATTTGCATATGTTCATATAGGGTGGATACTACGGATAGACATGCTAACACTCGATTGGTCATTGTCGGGTTCTACTTTTAATACATGTACAGTACCCCGGGTACTCTTAAGTATACTAACATGTACCCCGGTATGGTAAATATACTTAAACGTACCCGGTTGATATAAGACTGTACCCGAGTTGTATTCCCGCCCATAATCCAATGACGTAAAAAACACTACCGATTAAAGTAAAACGATATTGTTTATCTTAAACATACTTCTCTTTTAAAAAACATGCATCAACATGCTTTTTAAGTATGAGTTTCGATAATATAGAGGCCATGTAAAAAAAAATTGACATAAATGTGAAAATTATTAATAAAAAAAAAAAAGCAGACAAGCCGATTCAGAGTTCAAATTCCCGGGAACTGTTAAGTATATTTACCGTACCCGGGGTACATGTAAGTATACTTAAGAGTACCCGGGGTACATGTTTACAAGTAGTACCCAAACCGACAATGACCAATCGAGCACTACTAACGGTTTATACAACTGTAGTGATTTAAGGTCACTCCAACAGCCTTGCTATTGAGCTAGCTTTTCAGCGACGTGGTTAGAGTGTCTGACTACCACTCCGGTGGTCGTGGGTTGGATCCCCCATTGGAGCTCCGTATTTTTCACAATAATGGCGACGAGGCAAACACGTACTGTGATTCAGAACGTGGGTGTGAGCTGTCTAATGGCTTCAAGGAGACGCTTGTGAAGCGGTCGACACTATAATATATAGCAAAAAGTGTCAATGTGACATGCTGTAGCGGGCATGTCTGGCCTTGAAACATTAAGAGGGGGAGGAGTGTAGTGATTTAAGGTCACTTCCAACAGCCTTGCTGTTGAGCTAGCTTTTCAGCGACGTAGTTAGAGTGTCTGACTTCCACTCCACGGCGAAGGTCGTGCAGTGCTCACGCTGCTGCCAGACATTATGGCCGATGGCGATTATTTAATCCTACTGGCTATTATTTCTTAAAATTGTCTAGAAAAAATGGCGATTATTTTATACGCCTTGTAACATCAAAAATAAATTTGCCTCTACATGTTTTCTGGCGAATGCGCTACGCCTGTAAATCAGGCCATCAAGCAGGAAAAATTGATAACGAGATTACCTGTGTACACACTCGACCCTGTGTATTGTCAGGGTATTGTCATACACGCGTCAATAACTTCTGCTACATCGTGGCCTAGAGCGTTATTCTCAATCAGTGTCCGACAGAAGTGATATATTTCGGGAAAAAACGTCTTTAATCTCCCAGTGCTTTACCAATTATCAGTAACTGTTAGATTTTCGTTATTTTTTCGCCAATTATTATTTAAGCGTCAGTATTGAAAATCGCCACAAATATTGTCGGCTGGTTTAGTTTTTCACGCCGTTTTTTTTAAAATTAAATTTCGTTGAACATTGCTTGATGAAATAATTATTTAATTGCCATCAACTAATTACCCCGTAATTACCGCTATTTGTCGTCTGCTTCAACATTTCTTGATGTGTGATAATGATTTCATTTTTTTGTGTAATTATTTTGTTTACGTTGCTCAAATGATACCGTAATTGCTTTAAAGTCAGCGGGCGCTAATTGTCGTCTGCTTTAATGTTTCTTTATAATAAAGAAGCAGATTTTGTTATTTTTCTATAATTAATGTGTTTTTGTTGCTCAAATACTAATTAACGTAAAAAAAAATTCAACACTTCTCAAAGGTAAGTAGTATAAAAACTTTAGTTTTGCAATGTTGCAATTATTCACGTTTTCGCTACTTTCTCAAAGTTTCTGAAATCCGTACCATTCTACGCATGTTGCAAATGTCCGCCATCTCGCAATTCATAAATTATGTATCTATGAGTAAAGCACTGCAAACCTATATTGATTGAGTATTCGCAAGGTTACAGGTTTTTATTTTCTGCAGTCAAACGATATGCATATTTTATTTCATGTGCAAAAGAGGTATCTAGACATGTTTTCGGACAGTCGTTTTCGGATACGGTACGGTTCGTCGATTTTAATTTACTTTCGGCGTTCTTTGTAACATTTTTATAGAATGACGAATACATATGCGGTGTTATGGATGGTCTGGTTGACAATATTTCGTATTGTACTAACCAGAACTTGCACCTAGACAGACTTTAAAAAATGAACAATTTGAAAGGGCAGTTTTCTTATTTTATTAGTAGTACTTTAATAAAAGTATTTATCTTTTTGTTTTAAAGTATATATGTATGTAACTGTAGCTGATGTCTGGTTTGTTAAGTCACACCCACAACCTTGATTGTATTCTTTATAGTAAAGCCATGATAATATTTTATAAGAAAATGACACTGATATTATGCTGGTTTTTAATTATATATTATAACTTAAATCCAATAGATATACATTTGATAAAACATAGATAAAATTAGATTCATTTTTTTTCTTTTTGCCTTCAGTACCATTTTTGCGGGGAAGCCCGCGTCTGTTTTGGCTATTATTTTTCTTAAGGACAAAATTATGGCTATTATTTTCTGAAGGCCAGTGTGAGCACTGGTCGTGGGTTCGATCCCGATTGGAGCTCCGTATTTTCACAGCAAGAGAGTTGCTTAAAAAAATTAGGGCCAGTGATTCGAATGAAAACCCTTCCAGAACCTGTAACTGGCATTTCTAAATATATAATAGTATTTTAATAGGATAAACACCAGTGAAGCGACTATTATTGTACAAGGTGATTGCGAGAACGTACTTTGGATGAGACAACTTGGGTGCGAAACGTTCTACCGACATCAACATTTAAAGCAATTAGCGGTAAAAGTTACCTTAAATTTGAAGTATAAGAATTAACTGTTTTCTCCATAACGTCTCTTAATGTCTGCATTCGTGCTCCGGACTTAGAAATTTGTTTATCTTCTGATATATCCATTTTAAAAGAAGTATCCTTGTTTTTCGGTTCAACATCCGCCATCTTGAATAACCCGCTAAATTATGGGTCCTTATTTAACGTAGATCTATACAAAAACCAGGTATGTGTATTAGAGAATACACATACCTGCGAAAACTTAGTAACTTTCTTTGGTTTTGTATTATTTTCGTTCAAAATACATGATAATAAAAATGTTGACGTTAAATAGAAAATACAACTTGTTCGGAGTTAACTTAAAATACGAACGAAGAAGGAACAAGCAGACGGCGATCTGTGTATTGTTTGTATTTAATTTGTTTTATTTTGTTGTTTTTCTTGTACGTAAAAATGCACCGCATGTAATCAAATATTCCTTCTTAATAAATTATCAGACAGGACTTAAATGATTGAAAATGCAGTTACAGCGGTTTTAGCCAAAGACCTATAGAATATATTCTAAAGGTCTTTGGTTTTAGCTGAGTTAACTGATATAGCGTTTTACCTTTTACCAAAGACCTAGAATACATTCTAGGCCTTTGCTTTTACAATCGACTTTCCTACAGAGAACATTGGAGCGTTGATATGATGGCATCGCGTTGTTCCCGGGAACGAATTCGATTCTTTTGGAAAAACACACATTTTGCGATCCCTTCTTCCCTTAACCATAATTGCCCCGATTCACAGAAAGAAATTTTATGTCCTTAACATAAACGGCTCGAATGGCCGTGACATGTGGAGATTTTATGTTATTGAAAACGGTCTCGTATGTTTTTATTTCGTCATGATCAGCAGAATTATAACAGCTTTTTAACGTTTCAACATACCGGTACTTTCTTTTAATTCAATAGATGCTGCCGATTCCGCATAAGTAATTTTAATAATTGTATCTGGAAAACTAATGTTTCCCGGACGTGTTTTGCATATTGGAAATCATTTCGCTTTCAATACAAACGGCACGTAATATATAAATACACGAAAGTAAAATGTCGTATCATTGTACATAAAAGAAAACATTATTTCGTTGTTACGTTTTCCTTATATTCTACCAGTCGTTTAACTTTTGTATTTATCTGCGTTATTTGTTACGCCAGAATATGACTTGTCAATTCTTAGTGGTTTTTATATTCATTGAATGGTTTTGAATAGCAATATTAATGGTGTTTATCAAAATTAGGGACCTATACAAAAAAGGAAATTGTTAAGGTCCATGTCGAAATGCGGAACGAACGATTCGCTCCGTGTCAGCTTTATAAGCACATAATTGTGTACAAATGTGTCGCGTTCTGAGAAAACTGGGCTTAATGCATGTGCGTAAAGTGTCGTTTCAGATTAGCCTGTGCTGTCCGTACTGGCTAATCAGGGACTACACTTTACGCTTTTATGGTATTTTTTGTTTCAAGGAAGTCCCTCCTTACCGAAAATCAAGTTAAGGCGGAAAGTGTCGTCTCAAGGCTCAAATGATTCGTCCGATTCAGAATGTAACAAGAAAGCCATAGATGAAAAGCATCAAAGGGGCGTCATTTGACAATTGCATTGCGACTGAAGTTAAAAATATTGTGATTGCAATTGTATCTGCAAATAAATTGTTCAATCCAGGGACATATTGTTTGTAATTAATCACTTTTGTAACCAAGTTCCCACAAATCAATTACAATATAATAAACATAAACAAAAACAAAGCATGCTTTGTAAATAGATATAAAACTCATTATTTACCGGCTGTTCTATATATTGAAGTATCTATTAAGGCAATTAACGAAATCATATCCAGTGTATAACAGTATATGCAATGTCAAAACTAGCAAACGACAGAAGCCAAAGACAAAGCGTAGACATAAGCATTCAACATCTCAAGGTAAAACATAGTGTTGCGCATGCGTACATGTATAATACCACTGAGGTTAAGTTTGAAAAATGTAGTATTGTATGCTTACTGTTAACTATTGTTTTATCAGAACAGAACAGAACAGAACTTTATTTCGACTTGTTCATAGTACATCGTCTGTCTTCGCCATGTTATATTATACATTTCAAAAGGTCACGTGAAAAAGTAAAAGAAAAGTGTGTGTACAATAATAATAAGTGTACATAACGTATTACATGACAGTGGTTGGAAACAATCTCGTAAAAACATATTATTGTGACAGGTGGCAATCTATTATCATGCTGTTTATATTTATGTAAAATAAACCAAAATGGAGAGTGGATTATCTTACGCATATAATGTGGATGCATATGCTAATAATACTAATTGGCAGTGTACATGTGTGTTAACGTCAACTAATTGGCAACAAATTAAACAATCAGACACGAATATTTCACATCTGTATAAGAGTAGATATTAATTATTTCTTTAGTCGTCTAGAGAAATGTGAAAGATGAATAATAAAATAGAGACTATACGGATCATTATAACACATTTGCATTAAATGAGGAAACACAAGCATGCATTTCTATTACACCTCGTGTTGTTGCAGGTACTAGTACTGCATTATGAAGATTATATAATCTAATCTAATAATCAACATTTATTTCGGCAATTTAGCTACAAATAAGCTTCTAGCCTAAAATATGTACATATATACAGACAATTAGTTAAGTCAATTAGTAAGTCAATTTTCCTTGACGTTTGAAGCAATGATAATTACTTTTGTCCGAAAGTTAAATGCTTACGAGTTCTTCTCTTAGTCTACTTGCATCGTAAACATATTTTGCAATTTGAAGTAGTTCATATTTATTTGTAGTTGACATGAGCGCCTTAAATTTGGTTAATGTTGGCCATCTGCAGTTATATGATTTGAAGTATTTTCTTCTTAGATGTGAGTATAGTGGGCATGTTAACATGAAATGATATTCGTTTTCTATTAAATTTGTACAACATATTTTGCATTTTCGTTCAGCTCTCTCTATATTATAGTAACTTCCTTGTTCAATTTCTAGATTATGCGATGATAGCCTGAATTTACTTAGTGGTATTCTATATTTATTTTGTTTTATTATGTGCAAATACGGTTCAAATTCAAATTTGGTTTTAAACATACACTATGTGCTAAGTCTGCCTGATTGATTAATGTTACTTAACCAATTTTGTTTAAATTGACCTAATATTCTAATTTTTATGCTCTCTAATGATATAGTAATACGTTCTTTTTTGATCCATACATTTGCTAACCCTAATTGTTCTAACATTTCTTTTATTTGTGACGCCCAATTGTTTTTGTTATAATTGATTCCGTTGTCGGCGTCGTTTTTCAATAGGAGATAAACTTGTTTTAGAATACTGTTTTCGTTTAAATTTAAGATTTTTATCCAATATCGGAACATAATAATTTTTCTGTGTTCATGCATCGGGATTCTACCTAGTTCTCCGTATAATCCTACAAGATTGGTTGATGTTTTTACACACAATAATTTGCGTAAAAAATTTGAATGTATTAGTTCGATGTCTTTTGCCATATGATTACCCCAAACTTCAGCAGAATAATTGAGAATTGGGGATATTAATACATCAAATAATTTGAGTTTCTCTTTTAATTTAAATTCATATTGATTGAATACGGAAAATAATTTATGCATAGCTTTTGATGCGTGTTCTGAGATGTTCTTTTGAGTTCTGTTCCAGTTTCCGTTTTTAAAGAAATTAACCCCTAAGTATTTAAAGGAATTGACAACATCGAGCTTTTCGTTGTTTAAGAAAAAATCTATATTCGTATATCTGGTGCTTCTTTCAAATATCATGATTTTTGTTTTTAAGGTGTTTATCTTTAATTTCCATGTATTGCAGTATATCTCAATGTCCTTTAGCATAGATTGTAACGCGTCGGGTGAGGTCGCAAATAAAAACTTGATTGTCTACATAGAGTATTAGAAATAACTTTATTTCATTGATGGAAAATACATTGTCGATATTCGAATTGATATTGTTTAAAATATCGGTCACGAACATCATAAACAGTAGCGATGAGCCGCAGTCGCCTTGTTTTACCCCTTGGTGTGAGTATAGGATATCCGAAAGCTCATTATTGTTTTTGACTACAGATCTGACTGTGGAATACTAGTACATCGCTTTTATAGCATTAATAATTTTCGTGCTTATATTTTGTGAAGTAAGTTTTTGCCATAAGAATGGAAGATTGATTTTATCGTAGCATTTTTCATAATCGATAAAGGCACTATATAATTTATGTCCACTATGAATGACTTTTGCTATTATAGCTTGTAATAGGAAAATGCAGTCAGTGGTGCTTTTTCCATTTTGGTAACCAAACTGATTTTTAATTTTAGTTTCGTTTTTTTTTTCTGTCCATTTTGTAAGACGGTTGAAAATAATTTGCGAATATATCTTGGCAAGGATGTTGTTTAATGTTATACCTCTATAGTTTTTAGCTGAATTCGGGTCACCCCCTTTAAGTATAGGTACAATGTAACCTAGTCCCCAGCTTTCTGGATACTCGGCGTTGTTGAAAAGTTTGTTATAAAGTGTGTAGAGGTACGGGGATATCATATCAAATGCGTTTTTTCGGCGTAAGCTGTATTAAGCCAGCTTTTCACCTCTCCTGACCTTTGTAAGTGTCCAATAAAATTCAAATAAAATTTCCCGCGGCTAGGTACGAATGAATACACTTCATTTATTCCATTGGCTGATTTGAGTATTCCACCAGAACATTGGAAACATATCCGCGTCTTTGTTACACTGTTTTACTGCATGAAACAATTTTATTTCTAATGAAAAGGCTTAATAGATAGAACAGTTTTACACTCAATTCTCGACATCAATACAGTTTGTGCGTGCATCTTTTATTTTTAGAGAATTACCAGCGCAACGCGTTTATATTTAAAGGCTATGTTCTCATATTTAGTACTTACTTCCATATTTTTGTCAACATGTTAACATGTAAAAGTATAAAGAGCAGTGGAAGCGAGGCCTCACTTTAATACATTGCATTTCAACCCGGGTCAATTCGCGGCCAGTGTATGAATGTCAGAGTTTATATGCAGGTCATCACCGGAGTTCGCGGCCAGTAAAATAATAGTTATATAATAAATACGCTATCCGTGAACTAGGTGACCTGGAATTTTCTTTAGACCAGAAATATGTAGATTCTTTATGTGTTTTCAACAATACAATGATAAATATTATTTTTGATTAATTTAACAATAATTATTCCACCATATTGACCAATGTATTAAGCATGAGCGCGATGATTATCGATACTGTTAATAATCGAATAAAATAGCAATGCCCGACAAACCACTAAAACAGGTTTGTTCGAAGAACGCGCCTATAAATACGGATACTTCTCGTGTGGCCGGTTGACTCGTATGTTTTAATTTCACTTCCATTTTTCTTTTGGTTTTCTGTTTTGTATCTATAGGTTTATGACCAGCAATATGTTATAATGTAAAATAAGCCGCGAAAACTCCGCGTAACATCCCGTACTGCGTGTGATGCAGCTAAGAACTGCACAGAAAAAAGACATCCGCTATCCTTGATCTCATTCATTGAACTATCAACGCCGTATATCTTTTTTAAAGATATTTCTTGTTATAAGTTCTGCTGATATTTCATCTGGTCCACAAGCTTTGTTGTTTTGATGTATTTCATTTAAGGTCATTTCGCAGTCTAAATCTGCATCGTTAATTGAAGTATGTTCTGCATTTTCGTTATTTAAATTTTTCATTTGTGGGTTGCGTTTCCCCTAATAGATTATTGAAATGTTCAAATAGGCCCGTCATCTGTAGATTGTTTTTCTTTTTCTTTTTATTTGTGTAGCTTTGTTTAACTGTTTTCCAGAATTTTCTAGGCTGGGATTTGGCAATATTTTCGAGTTTTTTTCCTTGGTTGATTTTATAAGGAGTTTTGGCTCTATTTCTAATTTTAGTATACATAGTTCTCCGTTGTGAAAAATGAATTCTGTTTTCGTTTGATTTACAACGGTTGAATACATTTCGCGCATTTTTGAATTCGCGTTTCAATTCATGACACTCTTTGTTAAACCACGGTGGTTTTTGCTGTGTACTGCGATTATGTGAATTCAGATTACCTCTTTTAAATGATTTACTAAAAACTCGCGTTGCTTTCTCATGCATGAAGTTCGTGAGCAGATTTACCTGATCGACCGTACCCATGCTACTTAAATCACGTAGTTTATGTAAATTTGCATTTACTGATTCTCGATATACGTGAATTGGTTAAAAATTAATTTCGTTTCCGTTACATTTTCCGCATTATTATCTTGAACATTATCTAATATGTGATTTTTTTTAATTTTAATGACAAATATAATGCAGCATGATCTGAAAAGTTATTCCAATTAAGTACTTTAAAGTCATTGATAATATGAGTATGTTCTATATTAATAAGTAAGTAGTCTGTGACGCTGAGACCTCGTGTTGATAAGAAAGTATATTGTCCCGTTTAATCGTTTTTAAATCGTCCGTTCGCTATAATATGACCTGTAGATTTGCATAGTGAAATCAATTTTTGTCCGTAATTATCTGTAACGCGATCAGCGTTAAGGCGAACGTTTAAATTGTCAACATTGTTGTTATCCTGCACGTGTTTTCCCGTCACATTTAAGTATACATCATTGCTAATAATATCTGATAAATTTCCAGTCCTAGCATTGAAATCACCAACAAAACATACAACAAACAAGCAATCAGATAAACAACAACAACAACCTTTATTAGCATATAAGCATAATACAATGCTTTTTTGCAACAAAACAGAAAGTTACGCAGTGTGTGTGTTAAAAATACATTAATTCAATATGAGAAGTTTACAAACAACAGTAGTACAGCAGTAATCAATATAATTATATCATCAAGTGTAATACGAGGAAAATGTAGAATTATTTTAATTATACAAACATATTCAATGAAAAAAATAAAATTAAAAATAACATGGCTGTGTCTTGTAGAAGTTAACAATTATAACTGATTGTCTATATTATTACGCATTTCATTAGCATTGAAAATATATTAAGCAAGGTTTATTATGTCTTTTTTATTTGCCGACTGCATTAGAAAGTCAAATTTATTGAACGTTGGCCACCTTTGAAAATATGATTTTAAATGTTTCTTTCTAATTTCTCTATATAAAGGACAAACAAGTAGAAAGTGATACTCGTTTTCTATAGCGTGTCCGTTGCAAAGCTTACATTTCCTATTTTCGCGTAGTATGTTATTATAACGACCTCTTTCGATTTCTAATCTATGTGACGATAATCGAAATCGTGTTAGTGATGTTTTGTATTTCTTATTTGTTATAAAATCAAGATATGGTTCTAACTCAAAAGTGTTTTAAATCTACAATAGCTCATGAGTTTAGGGGAATTATTTATTTCACTATGCCAGCTTTGTTTGTAATTATCTAATAAACGTTGTTTAATTGTATTGTAGATGAATGTTTGATCGGTTTGATTTATGATAGTTGTTTGATCCGCCCATATATTGCTTTACCCAAGCTCGTCAAGAGTGTTTTTTATGTGTGACGCCCAATTTCGATGGTTGTATGTGATATTTTGTTGTGCATCGTTAAATATCACAGAATATATTGTTTTTGTGATACTGTTATCACTTGATTTAATTTTTTTAACCAATAGCGGAATATTTGTAATTTGCGTATTATGTATAGCGGGTATCGTCCTAATTCTCCGTACATACCAGCTAGATTTGTAGATTTGTTTACTTTTAAGATTTTTCGAAGTAGTTTTGTATGTATTATTTCGATTTCTTTAATTTCGTAAATCCCCATACTTCTGCTGAATAGTGTAGGGCTGGGGTGACTAGTTTATCAAATAGGTTTAATTGTTCGCGTGTTGAGAATTCGTATTGATTAATAATAGTGAAAAGTTTATGTAGAGATCTATTTCCGCGTTCTGCTAGTGTTTGGGCTGTTTTATACCAGTTACCATTCTTAAATAGTGTTATACCCAAGTACTTGAAAGATGTCACTATTTCTAAAAATTCCCCGTAAAGGTAAAAGTTATAATTTGTATGGCGATTACTTTTTTCAAAGATCAAGACCTTTGTTTTACGTGTATTAATTTTAAGTTGAGATACTATGCAGTAATTTTCAATGTCATTCAACCTTGATTGTAATGATGTTGGTGATGTCGAAAATAGAACTTGATCATCTGCGTATGATAACACGAAAAACTTAATGTCGTTAATCGTTATAATTCCTTCGATGTTTGAATTTATGTTCTCTACCATATCATTGACGAACATTAAAAAAAGTATGCTTGAACACGGGTCTCCTTGTTTTACTTCTGTATTGGATATTATATGATCGGATATTTGTGATTTCATTTTAACGGCTGCCTTAACAGAAGTATACATAGCTCGAAACGCGGATACAAGTTTGGTACTAATTTTTTGCGATATCAGTTTTTGCCATAAAAGTGCACTGTTTACGCTATCATAGCATTTAGCATAATCAATGAAAATGCAGTATAATTTTTGGCCCGAATTTAGTACTTTATTTATTAGACTGTGAAGTATAAAAATACAATCTACAGTACTTTTGCCTTTTTGATAACCGTATTGGAATTCAGATATTGATTTGTTCGATTCGCACCATTTGGTTAGTCGGTTTAATAACGCTTGTGAATAAATCTTTGATATTATATTATTTAGGGTTATTCCGCGATAGTTTTCTGCTTGATTTGGGTCACCACTTTTATAAATTGGTGTAATGTAACCAAGTCCCCAATCTTTCGGGTAATTTCCACTTTCAAATATGTTATTGAATATATGTGTCAGATGTGGTTTTATGATGGTGTATGAAGCTTTGATTATTTCAGCTGGTATCTGATCCGGCCCGCTTGATTTTCCGTTGTGTTGTGTTGATAATGCTTGTTGTATTTCATTCTCTGTTATCGGGGAGTCAAGAAAATTATTTGTTTCGCTGTTGCTAGTGTTGTCATGGATATTGTCAATGTTTCATTGGACATGTCGTTTATATCATTACTATATAAATTATTGAAATGTTCATACATGTTTTCTATATTGATGTTGTCGGGAATACTCGTATGTTGTTTAATACATTTTTTAATATTTTTCCAAAATTTTTTAGGCTGTGATTTAGTTATATTGTTTAACCGTGCCCCTTCTATGACTCTGTAGCGGTATTTTGCTTTTCGTCTTACATCGTTATATTTTGTTCTGTGCTGAATAAAATTGTGTCTGTTTGCATCAGTTTTACTTTTATTGAAAGCATTTTTTGCGTGTTTGAAATTATCTTTTGCATTTTTACAGGTTGAATCGAACCATTGTGGTTTTTTTGTTGCCTGTTGTGCGAATTTATTTTTATTACTTTGCCGAATATGCATGCACTGTTTTCCTGAAGATATTTACTCAAAATACTAGTTTTCTCATCTACCGTTTTATTTTCATCAAACACTGTATTTAAGTTTTGAATTGTATTTTTTATTAACGTGTTAAATTTATTAATTTTAGATTCGTCAAACACTATTTTTTTAGATTCTGTTGTATTAGATTCATTAATATTAAATGGTGTCTTTTTGGTGTGATTGTTCATATTTAAACTAAAATAAAGAGCTGCATGGTCAGAAAATTCTGTCCAGTCTAGAACTTCAAATTCTTTAACAAAATTCCGATCGAGCGTATCCTTTTGCATTAATAAATAATCCGTTACACTGAGGCCACGTGATGAACTGAAAGTGTAATCCCATGTTTATCTTGCGCTAATCGACCGTTGGCAATAATGTGACTGGTGATTTTGCACATGGAGATCAGAACAGAACAGAACAAATATTTTATTTCACTTAAGCATATAACAGCTCATCGTGATGATTCAGAATAATACATGCATGCGTGAAAATTGTTCGAAATCAATATATAAATAATCAAAGCACAAATAACTAATAACTGATTTGTATTATACAATACAAGTTTACCAAAATGTTAACTAATTATCCGATAGGTGAAAACAAGTATGTGTGAGAGTGTTTTGTGTTAATATAAACACTGCTCTTATTTTGACATATAAACAACATGTGTACCGAAAACAGTGGTAACAGGCAACACAATATATGCATTCAGTTCATTATAAAATATACTCAAATGAGAAAATAGACGTTGAGTCAGGTAAAAATAAAATTATCTCTTTTTTTAAAGCATATTAAACAGTAAATAGCTAACTTCCTAAGCGTTCCTTTATTATTACTATTCAGAAGTGTCAAAAATTTGTGCATACTTGGTCTAACTGAGAAGTATGATGATATATATTTGGTTCTTTCCTCTAAATAAAACGGACATTTAAGTATAAAGTGATATTCATCTTCTAAATCGTTTAGATTGCATAAAGCGCACTTTCTCTCGTTTCTGCTAATGCTATAATGTCTTCCTGTTTCAATTAACAAATTATGCGATGATAGGCGTATTTTAGCAATGATATTTCTATGTTTTTTATTGTCAATCACATCTAAATACAAAGACCTTTCAAATACAGGTTTAAGTTCTTTATACAGTATTAATGAAGTTGATGAATCAACATTAACTCTCCACTCAGATACATACTGGTCTCTGAGTCTAGTCTTTAACAAAGGAATAAAGCTTTCAATAATAACTGACCCAGGAAACAACCATACATCTGTAAATCCTGTTTGGTTCAATATCTTGCGAACTTTGGAGGACCAATTCACAGTGTTATTTTGTGTTTCAATTTCTAATCTTTGCATATTGATGACAGTAGTAAGAATACAATTTCCTTGTTTCTTTTGATGCAGTTTTAAAAAATATTTTATAATTCTTAGGTATCTACCAATGTATAAAGGAAATCGGCCAACTTCAGCATACAGTGACATCGAATTTGTTGACAGTTTTACATTTAACAGTCTTTTACAGAACTTTCTGTGAATACGTTCAATATTAGTTGCCGTAATAAATCCCCATACTTCGCAATTATAATTAAGGATTGACAAGACATATGCATCAAACAACTTGAACATGACATTAATTGGTACGTCCATATCTTTTGTAATGCAAAACAGGGAATTCATCGCCCTTGTAGCTTTGCCATATATTGTATTCGTGGCAGGTATAAATGAGCCCCCACTTGACATAACGATACCAAGGTAGTTAAAATTGCTAACTATTTCAATTTCCTTTTCTTTGTAGGTCCACTTGCATTTTTTGCTAAGCGCGCCCCCTTTTCGGAAAACCATTATTTTTGTTTTGTCAATATTAACAGTAAGATTCCATTTATCGCAATATGATTCTAAATTATTCAATGATTCCTGGAGTCCTTCTATAGTTTCTGAAAAAATGACAGCGTCATCCGCAAATAGAAGGAGGTAAATAGACAATTGATCTAACGTTATGCCGGCGTTTAGTCCGTTTTGTAAATTAAATTCTATATCATTAATAAATAATGAAAACATGATCGGCGATGTTATTTCTCCTTGTAATAAGCCGACTTTGCTACTGAAAAGGTCCGAAAGTGAGCCCATGTGTTTAACTTGAAGTTTGACCTCGCTATACATAGAGCGGATTAGTGATATAAGCTTGCCGTCGATTCCCGATAAAATCATTTTATGCCATAGCTGTCCGCGATTTATAAGGTCATATGCCTTCCGGTAATCGACGTAACAGCAGAAAAGTTTCTTTTTACTATGCAGTTGCTTTTCTATTAAATGATTAAGAATGAAAATCGCATCAGCAGTACTGCAGTTGGGTTTGAACCCGAACTGAGCATCTGTAAGAATGTCATATGTTTCTGCCCACGATTTTAAGCGTTCGTTTATCACACCTGTAAACAGTTTCGCAAAACAGCTTATCAACGTGATGCCTCTAAAATTGTTTGGATCGGAACTATCGCCCCGTTTATATACTGGAATAATAACTCCCGTTGACCAACTCTTTGGAAATTGTTTCGTATCTAAGATATAGTTAAAAAGTATTTCTAATGGTTTGACTATAATTTGCGCCGTTTCTTTAAAGTATTCATAAATTATATTATCGTTTGAGCCTGTCTTATTATTATTTAAACGCCTTGTAGCTTTTATTATTTCTTCTGCGGAAATGGGTTTGTCTAGATCCGGGTAGGAGCTGACTGGATTTTCTATGTTATCAAACTGCCGTAAATAACTGTCACTTTCGTCGTTGTTTGCATTGACGTCAGCCTCAGCAGCTAGAGTATTGAAATATTCGTAAAATTCTTGCAGCGATATATTATCTGCTTTCGGTGATACCGTTTTTTGTTTAAATAGTTTCCAGAATTCTCGAGGCTTTTTGCGACTCATATTATTTAATTTCATTATACCAATTTCGTTATACCAATTATTTAATTTAATTTCATACCCTGTTCTCTGTTAAACTTAGATTTCATTTTCCGACATAAATATTTATATTCTTTTCTTGCTGCTAGCATTGTTGTTCGTGTATGTATATTCTTAATTAAATTATACTGGTAAACTGTTTGAATATATTCAGTCCGTTTTGCTTTGCATTCTTCGTTAAACCAGCGTTGTTTATTTGTGTCAGCAGAGGCGAATCTATTATGATCGTTAATACCATAATTGCTTACTACATGTTTAAAATATTTTTCCCCTCGTTTATTTAGAAAATCAGTAAACTCCGAGACTAATAAATCCGGATCGCATCGCGAGTGAACGTCGTGCACGAAATTATCTCTGTACTCTGGTTTCCATTTAACGTATACGCGCTGATTATTTTTACCGTTAGTAATAATCGGGTTGTTCGTGCTTAGAGCAAATGTCACTGGGGCATGATTTGAGAATTCCGTGAAATCGTGCACATTAAAATCGGTCAAATCGTGGAAGTTTTTGATTGATGTTAACAAATAATCTACTGTACTTTCCCCATTATGGGTAAAACAAGTTAATTTGCCAACTTCTTTATCGCGAAATAGCCTACCGTTTACAACTCTTATATTGGTAGATTTACATACGTCTAACAAATAATCCCCAAACCTCAAAGCGCGACCTTGAATGTCAATCACGTGATCTTGATTCATGCGTTTAGGAAAACTCGTGGGCGTGAAGTAAGAGTTGTTTGTATTTAAAGTGGTATCGCCATCTAAATGTTTGTCATATTCTAATATGTCTGATAAATTTCCAGTTCTTGAGTTTAAATCTCCAACAATGTATGTAAGGCCTAAATTACAATATTTTTCGATGCCTTTTTCTAATTCCTCAAAAAAATCAAAGTCTTTGTCTTTTAATACTTTTGAAGTCATAGTTGGAATGTATGTACAGCATAAGTATACATTTTTATCAAAATCAAACAGTGATTGATCTAATTTCAACCATACTAATCCATAATTATCTTTTTCTGCAACAGTTATCTTATTTTTAAATGTTGTTTTATAATAAATTGAAATACCTCCGGCTTGACGACCTTTTTTAATCCCATATGATTTATGTCCATAAATGTGTTCACTAAGATAGTTTTGAATTTCGATGTTTGTTGATTGCGTTTTGCTTGTCCAAGTTTCACTTAATACCACAAGGTCGTAATCAGATAAAGATACACACAACAAAACCCGCGGAACATAACATTTCAGATGGTATTTAATCAACATTCAATATGAATTTCCTGGTTTACAGAGACATGTGAAAAATGAATAATAAAGTAGAGACGATACGGATCATTAATAATAATTATAACACATTTGAATTAAATGCGGAAACATAAGCAGGCATTTCTATTTCACCTCATGGTGTTGCAGGCACTGGTACTGCATTATGAGGATTATATACATAAAACAAACAAGCAATCAGACAAACAAACATACAACCAAACCCGCGGAACATAACATTTCAGCTGGTATTTAAGCAGCATTCAATATGGATTTCCTGATTAACAGAGCTTCTTTCACAAAAACAGATAACTTAATGAGAACATCTTTATTACATTTGGGCAGATTATAATTAAATGATATTCATCTTCAATATCACGTGAGTTACAACAAATGCAATATCTTTCTTCCCTAGCTATGTGGTTATTACTAAATCTACCTGTCTGAATTCTTAATGGATGACATGACACTATCCCTTTACCACTTAGATACGTATTTTCACGCATTTGTAGTCCCTTTCAAAGATATATTTAATTTAAGACCTTTCTTACTAGATTCAAGTTTTAAGGTACTCGCAGGCTGTTCTGGTTTTATGCTGTGTGCACATAGCCAGTTTCACTTTGCTTCTAAGTGGGAAAGGGGTATTCACAACTTGGTTGGAGCAAGTCATTTGATACTTAATATCGTAAACATAATTTATATATGTGCCACCATAGCTTGACGTTGAACACTTTCTTTTTAGCTATGCTGCCATGCAGTTACTTGCTATAGCGGATTGTCATTATTATTAATTTCACGCGTTTCGAAGTATAGCCTGAAATGTTATACCAATTAAGTTAACACTCGTCAGCGTTTGCACGAGGAAATTGTGATACAGTTTTAGTTTTATAATATATAGCCATTCTATCAAACGCACTCACTTTGTAAACATCGATTTTAATATAAATAATTATTTTGTATGCATATTTTCACCCCTGGTACGTCGACAATCCAAACTGAGTTGGATAATTTAAACAGAAAAAAAATGTCGGCCAAAACTGAAAGGTAGGTGATTATTTTATCATTTCTCCTAATTTAGTAACTATAAGGACGTAATTGTTCTACATATTTGATAATGAATGACTGACACGCACATGCGTTTTGAGGTTTGCAGTGATTTAATAGTTTTCTAGTAAAAAACGATAATTTTGTCTTCGGAAAATGCTAATTTTCAGGAAATGCAACCTATTTGTTGAATTATTTACACGTTAATTGACAAAAGAGCGAACGAAACTGTAACAGAGATATGCCAAATTATATCATGAATGTCCTTTAATTTTTTTTAATTTTTACACCTAGTGTGTTTCTGTGTTAAAATCATGTGTTTGCAGGACGGGTATAAAAGTTTATGGATACATCCAATCTGACATGAAAATTTATGTGGATAATAACCAAACTCACAATGGATAATGCACAAACTGCGATGTATTAAACATGTTTTCCAAAGACAGGTTGGATGTAACGAAAAACTCACACGATGTGTGTAATGGAATATAAAAAATACTTTCAAAGAACACAAACATTCATTTATCTGTTATTAGTGAAATCATTTATTTGTTATTAGTGAAATCAATTTCAACGGAATTGAGATTAGAAGCATGCGAAATTTGTATTGCATGTACACAGAAATGCCATAACACGTGTTCCATGTCATTTTGGATTGCTTGAAAAGCATAGAAATTTAAAAATGTCCCTACTTATTATTTAATCATTTGTTCTTATTTTAGCCGCATTCAAACATTGTATTCATTACTTGTGGTATAATACGTTGCATTTCTGCTGCAGAATGATAAATTTGCAGATTCTTACCATCTGTACATACTTCTGATTCAATACTTATATCTGAATCGACCGAATTTTCGTAATCACAGTCCATTTTATATGGTGTTGTTACTTTAACTGGTGTATTTGCAGTTTCTGTGCTTGAAGAACACAACTTAGTGTATAGTACATTTTCATGAACATGTATATCTTTCCCTGCTAGCTTTATTTATGATGGGATAACACCTCATGCTGCTTTGATTTATAACCGTATTTGTCTAGTACGGGATCAAATGCAAACTCCCTGTATTTCAAGAGCTTGTCACCATGGTGCTCTATGCAGTGTTTTATTATCTCACTCAAAGTTTGTTTATCGTTACTGCAATACACGCAAAGGTATTTTGGCCTGTTTTTATGCGATTCCAATCCTTCAAACGGGCACTCCTCTGGCGATGGGCAGGCACTTTGATTAACTTTTTCTATCACTTTGATAACGCCATTTTAATAGTGAGTTGCTGATGTTGTTCATCTATGTTTTGTGGAGTAATATCAGCATATTTTTTTGTCCCATAACCTAATTTGCCGGTTGTTTCATCTACGGTAAGTGCTCTAATTTTTAAGTGTTCTATGTAATGGTTAGTTGTGTTATGGATTAGTATTTCTTTCAGGCATTTAAAGGACTCTGTTCAATAATAACATCTGTAGTTTACCATTATCTTCTGTTTTACCTGAAAAGAAAACAAAATCATTTTCATGATGATTGTTTAACAAGGTGTTAAAATGCTTTTGTTGTCAGCAATTAAATAAATTTCGAAATATTGTACAATAGTGTTCATTTTACATAGATCTTTACATGAAGACATCTTGCAGTTTGGTCATTATCCATCGACTTCCTAATGTTAGTTTGGAATTATTCATTCACTACTTAGGTCATTATCCAATTTGTATAGTCTTGTCCCAAACAAATACGAATATATCGCGTTTTCGAGCATTTACGCCAATCAAATTTTTTACATACATATATGAAAGGTTAATACATAAGTCAAAGCATTAAAACATTAAACACATTCGATTATAATTGTTATTGGCCTAAAACTTTCGACAATTTCATTTACTTTTTCCAGATGTTCAAAGCTTTTCATTTTATTTCGACGTAATTGTTTTTAATTGTTAGGGGTTTATTAGCGCATTGTATCCGGCAAATAACATTTTATTATGTCACAACTTACCTTAAATAAACGTGTTCTTCGAAATAAATGACTGGAGTTTTTATTCCTGTCGCCATTTTTTCTTCAGTTTGAATTATCCTACTTAGTTTGGATTATCGACGTACAGGGGGTGGTTTTTCTCACAATGTTTTAACATGCCAAAATAGTACGTTAAAGACGAGATGAATGCGTTATTAAATGAGACCCAAAATTTCAGTTTGTGATCTGACACCTGACATTCATGCATTCACCGCCTTTTGTTTTTTGGTCAGTTTACATTAAGATTTGTGTATCCATGTTTTTCATACATTTTATGTATTAATATAAGCTCCTGCTTTCGCAATGTTGAATTCTCGCATATGTGTCGTGGATGTACCACGCAAAAAGCACTCGTCTGGCATTGCAAAGCCGTTGTTGTTGTTTTGTATAGTAAACATGTTACATGTATAAAGCACAGACAATATATATTCTGTTATATTTTGTATATCCTCTAAAATACGTGCAGCATGTTTGCTTTCGGTTCTAATTGTCAAAGGCAAAAATGACACAATATATCTGCCTCATATTGCTCAGGTTGAGAAAAGCGACTTTAATGTAAGTGAGGTGTATGGCAACTTTGCAATGTTTTAATAACTATTTTAATCTCTTTTAAACTATCCCGTATTCGTTGTTTTTTTCTGATCATATCCTAAGCGTTTTCCGTAATGCCTATATTGGAAGCATATGCGTTTTAGCCCGAGCCCTAAAAAAATCAGTAAACGAAAAAGAAAGCAGTGTTTATTGTTTAATGCTCTGACAGTGCGACTGATTTACAAGCTATTATTGACGAAATACATAAAGAAGTTTTTAACTTCATGATTTATTTTATTTTTTGTTAAAATTTTACTTTTCAAGTTCAAAGGTTAAAAAATGGGACGTCATAGTGTTGCGGCCTACTTTATTATCTATAATGAACTTAAATAGAAGCCTATGGAGAACATCGTCACAATAAATATGCAATTAGGGCTGTTATTGTGAATAGGTAAGTGTTTTTAACGATTTATGTTATTATATGTTTTGCCCAGATGTTGAAAGAGAAAATGTTGAAAGTTTCAATTTATATCAGTAAGTGGGTAGTACAAAAGCAGACCACTTATCAGGATACTGTCTGGTGTAACATGTAAGAGTTGTCTCCGCTGTTTACGCGATTCTCTGCTTTCAGCCACACACCTTGAAATGAAATACATGTTATTAGATGTAATTTGAAAGTGTGCACAATTGTCATTAAATCTATAGCCTAGTTAGCAAGTAATTTATTACTTTTATAAATTTTAAAACCGAAAGTAGGATTTCTATACGTATACGTCAATTTCGACAAACGCGATTATTTTTAAGTTTTAAAGCGCAAAAAGACGGATTTCTACCTTGTAACCACCAGATATATTCTAATTGGCATAGATGAAGTTAATTCTATAGCAAAGTAAGCAAGTTATTTATAATAAAAAAAAAAAATCCGAAAGAAGGATATCTAGACGTATACGTCCATTTCGACAAACGCGATTATTTTTAAGTTTTAAAGTCCAAAAAGACGGATTTCTACCTTGTAACCACCAGATATATTCCAATTGGCATAGATAAAATTAAATCTATAGCCTAGTTATCAAGTAATTTATTATTTTTCAAACAGTACCGCTTTTAAAACCTAAAGTAGGATTTCTAGACGTATACGTCCTTTTCAACAAACGCGATTATTTTTAAGTTTTAAAGCACAAAAAGACGGATTTCCACCTTGTAACCACCAGATATATTATAATTGGCATAGATCAAATATGTTTCTCATTTATACTTAAATTTACTTTCATTTCAAGGTGTGTGGCTTTAATGTACTGATTATCACTTCATTTTGAAAATAAAATATATTCAATGTATATAATATCAACACCACTACAAACACTTAAATACTTGCCATTCAATCAAGATAAAATCTATGAGAGTGTATATACCCCTTTACTAGATCAAGTATACTGATTGATAACTGATGTTAGTCGCATATGTAGGCTTAAATTGTATTGATATACATCAATATCCAAATCATATACACTGACCGCATTAAATCTATATAATAATTAAACAACCGAATAACTTGACATATACAAATAGTGTAAGATATCGGAGTTCCTTATTATTATGTCGGTTAAAACTTATTTTTTTATCAGTGAAAGATTTTACTTTAAACGTAAATGTAAAACAACAAGTTTATGGCAATATATTGAATACTCGCTCTGTGAAAAGGGGATTTAATGTATCTGCTTAAAGTGTCGTCCCACATTAGTCTGCGCAGTCCGCACAGGTAATCAGGGACCGCTCTTATTGTATTTTTCGTTAAAAGACAGACTCTTCTTGACGAAAATCCAGTTAAGGCGGAACGTGTCGTCCCTGATTAGCCTGTTCGAACTGAAAAGCTTATCTGGGAAAACAGCTTACGCACATGCATTACCCCCTCTTTTCAGAGAGCGAAGCTTATGAGTCGTGTTCTGAGAAAACTGGGCATATTGCATGTGCGTAAAGTATCGTCCCAGATTTGCCTGTGCAGTCCACACAGGCTAATCCGGGACAACACTTTCTGTCTAAACTAGATTTTTGCTAAGAAGAGACTTTCTTTCAACAGAAAATATCATAAAAGCGGCAAGTGTCGTCCCTGATTAGCCTGTGCGGACTGCACAGGCTAATCTGGGACGACACTTTACGCACATGAATAAAACCCAGTTTTCTCAGAACACGGCTTACCGGTATATCAACAGTTTAGTGTTTTGCCTGCCTCCTGGAATAAAGGAATGATTATCGCAGACGTGGTTGCTATAGTCACGGGAGGAGCCCGGGGGTTGGGCAAGGCGTTCTCTACAGAGCTCTTGAAACAAGGGGCGCGGGTAAGTCGTGATGATGTTTTCAATCTGCAAAAGAAAAGAAAGAATTTCTCACAGTTGTTGTTTATTTGTTTAATGTTTTTGCTGCATTGTGGATATTGAACAAATCGGACGAAAGCCCCCGTGGTTTTATTTCTACGAATCAGAACTTAGAATAGTTATTTAAAAATCAAACATTAATGATCCAAACTATTCGTTTGTAACGCTTTATAAGTTTATAATTTAAATGATTATAACGCATAAACGAAATCATATTTTCTGATCGATTTGGTCTATGCCCTAAGTGTTATTTTTTACCATTTATATTTTCTTTAAATATGTTACAACAAATTCGAAGATTGTCATTATCAATTTGTGAACAAGTGTTACAAGTCTCTTTCATTTAAATAATTAACAATTAATGAAAAACTTTTGCATATAAAGGTGTGCCTGGTGGATATAAACGAGGCGGAGGGGCGGACGACGGAATCCACATTGCAACAGCAGTTTGGCAGGGATAAGACGTTCTTCATGAAATGTGACGTCACATCCGAAGCTGAAATTAAGGGTTAATTAATTTAGTCTCATTGTTTCGTGGTAGCTTCATTAATACTTAAGATTATCTCTATTATCGTCGTTTTCGTCATCAATTTTTATGCCCCTCTTCAAAGAAGAGGGGGTATATTGCTTTGCACATGTCTGTCGGTCTGTCAGTCCGTCCACCAGGTGGTTTCCGGATGATAACTCAAGAACGCTTGGGGCTAGGATCATGAAACTTCATAGGTACATTGATCATGACTTGCAGATGACCCCTAATGATTTTGAGGTCACTAGGTCAAAGGTTAAGGTCACGGTGACTCGAATTAGTAAAATGGTTTCCGGATGATAACTCAAGAATGCATACGCCTAGGATCATGAAACTTCATGGGTAGATTGATCATGACTTGCAGATGACCCCTATTGATTTTGAGGTCACTAGGGGAAAGGTCAAGGTCAAGGTGACCCAAAATAGTAAAATGGTTTCCGGATGATAACTCAAGAAGGCATACGCCTAGGATCATGAAACTTCATGGGTAGATTGATAATGACTCGCAGATGACCCCTATTAATTTTGAGGTCACTAGGTCAAAGGTCAAGGTCACGGTGACCCGAAATAGTAAAATGGTTTTTGGATGATAACTCAAGAACGCATACGCCTAGGATAATGAAATTTCATAGGTAGATTGATCATGACTCGCAGATGACCCCTATTGATTTTGAGGTCACAAGGTCAAAGGTCAAGGTCACGGTGACCTGAAATAGTAAAATGATGGTTTCCGGATGATAACTCAAGAACGCTTTGGGCTAGGATCATGAAACTTCATAGGTACATTGATCATGACTTGCAGATGACCCCTATTGATTTTGAGGTCACTAGGTCAAAGGTCAAGGTCACGGTGACCCGAAATAGTAAAATGGTTTTTGGATGATAACTCAAGAATGCATACGCCTAGGATCATGAAACTTCATGGGTAGATTGATCATGACTCGCAGATGACCCCTATTGATTTTGAGGTCACTAGGTCAAAGGTCAAGGTGACCCGAAATAGTAAAATGGTTTCCGGATGATAACTCAAGAACACATATGCCTAGGATCATGAAACTTCATGGGTAGATCGATAATGACTCGCAGATGACCCCTATTGATTTTGAGGTCAGAAGGTCAAAGGTCAAGGTCACGGTGACCCGAAATAGTAAAATGGTTTTTGGATGATAACTCAAGAACGCATACGCCTAGGTTCATGAAATTTCATAGGTAGATTGATCATGACTCGCAGATGACCCCTATTGATTTTGAGGTCACAAGGTCAAGGTCACGGTGACCCGAAATAGTAAAATGATTTTTGGATGATAACTCAAGAACGCTTTTGCCTAGGATCATGACACTTCATAGGTACATTGATCGTGACTCGCAGATGACCCCTATTGATTTTCAGGTCACTAGGTCAAAGGTCAAGGTCACAGTGACTAAAATAGTATTCACACAATGGCTGCCACTACAACGGACAGCCCATATGGGGGGCATGCATGTTTTACAAACAGCCCTTGATCCTTATTCTTCTCCTCAACTTTTTTAATTAATATCATTATGGTAAGTATCATTGTTATGTATAGTAATCGTTTGCTTCTTGATCATTATCAAAATTTTAAACATAACAGATAACACTTACACATGCTTCCTCCTCATCCTTCTGTTCCGCCTCCTTCTTCTCATCATCACATTTATCATCACCAGCACCACCGTCATCATCATAATCAACACCATCATAATCCATTATTGTCAAATTAATGCCCACTATTATCTTTATTACTGTCAGTGATATTGTTTCAGTTTACATAAAATCATTGTTTCTGATTTCATTATCCCATAGATTTATGCTATTGACCTAAGCAGAAGCGGCTGTACTTTGATCATCTGGCGTGCTTGTGTCATCCATCGACTGAGTAATGCTCCAAATTGTAATGGTCAATTAAGTTAATTGCCTGTTAACGTTAGATTTAAAAAAAACGTTTAATATCAAATATCTTAAAAGGATTTGAAGTGAACTGATTTGATTCCGCAACCACATACTTTGTTTAGCATCGAAATAGTAACCTTCAATTGGTCAATTCAGTCCATAATTGACCAATCGCAAGTGATCAATAGGTTACTGGTCTATATACCGCTAAAGATTTAAGCAAATCGCCTTTGTCCATTTACAGATGTGTGGAAAAGAGCGGTGGACAAATTTCAGCGGGTCAATTTGATGGTAAACAATGCAGGAATTATGAACGAAAACTTGTTTGCCAAGACAATGGAAATCAACGCAGTAAGTTTTATCATTGATATGGAGTTGTAAAAGGATTATTATTAACAACGATGTTTTACTGTTGAAAAACTCAGGAATTCTATTGTTTATGGCGTCAGTGAATATTGAAAACTCCCATCATTCTTATGGTGTAACACTTCAAGGACCATTTTATCTGTAAATATGAAGTAAAGATTTCGTTGCTTATAGGTTGATCCCTTAATGGATTAATCCGCCAATCTATGCCGTTATACCAACATTAAAGGGGCATTTTCACAGATTTTGGCATGTTTTGAAGTTTGTCATTAAATGTTATATTGATAAATGTAAACATCGGATCTAAAAAGCTCCAGTAAAAAATCAAGAATAAAATTAAAATATAGAAAAAAGGTAACCCACAGCAGGACTCGAACCACTGACCCCTGGAGTCCTGGAGTAAAAAGTCTGCGCATAAAACTACTCGGCCATCCTTCCTTACACAATGCAAGAAGAATTTTATACTTCATATAAGCGATCCTCGTAGTTTCACAAAATATAACAAAAAAACAGAACTCTCCAAATTATTCAATCATTTCGCGTTGCAACACTTTATAATTTTCAGGTTTTTAAATCCTCAAAAGATGCATATAAAGGCTATTTTAGAGCATGGCAAATGTTACGTATTACTGTTTTCTCACAAATATCATAACTAAAACGAAAATTTGCGAATCTGAAACAACTTTTTCAATTTTGTCAATTTACCAAAGCGTGAAAGTCCCCTTTAATACCTTTGTCATCCGCCAATTTGTATCAATAACTAATTTACAAACAAATACAAAACCGATGTTCCCATTATGTTTACACGGTGCCTATTCGACGTGACCTTTTAAGATCTGTGTTGGGACAATAAAGCGCGACCCAGTTAATATTTTTAATGATGTTTTTTTAATATTTCAACATGTTTAATGGGATAAAGTGGAGAGCCCGCTCATTTGTGAGTAAGTATTTTTTCAGTAAAGTGCAACCGCGCGTTGTAAAATGAAGTCCCCACACTGATCCGACATTTGTCTAACCCTTCAAACGCGCGTTTGCACTTTACTGCAAAAATACATGTACTTATTTGTTTAGAAAGATCATGATACATATAGAAAACTCGTACGAGCAGGCTCTCCGCTTTATCCCATTAAAATGGTGAACTATTTAAAAAGAGATCCTTTAAAATTTTAACTGGGTCGCGCTCTAAAAATGTTTTTTCGTACATTTTACTTGAAATAATGCTAGTTACACATGCGGTATAATCACTTAAGCATTAATATTGTATTGTTTTGCTTTTATAGTGATATTTTATTCTTCATTCATCATTGTTGTATTTTGTTGCTTTTATTGTGTGAAATTTGCTTATCAGTTCCCTTCAAACCGGATTTGAGTGATAATTTCCTTTAAGCCCTTTTTATTTTATGGCCCCATTTTACACCTTTTCTTTTTATGGAAGGTTAGGCCCCTTCCTTGGGTCAAGTTCAGCAATCTTT
This sequence comes from Dreissena polymorpha, assembly GCF_020536995.1. NCBI lineage: Eukaryota > Metazoa > Mollusca > Bivalvia > Myida > Dreissenidae > Dreissena > Dreissena polymorpha. The sequence goes on along the minus strand of NC_068358.1, from coordinate 100,640,886 downwards.
AACACAGCTCTTTATTGTGAATGTATAGTACTGATTTATATTTCTGCTTGGATTTTTATAATGTTCTATAAGAATACTGCTTTAGTTACGTATTTAGTGTGTTTTATTATGCCACCCTTCGAAGAAGAGGGGGTATATTGCTTTGCACATGTCGGTCGGTCTGTCGGTCGGTCGGTCCGTCCACCAGGTGGTTTCCGGATGATAACTCAAGAACGCTTTGGGCCTAGGATCATGAAACTTCATAGGTACATTGATCATGACTCGCCGATGACCCCTATTGATTTTGAGGTCACTAGGTCAAAGATCAAGGTCACGGTGACCCGAAATAGTAAAATGGTTTTTGGATGATAACTTAAGAACACATACGCGGCCAACAGGGCGAACTCTGAACAATATAACTGAAGCAACTGGTCTGTAATCCTACATCTATTATTATCTGTCCAATGAAACATCATCATTTGAGTGAAATAAAGTGGATCAGTAAAAATATTATCAGAATATGAGATTTTTTTGTATATTAAGTATTGTGTTAATGTTTAATGTTGTTGATTAATATAAATATAAGCAGGACAGGGGAGGTAATACACTATTATATCTTTCTTATATACAGGGGAAACAAATGCAATAAGTTTAAATTTCATGTTTAATAAATAGAGGATATTTGTTCATGTCAGTGTGAGATCATTTGTTATTTTTTCATTGTCACTTGACATATTGCTTTTATATTTTGCATACTTGTTTACCAACATCACCCCAACCTTTATCCCCCCCCCAACCTCACCCCTCCCAATTTTTTTTTTAAACATCATCTAATAAATTACCCCACCCCACATTATACCCCCCTCTCACCACCCCACCCCCCTAGCCCCCACACCCCCAATTTTTTTTTAAACGTAATAAATTACCCCACCCCACATTATAACCCCCTCTCTCACTCCCCCCTACTCCCCCTACCCCCCCCCACCCCCCCAATTTTATTTTTTTTAAACATCCAATAAATTACCACACCCCACATTATACCCCCCTCTCACTCCCCCCTACCCCCACCCCCCCCCAAATTTTTTTTGAACATCTAATAAATTACCACACCCCACATTATACCCTCCTCTCACCCCCACCCCCCTACCCCCCCCCCCCCACCCCCGATTTTTTTTTAAAACATCTAATAAATTAACCACAACCCCACATTATACCCCCCTCTCACCCCCCACCCCCCTACCCACACCCACCCCCTCCAAAAAAAATATAATAAAATTTTAAACATCTAATAAAATTACCACACACACCCCCACATTATACCCTCCTCTCACCCCCTACCCCCCCTACCCCCCCCCCCCCAATTTTTTTTTATAAACATTTAATAAATTACCACACCCCACATTATACCCCCTCTCACTCCCCCTACCCCCCCCCTTTCCACCATCCCCCCCAAATTTTTTTTTTTTAAACATCTATAAATTACCACAACCCCACATTATAACCCCCCTCACTCCCCCCTACCCCCAACCCCCCACCCCCCCCCCCAATTTTTTTTTTAAACATCTAATAAATTATCCCACCCCACATTATACCCCCTCTCCCCCCCGCCACCCCCTACCCTCCCCAAGAAATTTTTTTTCAAACATCTAATAAATTACTACACCACCACCATTATAGACCCCCCCCCCCCCTTCCTCACCCCCCCCCCCCCTACCCCCCCACCCCCACGCCAAAAAAAAATTTTTTTTTATTAAACATCTAATAAATTAACACACCCCACATTATACCCCCCTCTCCCCCCCCCCTACCCCCCCCCCCCCCCAAAAAAAAAATTTTTTTTTTTCCTTTTTTTATTTTTGAAAGATCGTTTTATATATTATTGAATATGAACCATTTCCCCATGATGGCTTACGTTGTACTGTCAAGCACTCGAATAATCGAGCGCGCTGTCCTCTGACAGCTCTTGTTAGGTCACTAGGTCAAAGGTCAAGGTCACAGTGACTCGAAAGGGTACAATGGTTTCCGGATGATATCTTACATCAGTCAAAGGTCAAGGTCACAGTGACAAAAAACATATTCACACAATGGCTGCCACTACAACTGACAGCCCATATGGGGGGCATGCATGTTTTACAAACAACCCTTGTTATTACAATATTTCTTATGTATGCCATTCTCATACAATAAATAAGTTTTGATTAGATTTTTTCTCCCAACACAGATCCGAAAAAGTCACGTAGTTTAGGCACCATGGTTTACCTCACGTGTTCACATTTGCCCATTAATGACAGATTGCTCCGATGCGAGGGACACTATTGGCCTTCGACAACATGCGGAAAGACAGAGGCGGCCATGGAGGGTTGATCATAAACGTCGCTTCTACCGCGGGTACATGCAATGCAGGAGCACTGCTGTTTTTGTGATTTTTCTTCAAATTAAAAGGTCCTATAACTTGATGCATTTATGAGGTAATTATTCGTTACGCGAATTAAAGTGATTGCAGGAGTGATTGTTTCCTTTAAATATAACTCTTACTTGTTCTGTCACTTGTTTTTTACAGTTTAATATTTTTATAAGCAGTATTTTTCAAAGTTTTACACTAACATTTCGTTATTTTGGCAATCACATTCCAAATACAAATGGGATCATACATTTTATTTTCACGTCGGAGAGATTGTCTGTATAATCAGGGACCTATACAAACAAATAGGTCCCTGGTATAATTTAATGAAGTAGTGCTAACTTTCATTCGTAAGTGATTTGACACAAAGAAGTTGTTGACCAGATAAGGAAATCATTTACACTTTAAAGCAAAAAGAGACATCATATGGGCACATCCTTATATGGGCACGAACTTATATGGACATGTACTTCAGAGAATTGAACCATATGTTAAAAGCACAACTAAATTCGTGTCAAGTGCAATGTAACTACCGACACTGCCGTGTCAAGTGCGATGTAACTACCGACTCTGCCGTGTCAAAAGCGATGTAACTACCGACACTGCCAAACAGATGCAGACGCTTGTCTTGTCTTATGCCAGCTCATTACTTTAGCAAACTAGAATGGACTTGCATTAAGTCATTGCTGTATTTTGTCATATGGAATAAAATAATAGTTGTATTTTTGTTAGCTGTACTGGCGTGGTTTCCGTCGTCTATGCGTGAGTGCATGCGTGCGTTAGACTTTTTCTTGTTTACGCGATAAAGTCCACAGTTTTCATCCGATTCTTTTCAAACTTGTTCAGTGTTATATTAATGAGGATTCGAACCCTATTGAAAATGGGTTACATCAGAGTAAAAAGTTCAGAATTATCTCCCCTTGAATTTGAGAAAATTGTGAAATAAGGCTTGTTTACGCAATTAAGTCCACAGTTTTCATCCAATCATTTCCCAACTTGCACAGTGTCTTTATCTGAATGATGAGTCAAACCCTATTGAAAATGAGCAATATCGGTGTTATAAGTCCAGAATTATCTCCCCTTGAATTTGAGAAAAAAATGAAAATCTTTAACATTTTGCCATAACTTTTGCAATATTGAAGATAGCAACTTCATATTTGGCATGCATGTGTATCTCATGGAGCTGCACATTTTGAGTGGTGAAAGGTCAAGGTCAGGATCAACCTTCAAGGTAAAAGGTCAAAAAAAAATCAAAGCAGCGCAGAAGGGGACATAGTGTTTTTGACAAACACATTTCTTGTTTGTTTACATATTAAGTTCTATCCGTTTGAAACTTCAACGGATGTTTTATATCATCAAGGGCCAGAACCCCATTGAGAGTGAAGAAAATTTGTCCAACTTATTGTTGAAAAGGAGCCATTTGAAATTTAAATTTTACGTTTCTTCTTGTTTATGCGATAAATTTCCCATTTTGGGTCTGTTTATTTAAAACTTACTCAGATTGTTCATACTATCATGGGCTTGAGCCCTATTGATTCCAGCCAGTAGAGTGATTCAGGCCCTTTTGGGCCTCTTGTTTATATAAGGGTGATAACAGTAGCTGAAATTGAGCTGATGAATTGACTATGTACAGAGAACAAGAAAACAAAACACACTTAAACATGTTTGTGGTGATTTAATATACACTCTGTTTTCAGGCTTGTTTCCCGTATTCTTCATGCCGACATATACCGCTTCCAAATATGCGATCGTCGGCTTTACACGAAGTTGGGCTGTAAGTGCAAAAAGCTATTTCAGTTGAAAGTATTTAAAAGTAAAGGTTAAATGTCTCTCTTTCCTCGATCTTAATTCCAGCATATTTATTTTCCCCAAAAAGTCAGCCAGTTGTAGTTCAATCACGATACTTGCTGATTTCTAAAGTCAACAGCATTTCTTTCACTTTATAAGCATTGGAAAAGGAAGTCTCAATTCTTAGAGGTGTGTTGTATAATTTGTTTCTAATGACAATGTTTAAGGTATTTTCAGGTTATGTTGGAATTGAAATGATTTTCGAATTATTATCCCTCGCCAATGGCGTAGGGATATATAATTGGGCTTGTCCGTTCGTCCTTCAGTCTGTCCGTTTGTGTGTCACAAAACTGTTTAGGTATATATCCTAGAATCTTTATTAGATATCAGCATGAAACTTCTTATGTGTATAGATATCAATGAAGAAAAGTATGCCAAGAACCATAATCCAACACTTTCTGTAATAAGAGTTATTGTCCTTTGTTGGTGTTTTTTCTTTATTAAAAAAAATCAGGGCTATATCTCAGATACCATGCAAGATTTCAACATGAAACTTCATGGGTGTATTTAAATTAATGAATAAATAAGATTATTGCCCTTTGTTGTTTTTGTATGATGAAACTGATTAGCTCTTTATCTCAGATATGATACAACATTAAAAATGAAACTTCACGGGTGTGTAGAAATCAATAGGAAGAAGTGCCATGCACAAGAACCATAACCCTGCATTTTCTTAACTTAGAGTTTTTGCCCTTTGTTGTTTAAGTATGATGTAAATTTTCAATGCTATGCCTCAGATACGCTGCAAGATTTCAACATGAAACTTCATGGGTGTGTAGATATCATTGAGGAGAATTGCAATTCTTAAAAACAATTACCCTGAACTTAATTATTACCTATTATTTATTACCCTACACTTAATGAGTATACTGTATATAAAGGGAATAGCACCGATCAATAAACAAAGCTTATTTGGCGGGGGCGCGGTTTCAATGCAACGAATTTGCTTCATTTTGTTTACATGTCATTGAGTCACCTGTTTTTCATTCAGACTGCAAATAATTATGTATTTCCCGTGAATTATATTTAAATGGTAGCAACAAATTACATGAGATCGACCTTTATGCCCCAATATTTCAAACTACAGTTATTACGAATAGGTACGTTTTCGCTCTGGAATCGGGTAAATCATAAAAAATGTCCTGCTCAACTGCAGTTATGCTGTCATTTCTATAGTGAAACACATTCTATATCACAATGTACCCGGCTAGCTTTGTTGGGAGAGCACTGGACTACTCATTCGAGGACCGCGGGTTTTGTCCCCGGAACGGCAACTTAACTTGTGAGGGGATATGTAATGAAATCCATTCTACGGCCATTTTACCTCCTCCCTCTTATTCAAGTAGGAAAGTTTTAAGTTAATATGCATTAGTATGTGCATTTAGTACCGGTTAACCAGCTATCCCAGGTTTGTGTGTGTGAGTTGATAAACTGTACCAGTTAACCAGCTATCCCAGGTGTGTGTGTGTGAGTTGATAAACTGTACCGGTTAACCAGCTATCCCAGGTGTGTGTGTGTGTGAGTTGATAAACTGTACCGGTTAACCAGCTATTCCAGGTGTGTGTGTGTGTGAGTTGATAAACTGTACCGGTTAACCAGCTTCCCTAGGTGTGTGTGTGAGTTGATAAACTGTACCGGTTAACCAGCTATCCCAGGTGTGTGTGTGTGAGTTGATAAACTGTACCAGTTAATCAGCTATCCCAGGTGTGTGTGTGTGAGTTGATAAACTGTACCGGTTAACCAGCTATCCCAGGTGTGTGTGTGAGTTGATAAACTGTACCGGTTAACCAGCTATCCCAGGTGTGTGTGTGAGTTGATAAACTGTACCGGTTAACCAGCTATCCCAGGTGTGTGTGTGAGTTGATAAACTGTACCGGTTAACCAGCTATCCCAGGTGTGTGTGTGTGAGTTGATAAACTGTACCGGTTAACCAGTTATCTCAGGTGTGTGTGTGAGTTGATAAACTGTACCGGTTAACCAGGTATCCCAGGTGTGTGTGTGTGTGAGTTGATAAACTTACTGCCGCGCTATGACTGAAATACTATTGAAAATGGTGAAAAATCAAACCAACCTAATAAACACAACAGAGTATAAGAACAGAACACAGGTATTTGGGGTTTTAATAATGATAATAATAATAAGGTTCAGGAAAAACAGGCTTACGTTGTCTTATGAAAGCTTTAGTCAAAAGTAACTGGTTAATAAAACCACAAATCCTTCCAGATGGACCCCAGTTAGTCTGGTTCTGAAACTAGCATTCTTATAGATGAACCCAACTCAGTTTGTTACTGAAACTAGCATTCTTATAGATGAACCCAACTCAGTTTGTTACTGAAACTAGCATTCTTATAGATGAACCCAACTCAGTTTGTTACTGGAACTAGCATTCTTATAGATAAACCCAACTCAGTTTGTTACTAAAACTAGCATTCTTATAGATAAACCCAACTCAGTTTGTTACGGAAACTAGCATTCTTATAGGTGAACCCAACTCAGTTTGTTACTGGAACTAGCATTTTTATAGATAAACCCAACTCAGTTTGTTACTGGAACTAGCATTCTTATAGATAAACCTAACTCAGTTTGTTACTGGAACTAGCATTCTTATAGATAAACTCAAGTCAGTTTGTTACTGGAACTAGCATTCTTATAGATAAATTCAAGTCAGTTTGTTACTGGAACTAGCATTCTTATAGATAAGCCCAAGTCAATATGTTACTGAAACTACCATTCTTATAGATAAACCCAAGTCAGTTTGTTACTGAAACCCTTTCAGATGAACCCCGCGTCTGTTACTGAAACTTCAATTCCTTTCAAATGAACCCCCGTCAGTCTGTTACGGAAACTATGATTCCTTTCAGATAAACCCACGTCAATCTGTTACTGAAACTACACATTCCTTGCAGATGAACCCTGTCTGTCTGTTACTGAAACTACAATTCCTTTCAGATGATCCCCCGTCAATCTGTTACTGAATATACCATTCCTTTCAGATGAACCCCGTCAATCTGTTACTGAAACTACACATTCCTTTCAGATGATCCCCCGTCAATCTGTTACAAATGCTACACATTTCTTTCAGATAAACCCTCGTAAGTCTGTTTCTGAAACTACAATTCCTTTCAGATGAACCCCCGACAGTCTGAGTACGGGGTCAGTTTCGCCGTGCTGTGTCCCGCTTTCACTGACACGGCCATGATGTCCTCCGCCTTCGACACGGAATCCCCGTCAACAGTGACGGAGAACAAAGAGCTCGTCCGTTCGCTTATAGACAAAGTGGGAATAAACACGTATGGGGTCGAGTCAACATTGTTGTTTAATATGTGTTTATGGTATCTTACACCAGTTGTCAATTTATGTTTCGATATTTTATTAATTGTGTCGGTGAGAAACTCTTTTTGCGAGCTTACTATCAGATTACTATGGCGAGTTTGATAAATTGTGGCAAAATTTTCCGAAACCAATTGTCGTTTTGTTATCATTGTTATGCGTTGAAACGAAAAATTGCTGCAGCCTCTTTTTAAAACATGTTGAAAAATCATTGCAGTTGTTAAGCTTACAAAATGTCATTATATCAAAAACAGCGTGCTATAAAATTCATTTGTAAAATAATATGTAGACATATGGGCTTCATAAAGTTGTTCTCTTTCATACATAAAACAGTGGTAATGTTACTTAGATTAAATTTAACATGCACAATTCATGCCATTAAATTTTCATAAGATCGTCCGATATGTATCGGTCACGTCATGTTGTTTGTTTAAATGAAACAATTCTTCAACGCATACAGCACCATGTACTGTATTATTTTACATTTATGACAACTAGATTTATTTTTTGTTGACATTTGAAAATGTCATGTTACAGTTATGTATAAATAATGAGTTCTGACTACGATGTTAACTTCTGGTTGTCTCACAGACTGAGTGTAATAACCTTAGCAGAGCCTCGCTCGGGGGGAAAAAAATGGGCTTCATGTATGTGCGTTAAGGCCTAAAAATGGGCTTCATGTATGTGCGTTAAGGCCTAAAAATGGGCTTCATGTATGTGCGTTAAGGCCTAAAAATGGGCTTCATGTATGTGCGTTAAGGCCTAAAAATGGGCTTCATGTATGTGCGTTAAGGCCTAAAAATGGGCTTCATGTATGTGCGTTAAGGCCTAAAAATGGGCTTCATGTATGTGCGTTAAGGCCTAAAAATGGGCTTCATGTATGTGCGTTAAGGCCTAAAAATGGGCTTCATGTATGTGCGTTAAGGCCTAAAAATGGGCTTCATGTATGTGCGTTAAGGCCTAAAAATGGGCTTCATGTATGTGCGTTAAGGCCTAAAAATGGGCTTCATGTATGTGCGTTAAGGCCTAAAAATGGGCTTCATGTATGTGCGTTAAGGCCTAAAAATGGGCTTCATGTATGTGCGTTAAGGCCTAAAAATGGGCTTCATGTATGTGCGTTAAGGCCTAAAAATGGGCTTCATGTATGTGCGTTAAGGCCTAAAAATGGGCTTCATGTATGTGCGTTAAGGCCTAAAAATGGGCTTCATGTATGTGCGTTAAGGCCTAAAAATGGGCTTCATGTATGTGCGTTAAGGCCTAAAAATGGGCTTCATGTATGTGCGTTAAGGCCTAAAAATGGGCTTCATGTATGTGCGTTAAGGCCTAAAAATGGGCTTCATGTATGTGCGTTAAGGCCTAAAAATGGGCTTCATGTATGTGCGTTAAGGCCTAAAAATGGGCTTCATGTATGTGCGATAAGGCCTAAAAATGGGCTTCATGTATGTGCGTTAAGGCCTAAAAATGGGCTTCATGTATGTGCGTTAAGGCCTAAAAATGGGCTTCATGTATGTGCGTTAAGGCCTAAAAATGGGCTTCATGTATGTGCGTTAAGGCCTAAAAATGGGCTTCATGTATGTGCGTTAAGGCCTAAAAATGGGCTTCATGTATGTGCGTTAAGGCCTAAAAATGGGCTTCATGTATGTGCGTTAAGGCCTAAAAATGGGCTTCATGTATGTGCGTTAAGGCCTAAAAATGGGCTTCATGTATGTGCGTTAAGGCCTAAAAATGGGCTTCATGTATGTGCGTTAAGGCCTAAAAATGGGCTTCATGTATGTGCGTTAAGGCCTAAAAATGGGCTTCATGTATGTGCGTTAAGGCCTAAAAATGGGCTTCATGTATGTGCGTTAAGGCCTAAACTGGAATTTCGTTTAGAAGAGACTTCCTGAACGCTAAAATCAACAAAAGCGGGAAGTGTCGTCCCTGATTAGGACTGCACATGCTAATCTGGGATGACACATAACGCACATCATTAAGCCCAGTTTTCCCAGAACAAGGCTTATTGAATTGTACGGACTCTAACCGACCCTCCAAAGAGTGTAAGATTTCTCTGTCAATATGTTTGCTTTTCAGGATTGACGATGTTGCCAGAGCGTTTGTAGAGCTAGTGGAGAAAGAAGACAACAATGGTGCCGTCGTCACGGTGGATTCAAAACTGGGCACTGTGTACCGCTTTACACAACACCCTTACAAACTGTAGAACATTAAAAAAGTGCTCACTCTTTTGGGATTTTGCAGTTGATTGAAAATGGCTGAAATATTCTTTGACAATGTATATTACCGCACTTCATGTTACATTGGAGTTTTCATCTTGCTCTCGGAAAAACGTACTTGTTGTTTTTTTAAATTTAGATGACGTTAATTTGTGAAATATTGTATTTTTGAAATATCAATTTTATTAAATGTATATTTAATTTTACTTATTATTTATACTAGTTTTAAAAACTAAATCTATACACCTCATCTGTTCAGTTTTTGTTGATCCAACTGTCGGAAAGCTCGATATATAGTTGTCACAATGCTCGAGTGTATGTGCTGGCGTTTGTTCACGCGTTCGTGCATGCATCCAGATTTATGTTTTCTTGACTCTTACTTTGCCATTCATTGTGCAATTTTAAATAACTTTCCACAAATATTCATGATCATATGACGACGTGTCGCACGGAAAGCACGTCTCTCTACCTCTAAGATCAAGGTCACACCTTAAAATTCAAAGGTTAAATTTGGCCATAAGACAGCTTTATCGGATTGTAAGTTGGTCAATCATGCATTTTTTTTATACCAATGGCCACAAATGACCACCGTGAAAAGACGACGTGTCACTTGAAGAACCCGTCTCCTACCTCAGTGAAAGGTTATACTTGGAGGTCAAAAGTAATATTTGGCCGAAAACAGGTTGTCCGAACCGTGATTTTATCTTTATCATGAAACTTAGAAATTTATTACAACAAATGTCTTCAATGACAAGCAAAGCAGACGAGTCATTTAGATAGTCCGTCTCCATACCTTAAAGGTCAAACTGATGGTAAAATTTAGACTAAAACAGCTTGTCTCGACTTAAACTTCGTCAATTATCATGCAATCTAAAAAACACACGCCACATATGTTCACATTATGCAGACCTGTTCGACCCGCCTCTAAGTCAAAAGTCAATGTGTTATTTTAAGGTCAAATGTCCAATATGGGCATAATAAAGTTTGTCTTGAGTCTATCCTCGTCATTCATGATGCAATTTAATAATAAATTTACCTCAATTGTTAACCATTGGGATTATAAATGTGACAAGCATGTCATCACTGGGGGCTGACGAGGTCAAAGCGTAGTCTGTTTCGCTACGCCGTCGGTATATGTTTTACTACGAACACATTGTTTAAATACAAATTACATCGAGAACAGATTAGTCCGTTTCTCACAGAAAACGTATTGGTTATCTCTCAAAGGCAAAATAAAGAAAAAAAAATAATACAGAGTCATGGAGTGGCTGTATGTTTCCTTTGAGGAAGAGGTAGTAACAACGGCACAACATCCGACGCGCACAGTCGGCATGGTAATACACATTATTATGATATAATTAAATTCACGACAAGGCCAAAGTAAACGATTAAATCGAAAATCCATATACAAGATGACAGTTGAGATAAGAAACGAGAACCTAATGTCGTCAGTCTCAATAAAAATGACGCATCTTTAGTGTGACAGTCCCTTATACGTTCATTTTGATAAGAGACCGACGATAGGTTTTCAGCATACGGTACTCTTTATCAAATAACATTCGATTCTCGTTATCCCCAACTTGCTTATCTCGAAACTCTGCTTATGTCAAAGTAAATCCCATGTCCCAACTTCGATCTTTATTTATCTCCTACGGATTTTGATTTTTACATTGTATATATCAAAGCGATTTTCTTGAAAATCGGTTATCGTCAACTAATTTTGAGATGAATTTCATGTTCGTATACCTAATTTTACCTGTAAATTCCACACCTGTAAAAGTCGTAAGGTGTGGAAAGTAGGACCCCAATGGCACAAATCCGCAATTGCCTAATCAATATATTGTTGTAAAGGTGTGGCAGTGGGTTTCTGTCACAGGTTATTGTTTACTGCGTACATGACGGCCGGTAAATTTACCTCTTGTTACAATGCGGTTAAGGCCCAGTCTCACTATGATACCGGCGGAGCCCCAGTGCGTGATCAGGCATCTACCGGGATGAACCGGGGCCCTACCGGGATGAACCGGTGCTCCACCGGAATGAACCGGGGCTCCACCGGGAAAGTATTGCAATGTTTAATACCTCCGGGATGAACCGGAAGTCACCGGGTAGGACCGGCAACGACCGGCGTGGCACCGGGAACAACCGGGACGGCACCTTAGCTCCAACGGGGCCCAAACACACCCCGGCAGAGCTACGGCAACGCCCCGGTGGAGCCCCGGTGAATGCCGGCAGAGTCCCTTTATAGCTACGTAACATAAGTAAACCTGTGCTCTGACGGTGCCGTTCCGGTTGTTCCCGGTGCAGTCCCGGTTGTTTCCAGTGCCAAGCCGGTCATTGCCGGTCCTTCCCGGTAACTCCTGGTTCATCCCGGAGGTATTAAACATTTGAATACTTTCCCGGTGGAGCCCCGGTTGTCCCCGGTTAAACCGGGGCGTTGCCGCAGATCTGCCGTAACTGCAAACTGCATGTGATATGTCCTGAAATGGATATAGAAACTTCGCTGAGCAACCTATACATTATATTTGTACCTCGTCGCGCAATCCATACCTACTCTGTGCGAAACCTATACATAAAGCGACTTGTAATTTCCTTCGAAACAAAGCATTTGAATAATTAAAATACATGTTCGTAACCTGTTTTGTACGTTGAAATGTGTAATGTACACTGAATCAAAGTAACGTGTAGTTTTATTTAATTTAAGTTACCGTAATTGGCTATTTAACAGAATAACCACTTTATGCATTGCTTCAAATCAAAATATTTCGATTTTAGCTCAAAATAAACTTAAAGGTTGCAACTACGCACATTTGTTATAAGTTTGTTATTGAAAATAAGTACATACCATTACTGGATGTTTCGTTCTATAATCCATAAACATCAGAAAAGATGAAAATCGCCTGATTAAGTATTGTATTGACACAATGATTTCGTACCCGACGTCGTATCGAAACGGACTACGCTTTGACCTCGTCAGCCCCCAATGGTCATGTGCCCTTTGGGCGAAGATCAACGTAACACTAAAGGCTAAATGGCAGATATGGGTATATGATGCAGCCAGTTAAATTATTACTGGCTTTATTAACAGTAAGCTCGACATGCACTTAATTTAAAATACCACTGCTGTAATGTGTGTGCGCGCGCGTGTGAGTGTTCGTGTGGAGTATGTGTGCGTGATTTTTTTTTAATTTGTTTTAAAAATTAGGATTCGTCCCTTAACTTAATTTTATGAAGTAAATGCACACGATACTGTCATCCGACGGATGTTGTGGAAAAAAGTAATTTGGAGATATAAACCATTCTTCCTAGCCCCCATTTCAAAGCTTCGAGTTAACATCATCTATTAAATGGAAATAAACACAAAAGTGTGACAGGCAAATATTGTCAACCATCTAGCATTGTCAGAACAAGAAAACGTGTAACATGATACATGCATCTTTTTAAATCAATGAACAATGAAGTTGCGCATTACAAGCAACATAAGGTATTTCACATTTTGAGTGGTGCATAGTAAAATGTAAACATCACAATAATTAAGAATAATCAGATCGTGTTCAATAAAAAATGCATCTGAATCACAAATCGTTGTTTACTTCACCAAGAAAAACGATCAATAAAATTGAATCGACGTACTAGTGAAAAAAAGACTGCCGTTTTGGCGCATTTTATACATTGGTTATTTCAATCAAAGACCTTTTCATAAAATTGTTTATTAATAGAATTTTGTATTAAATAAGAAAGATGCGATATATGTATTGAAATAAAAATTGTGTAGAAAACAGTTATTGAATCATGCAGTGCCTGGAAGACTTGATTTTCGAACTCAATAAACTTTACAAAATAGTCTACCGGTAGTCGAAGCACAAATTTAAGGTTATCGAAATTTTTGCCGGGTCGACTGGCAAACATGCATCAGCCATCGCCTGACTGATACTGTTCTATTTTGCCAATATTTGAAGCAAAACGGATGCAAGTTCAATTGTGAACGCACACGCTTTCCACGAGGATTACGTTACATTGCACATAATGTACTTAAGAATGCACGTCGTAAATGATCTGATACATCACCATTGTAATTACACATAGAGGAAGCGAAGTTATTTATGAAATAGTTCTGGATGGTCGAAATTTGGTTGAGTCGGTCGGGTTATCCCAAACATTGTTTGCTGCTTATAGCCACTCTTTTTAAATAGATATGTATCTAGTTACCGGCTATGCATTATTGAAGAAATCTTTGACAAATCTATGAAAATATATTTTAACGATTCATTTCTCCTGTCCAGTGGGGTTCGAACTCAGGCCTACGAAATCGCCTGCTTCAACGTGAATTGTAATACATTTAAGTTCCGTTATCGATAACGCGCATGCGCTTAAAGTTACGTTACCTCATTTACATTTAATTCATTACTGTTTTACTACTGCTTGCTTAAAATGCCCCTGCGACGACGTTTTATCATTATAAAGTGTTTCTATGATTATTGAAAAGATATCGCACTGAGATTTTTGTAAAGCCTTATTACGTGTTTAACAGACTCACAATCTACCGCGTAATTTACAAATAACAGAAGCCTTCACATTTCGCGTTGTTATCTTTGTTTGCTCGGTATTGATAAGAATTCGTTAATATTTACACAGCAAATCTTGATCAGAATTTTGTTCAATGTTCCACCGAACCTAAAAGAGAACGTACATCGTCGCATATAAAGGTATAGGAAAGCGAAACATTCGTGTTTTTAAATTATTTTCAGAGTACAACGTTGATGATCTAACAAGGGCTCTGTAATTATGTATGCTACTTTTGTCAAAAATGAAGCACGCATCTTTGTCCATTATTCGCAAAATGAAATCCTAAGTTGAATATGCATTTGATAACAGTGCGTCTTGTATAGGACACTGCACTATGTATAAGTCTTATTTGAGATAATCGTAATATTTGACTTTATTTTATTATGCTACGTCTCTAAGCTTTACGACCAAGGACGATATGTTCTTGAGATGATTATTGTCTAAGGTTCACTTTATCGTGCCACAAAAGGTTGAAATGTCGATGCTCAAAATTACAACAAACCATTGAGAAGTCATGGAGCAGTCAAATGGTAACTAAATTTGAATTTATTCTTTTTGATGTTATGTAAATAACCATCCCTCGCGTAGGGCAAAAATAATTACACGGTTTTCAGAAATTCCCCTTGAATTCAATAATCCTGAGGCGCTTATCAAAACGTATATAAAAACTTTATGTTTGATGAGCGCTGATTTTTCATACACTATTTTTTTCGATTGCCTGGATTTTTGTTAAACAACGTGTTTGTTCGGAATATTAGAATAAAATAACATAGCCATGTTTCGGGATATAGAAAATATTGCCCACTCAAAAAAGTATTCTCAACCAGGCCTTCTGCAGAGAAAGACATCAATCTCTTCGGGGTGCAATATTTATTATCCCTATCGACAGTCTATGATATTTATTTATATATTTTATTTTACTTATATAATATATTTATGAGAATCTATCTTACTAGACTTGCAACAAGTCGGTTTAGTGAAGTCACATTTTCATATTTTTTTGTTCACGACTTTTTTTAGCTTGCCAATAATAATATACTAAATTATCACTCACTTTCGGAGTTATTTAAACAATTTTGGAACAAATAACGCTTTTTCATTGTGCATAATGATAAAACGAATATGACAAAAGAATGCTGAAAGGATGAGCTTACGCCATAGTATCGTTTTGTTTATGGCAATGCCATGTACGAATTACTGAGGCACATGTTTTGATGGTAATACAATGAATAAAAATATATATGTTGAGATTGTTAACAGCGCATCCATGGATATATATTGTTCCAACATATTAAAATAAATCTTCACGTCCATATAAATTGTCTTATATAGCAACATGGCGTCAAAGGCTCTTGAAGAACGCCCGAATACTACTGGGGAAGAAAGACAATGTACAGAGGAGCATCTGAGTTTGAATTCAAACTGGTGTGCGGTAAAAATGCCAGAGGTAAAAATGCCATAGGTAAAAATACCAGAGGTAAAAATGCCAGAGGTAAAAATGCCAGATGTAAAGTGATAAAAATGCCATAAGTAAAAATGCCAGATGTTAAAAAAGTAAAATAGAGTTTTGAGCAATATTTTTTAAGGATATTGAGTATTGTACGGAAACATTTCTTATTGAACATGTTATTTTTATTCTACTTGTCTCACTAATAAATTTAGACTATCATTTTGTTATTGTGCTTTATTCGTTCTGTTTATTGGTTGGGATTTTTTGTTTCTTTGATGAATCGGTCATTAAATAACACTTGTTAAATTCCTTTTAAAAGCTTTTTTTATTGATGTAATGGAATCTTTTGATTTTTGAGGACAATAAATTATTAAAGCAATGTGAAAACAAGCAGAGTTTTGATGGTGATTATGTTTACATTAATTATTAAATGAGGCATGTATTGATACGTATAGCTAATTAAAGCATTTTAACTTAGAGCTGATAATATATAGATTTATTACAGAGTAAATTCCCCTCCCCCCACAACTGAAATTTTGTACATAATATTTATCTGCACTTTTTTTCTTAATCAATTGCGGATTTTAAACATTCACTTAACCCCTACAATACTCAATATCCTTAAGAATATTGCTCAAAACTCTATTTTACTATATAACATCTGGCATTTTTACCTATGGCATTTTTACCTCTGGCATTTTTACCACTTTACATCTGGCATTTTTTACCTCTGGCATTTTTACCTCTGGCATTTTTACCTACGGCATTTTTACCTCTGGCATTTTTACCTACATTCTCTGAAACTCATCTGAACCTTACTGCGCCTGATCTAACGGAGCTGAAAACAGCCGAAAAAACGGTTTATATGATTCAACTTTCAAAACACGTTTTTAATACATATGCATATTTTTTAATGTGGTTCATTTGATTATTGTAATTTAAAGACAATCAGCATGTTAAGCATACTGAAAGGCACATCTAACTCGACTTTATTAAAATGTAAATTTCTCAAAATCTGCGCATACTACATGAGCGGTATGTTATTTTTAGTTTTCTTTGCTGACTGATTTCTACCATATTGTTCTGGCGTGTTGATGGGTTTCAGAAGATTTAACGTCGCCAGTATATATTAAACAAAAAATATACCCTCAAGAACGATAAATAAAGCGTCGGTTCGACAATAATTGTTATGACATTTGTCACTCTTTTGTCTGGTATATTTGTCGTTGTCACGCCGAACTTTTACCAAAGTTAAACAAAGTATGTACTTCAACATTCTTAAATAGATAACAACGTTATTAAACACAAAAGTTCACTAACGGACTGTAAAGGACTAGCAACATTTCTACCGTAATTACTCTAAGCTTTCGTGTCCGAAAATTTAGATACGAACAATATTAAAAAATACGAGTGTCCGAAAATTTAGAGACATATATGTTATGTTTGTTTGTCAAGTATTTTATTGAAATAAAACCAATTAAAAATATGCAATCATTGTATTTTGCTGTACTCTCCTTTCTCTGCTTTAAATGAAATACAACTTCACTTATTTTAAATCTTTTATCTGAAATGGTGTATAAAACGTTATAAAAACAATCATACTGCTTCCTGAATACGATCTCATTTCAAATGCTGTTGGGTAAAACCATGGTTTATTACCGGTTTACGCGATAATCTACCTAATAGTGCAATTGAAATGGTCCATTCCCCTCAGGACATTCTATGCCAGGTATTATGACCTTAATCCAGTTGTAAAACCCCATGATCGAAGGGTCCCAGATAAGCGAAAACAGGCAGAAATCTAGTAAAATAGCGCTGTAAAATATACTGTCCGAAAAATTGGAGTAATTAAATATGGACGAACACCCGTTTGTCCGAAAATAAAGTCACGAAAATTAATTATTTTGGCTCAAAAAGGGGGTGTCCGAAAACTTAAAGTAATTACGGTAATTTAATATATACTGGAATATATTTTTTTTTCTTTTGATGAAAAACGTCAGAAGTCAGTAAAATTCTACAGCTACAAAAGCTTAAACTGTAAACACTGATTTCGTCCTTTTTATATTTTTTTTATAAATAGTAAAAAAACACATGATAGTATATAAGAGAAACTGTTTTGTCTATTTGCCGTATGAAGGAAACTGCACTGAGTAATGGGGGTTTCCCATGTTTTGAGTACATGAAAGTGTTAACTTCTGTACAACATACAATTATATGCTATAAAATAAAACTCTACTTTCATTTATGTTCCGGTTTAACTTCTTCAGTATTTTTCTTCTAGTTTTTATGAATCAAAGTTTTAATTTGAAAAAATAATAAGATCGTATTTACTCATTTTGACCAAAAAAGTAGTAAAATGTTTATTAAGGCAGACGGACAGATGGGCAGACATTATATTCAAATTTAAACAACAGTACATCGTGTTCATACTTACATATACACATTATTTCGGTCACAAAAATAAGTTCGTAATCGTAAAATTATATAACATACAATAGTCACTTAAAAATTAAAATACAAATAAACACAATCGATTGCAAGAACACTTAATTTCTATGGGTAACCTCCTAAGAAACGTGCTGATATCGATGACAAATGGATAATAACTTATTTTCTCCTTATTGTGTACTTTGCAGAGACATAATATATATATTTCCGTTGAATACCTTCATTTATTTCAAATGACTTAATGCATAATCATCAGACATCTATTCAAACGTGTTTACTTAAGTAAATATTCTCAACGAATTTGCAGAAAATAAAATATAGGCCCGTGACTCCTCACTGCCGATATTTTATTGCAGTTTTGTTGTCTTCTGCAAGTTAAGTTAATTGACGTACAGGGGTTGACGAAGTTTATCGGACTCTCAATTAAGCACATACGCGTTATTTCAATCTTATTCAAGAGGTTGTATAAACAAACGAAGAATGATCTTATATTTTGATAACTTACTTATTCCATTTCTAAAAGCTACATTATGATTAAGTCTTGTTGAAACGTGGTTATACTGTTTATAGACATGGTGTATGCCAAGTTAAAATCTTGATCTTGTTGGAGTAAGGTCACCTAGTCAAATTTAAATAAAAATAAAAGAACGATAATGCCAAGTTTTAGCTCGTGACCACTCTAGAGACCACATTTTGAAAAGAAAGAAACTTTGTCTGAGTATTTATCTTGACACAATATTGGCCAAGTTTGAATCTGGATGACGTGTGAAGAAAATCTTGAAAAAAAAACTTATTACAAATCGAAGCGACTTTTAATAGCAAATTGTCATAAAACTTGGTCACTATTATTATCATGCCAAATCAAGGTACATTTAGTAAATCGTACCTTAAGTCTAAAAAGGGTACATGTATAATATTTTGTTTTACAGGAGAAAAATCAAGAAATAAAAGAGGCAAGGTATGTATCAATTGTTTTCCGTTTACTTTAAATGGACTTGTAAGCATATTTATTCAGTTGTTTAAATCCTCTTTAATTAGATCTATTTAAGTTTCTTAGACCACAGCAAACTACTGACCGGCGCCCATTACAACGATACTACTATTACTACTACTACTACTTCTACTACTACTACTACTACTACTACTACTACTACTACTACTACTACTACTACTACTACTACTACTACTACTACTACTACTACTTCTACTATTACTACTTCTACTACTTCTACAACTTCTACTACTTCTACTACTACTACTACTACTATTACTACTACTACAACTTCTACTACTTCTACTACTACTACTACTTCTACTACTACTACTATTACTACTACTACTCTATTTGCCGTAGAATAGCTTGTTTGGACCGTAATTTCATCCTTCATAATTCAATTTATCTTTATAATTAAATCACTTTCTATACCCATTGTGTTGTTTTATCGTATTAAATCTCGAAATTCGTCAGCCCCCATGTCTTTCATTTAAAGTCAAAACTCACAGTCCCGTATACTTTAAAAACAACATCATTTAAACACAACATGTGTTACTGCCTTTTAACGCATGCAAGCTATTTGAATGAATAAATACACGTGTGATGATTTTTTTCCAAAACGGGTTTTACTTTTTTTTAAATCACATTGCAATAAAACACTCCAACCCGTTTTGCAATACAGTCAAGTTACCATAACCGGATCATTACCCATAGCGGATCACTTTGATGTTCAAGACTGCGTATGGTGATAAATAGTTGACATTTTAGATGAAATTGAGCACACAGCATTTTTAAGGCCTGTTCTTAAAAACGCATTGATTGAGTTGTAATCGGAGCTTAGTCTTTGTCAAACGTTTCGGCATGTTTGCTGACATGTATATATGACTTTGTTGACCTCCGTCTCGTTTCCAAATCGAGGTTAAACCTTTTTTGCAGCCACATGCTATAACTCTGTTGGAAAGTAAGAAGTTTACTGATTAATTTAAAGGCCCTTTAGTAGTCTTTCTGTCTGCAAAAGTCCATTTCAGTTTTGATTCGTGTTTAAGATTATCATTTTGCAACACCTTATATGAAATGAAGAATTAGGGCAATAATGGATCAAGCGTGATAATATGCGTATTGATAATATATTATATTATATGCAAATATTGTTGATTATAACTATAAAGGATCTCAATCTTAATGTTTTATTTATGTTCCATGTACAAAATTGATGATTAGATATGATTCAAACAATTTACATGGCTTATAAGATGCCCATTTCTTTTCGACCTTTTTAGGATTTTCAACAGATAATTAACACAAGAACACCATGCGTAAAGTGTGGATACAATATCACATATAATAAACGATTTCATAATAACAAAAAAATGAATTTAATTTATAACTGGCCATGTAACTTAGTTATTGTAAACAACACATTTCGTGTTTCGACATTTCAAATAGCGTGTTAGATGCCCCCAGGGAGTGGCTTCAGTCACGTGATCCGTTATGGCTACAACTGTTCCGTTAATGCATGAATTCTGCGGCGAAAAAAAGGGTATCACAAATACATTTTGCCTGCGTTTAAAAATAAGACTATGTGCTGAATCAGTAAGCTAAAGTAATATTAAATCAAACTGGTGTAAAAGAAGTCTCAAAACATTTATTGCTTTTCACTCGAACAACTTAATTATGCTACTGATCCGGTAATGGTAACTTGACTGTACAATCATTGCAAAACATGTTCGAATATTTTACTGCAAAAACGGCTTATTACAAAACGGGTTGTCATATCAAACTTAAATTGCAATAAGACACACCAGCCCGTTTCGCAATAAATGTATTGCAAAACGGCTTTATTGCAAAACGGCTGTTACATATCTATCTAATAAGGTTCTTATTTCGTTTTAATCTAGTATCGTTCATACATTGAGCTAGAAAGATCTGTTGTTACAAGCGCTTTATCATCAGCAAAAACATAACATAGGCAATGTGAGTCTATTCATATCATGACATGATAGCTTCTCAAAATTTAAATCATTAATAGCATTAATAAACAAAATAAATTGGAGAGGAGAAAGAGACGCGCCTTGATGTACCCCTAATGAAATATCAAAGAATTGTGAGATTGAATCGTCATCAGTATCTTTAACACAGGATGTGTCATTTTGACAGGCTGATTTGAGCATATTTAGCATCTTACAAATTTCACCGGAATTTCACCCGCCATGTGACCATGTAAAATTATTTTTCATAATCTATAATTGCACAGAAGAGTTTCATGTTTTTGCCTAAACGTTTTGTTTAAGAGAATGAAGTATACACATGCAATCATTCGCACTCACTGCAGTGATCTTTATTCCAAATTAACACAAAACCGATATTCTTCCGTATGTTACACCTCCAATATTAAATGCAAACCTTTTCAAAACCTTAGGATAAAATGCAAATTCTACGTTGTCTTAAAAATAAATTTGTGAAGCCGTTAAACACGTCGGCTTTTGAACAGCTGTTCGGGCTTCAACATCGACAGGTCACAAGTCCTAGATTTTGTCCAAAAATATTTAAGTACCCCCGGTGTCAAATGATGGGATGTTATAACAGAATTACGGTACACACAAGGCACAAATGGTACAAACTTGTATGAGAAGCCCGTTAGACTAACTGGCGAAACGCCAACTTTGTTAACACAAAATGCGATATATACATCTTCTAAGTAAAAGAATGGTATATTCCTGGAAACATTTACAATTTGCCCAACGACATCACTGGACAACATGTATCCAGTGCCGCTGCACACAGGTGGGTAGAAGGGTTTCCCATATTGCCTGACAGACACGTACCACTTCGAGGAAGTCTGTCTAAGTGGAGCCTTGCGCCCCCAACAATAGCCTCCCATGAAATGAATACGCGGAGCAGCTTTCAACAAAATAGGTAATATTTCTGTGTTAACAAACATATCGTCATCTGTTTTCATAATGTATTTTGCATTTGAGCAACGTTCGTGACCCCATTTCAATCCTGTCATTGTTTTGTATGTAAGATTGTTATAGGTGTCCCGGAAGTCTGCTTGGAGAATGTCATGGAATTCGCTACTCTCTTTCAGCAACAATGCGTTATCTTCCTGGTCTTGATTGTTACCGATAACAAAAGCGAGACGAATGTTGGAATCTCGTGAAACGCAGAGTGACCCCCATGTGGACCGGATTGCATCTCGGGCAAACCTATTAGTGACGTATGACAAAATAACTATAAGCATGTCGACTCTACCGCCGTCACAAAGTCGATCAGGTGTTATCATTAATCTAAAGTCTAGAGGAAAACAGTTAGAACACTCATAAGGCCGGGTATCATTGCTCCCATCCAGCGCCTCTGTTGTAATTAAATCTAGAATGTGATGTCGATTCAGGGAGACAACAATGCACCCCATACATATGGCAACGATTGCCACAACGGTCTTGGTGCGACGTAATTTGTAATTCATGATGACTATTAGTGCGACCCTTCAGATTTGCACGGTCTGTCTTTATTACACGGACTTCCAATCGAACAACCTGAAATATAAATATACGCGCAATTGACTTCCATTTTGGTAAATAACCATACCTCTGTTAACTACAAGAAATAATTTCTTGTAAATTTAATAACAAACACGTATAACATGCCAGTCCTTGTTCAACCTAGCACTTCGCAGGTTTCGGATATAGAATTTTAAAGTTTGTTTACTGCATTGTAACTGTGGGTTCGAGCCTTTTTATATTAAATCGGTGTAACACTGTAAGTAGGTATGGGTGCTCTAATAAGAGGCTTTTCATCAATACTGGCACCACTTAAGCCTTGATCTGGAAAAACTGGGTTTTCGTCATGTGCGTAAAGTGTCGTCCCAGATCAGCCGCGTGTAAACGTTTATACAGGGCTGTGTTGCCATAGCATATTTTTATTTGTGATGTCGAAATCCACGCCTGTATTACATTCATATTTTCTATAAGTTTTAAATACAGGAGTAAATTTGCATGTTGTTAGACTAATCATTGTTCATACATTATAATATTTGTTTTAAACATTTAGCCTCGTGTTCATTTTCTCAGCGGATGTTGGCATATATCTAGCATTCGTTATACAAGTAATAAGACAACACATTCTGTTTCATATTCTTTAAGACATTATGTTCCTATAACGTCATTGTACGTTTTGTTTTCATTCGATTACATTACACATATCGGAATTATGCGTTTAAACTTATTTATTTCCATCCATTTATAATCATATATAAAACACGTGTAACTACGACACTACTCGGATATCACTTATAATATTTAACTACTTATTAAATATTCTACTTACCAGTACTTTTTTCGATAAATGTTATACATCCCTCATATGTAAAACATCAACACGAACCCTGTATGAAAACAGGATCTTACTCCAAAAACGTAAACATTGACTAGCACACACGACAAAATGGTCTCCAGAAATATATTGTAGCTGAAACATGATCTCACGATTTCGGTGTGTCTATTCAGGGTCGTATCATTAGTCCTTGGCCTATTATTATTTTTTACGCCTGTGAACATATTTGTCGATATAGCAATTGCAGTCATTCGCGATTCGGTTACACTGAATTCATGGTGGCTAGTTTAAACTTACAGAACTTAAATATTTATATAAAAGCCGTCGTTGTTTTTTTTATAAATTCGTCGTTATTTTCCGAACAGTTCATACACCGACGAGTTGCAGACAAGTGCTCTTTAGTTTTTATAATTAAAACACAAATACATTACCTGTTATCTTAACAATAGAAAAGCCCCAACGAACTTGTAAAAATATGATATATCTGATTTCAGTTTCGATTTCATTTTCACTGAACGCCTTAGCATATACCTAGCATACGTTATACATGCTATAAGATCACAGATTCTGTTTCATATGCTTAAAGACATTATGTTCTGATTCTATAACGTCACGGCTCGTTTTGTTTTCATTCGATTCCATCACACATATCGAAATTATGCGTTTAAACCTATTTATTTCCATCCATTTATAATCATATATAAAACACGTGTAACTACGACACTACTCGGATATCACTTATAATATTTAACTACTTATTAAATATTCTACTTACCAGTACTTTTTTCAATATATGTTATACATCCCTCATATGTAAAACATCAACACGAATCCTGTATGAAAACAGGATCTTACTCCAAAAACGTAAACATTGATTAGCACACACGACAAAATGGTCTCCAGAAATCTATTGTAGCTGAAACATGATCTCACGATTTCGGTGTGTCTATTCAGGGTCTTAATACGAGTCATTCGCTTATCATTATCTTTTATGCCTGTGAACATATTTGTCGACACAGCGATTGCAGTCATTGGAGATTCGGTTACACTGAATTAAGGTGGCTAATTTAAACTTACAGAACTTGAATATTTATATAAAAGCCATCGTTTTTTTATATATAAATTCGACGTTATTTTCCGAACAGTTCTTACACCGCCGAATTGCAAGCAGTGCTATTTAGATTTAATAATTAAAACAAAAATACATTATCTGCAATTTTGACAATCGAAAAGCCCCAAGGGACTTAAAGGTGTAAACACATGATATATCCAATTTCAGTTTCGGTTTCATTTTCACTGAACGCCATAGCATTGACGTTCGCATCGAACGTTTGGGCTATTTCGCTATCGACGAATGAAAAGCAACGTAAAAATGATTCGCAAGGGATGAACATATTAATTTGCAGTCGGAGTGGGTTCATCGAAAAATGGGAAATAATGATGAGGATGCTTATTATTTTAATGGTTGTGGTTGTTGTTGTTGCTGTAGTGATGATGATGATGATGTTGATGGTGGTGCTGGTGGTGGTGATGATGATGATGATAATGATGATGATGATGATGATGATGATGATGATGATGATGATGATGATGATGATGATGATGATGATGATGATGATGATGATGATGATGGTGAGGAGGAGGAGGAGGAGGAGGAGGAGGACGATTTATAAACAGTTAGCCAGAGAGTGGTACAGTTTTTCTTGGGTTACTTCATTAAATCATTGTGATTTAGCAAAAATACCCAATTTTAATAATTATCGTTTAATTTGCTCAGAGCTTTTTTAAAAGTTTTTTCTTATTTAATCATATATTTTACGGGAGAGTAAAACTATTTTCGATAAAATACTTGGATGCCATGAGGTGATTCAGTTTTCCTTGTATGGCATGCTTCAATGTGTACCAGGCTTTTATTTCATTATTTCAAAATGGTCGACCAAAAGCATTCTTGTTTGTCATTTGCTCAAACTTGAGCAGAACAAATGGTCCAAACAGATTAGCTCAATACATTTTCCTTGGGTCTCAGGTTAGTGCACCAGGATCTTTGGCTCTCTTACTTACATAATTTACCAAACATTTAATAAATGTCGACAAGGCATGTTATATCCCAGTCCAGCATCCCTTGAACAAAGGTCTAGATCACAGGTGAAACGTATGAATAGTGATGCTTACAAATATTTAAAATATTGTTTGACGATGGGCTCCACATACCGGTAACTAGATAGTTGTTTTCAGTTCTGTCTTTACAACAATTATCTGAAATTGGTTTGCTAAGTCAGATCCTTTTATCTAGCACATGTAATTTGGACATCACCATTCTTGAGTTACATGTTTGACTTTTTGAAGTCAAAACGTCTTGCACATGTTAATGTATTCACTCATATTATTCATGGTAAATTATATGGTATTACAGTGCAAACAATAGTTTTCATTAATCAATACATTGTTTGTTTTCGACAACTTTGTCATTTGCGTTTGTCATATGCGTTTTGTATGGCCATCGCTCACGTGCCATAAGTAATGAATCTCATTTTTATGATGAGAATGATCGTTTTCTGATTCAACTGAAGTTAAACGACCATATATCACAGAATGTAACTATGTGTTTATGTTTTTCTGCAGAAGCATACTTAAATATTACACAAATCATACACAGGTATGTATTTTTCTAATCCTAAACTGTATAAAGCAACGCTGTCTTGATTTGATATTTCACGGCTTAGTCGTGTCTTTATTTGTTATGCCCGTGAAGAGAAAACTTTAGTTGTATATGTGTCAGTCCGTCCGCAATTTTATGTTTCAGCGCACTTCCTCAACCATTGTTCATATGATTGTTAAACAAAACACGCCCAAACTCACCGAGCAGGTGCTTATTATGGCCCTTGATATCTCAAAATATTGCTCTTCGATGATTTTATCTCTCACATTCAACCAATTTTCATCTGTTTGTCGCCAAACTCAGAAAATGTTTCGTAATTAAATAATGAAATGCAGGTCAAGTTTAATAATCAACCAAGTTTTACAAAGAAGTTTAGAGTTATGGATCTTGAATTTTAAAAAAATACTCCTCTTCTATAACTTCTGTTCACAAAGTCAACCGTTTTCATCTGAGTGTCACGAAACGTTTAAAATGCTGAGAAAGGACGTGTTTTGTGACAAATTCCTTTTAGCATAAGATACACGTTTTTATTCTTCTGTTCACCATGACTGTCGCACCAGTTATTAAATCCAGATTTTAAGTAAAGTGCAATGAGGGATATTAATCTGAAAATAGTTGTCAGCGTAAAATACATTAAACATGTAATAAGTTGCAATCATGACTCGCGTTCATGTATCCGTGCAAGTTCCATATCCGTTAGTATGTGGCAACGAAACATTCACATGTTTATTTTCTGAATATAATTTGCACGTCTTAAGTTCTAAATATACCGACGTGTTGAACTAAATAAAAGAACCCACAACCATGAATGCCTATTTTGAATTATATCTCGAAACGAATTTCGATTTCGTTAAATGGGATTTGTGCTTGCGCATGCGCATCAGTGTTTTTCCGAATTTCCTTCTGAAAAGACGTGGTCTTTTCGAAGCGAACTTTTTCGTGTTTTTCGACGTACGTAGTACGTATAAAAAAATCAGTGTCTTTATTATTATTTTACTGTTGTCATACGTTTTACGGATAATTAGTGGCGGAAATTTGGTTTGTGACTCGTTGTTCGCTTTTTTTCAAATCACAGGTGGTGCGATTTTTTCTAAGCCATGTTGAAAATGGCGGACACTGGTAAGGAGACATCGTTGAAATCGGAGAAATCATCCGACAAATCTAAAACGTCGGACGTACAGAAGACGACGAGGTTGTCAACAAAAAATACAAAAACGGACAATTCAGAATCTAATCAAATTTTAACATTTCTGAAAAACATTCAAGTGCAAATGAAGAAAAATGATGACAAAGTGAATGGACTTGTCAAACGTCTCGATGCAATCGAACACTACGACTATGAGCAGTGCGAACAATATGACGAAGAGTATAACAATACTAAAGAGCCTCTGTGTATTAAAAGGCCTTCTGACGATCAGAACAACAATACTGTCGACGACAGTAGGTTTTCGTCCCTTGCTAAGCGTTTCAAAGGGCATGAGATAACTGACATAGCAATTAATGAAAATTTAGCGACCACTGTTACATACTTTTTCAGAAAAGGCATTGATGCAGAACAATATAATACAATTTTGAAAGATCCAGCACTGTCGACGCCAGAAAATTGTTAAGGGCTCAAGGCAGTTCGTTGCAATCAACTGGTTTGGGACTTGTTGTCACCAAGTACTTGAATTAATGACAAAAAGTTACAAAACATTGAAACGACAGTGTTGAAATCGGCTACAGTGTTGGCAAAGGTAGTCAATGGAAAAAGCTCTACATGAAAAAAGAGAGGACATTTCCTTTATCATCGACAAATTGAATGACTCTTTAGCGTTGTTCGGACATGCAAACAGGCAAATTATTCTAACTATAAAGTATTTACTAAAACATGAACTGCGTCTAGAGTGTGCCCATCTGTGTAACAATTCCATTTACAGACCAGTTGTTCGGAGGCGACGTCTCTTAAGACATTGAAGATGCGGCTAAAATTGGGAACAAAATGCAGTATGGCTCGTTCCGAGGGAACAGCTTCCGTGGCGACCGTGCAAGATTTCGCGGCCGGCTCAGGGTGCGCTCACGAGGTGCTATGTGTGATCGTGTATATTTCCAAGGCGCACCTGCAGTTGACACAAAAAATATCAGAGCCAGAGGAGGGGAGTGATGAGGAACCCCTCGAGACAGTAAATAGTCAGGTACGTTTGTTTTATGCTGGTCAAATAAAATCATGTTTAACTGAATGGGAATAGTTGACATATGACCAAACACAATTACAAATGGTAGAAGATCTAAAAATTGATTTTGTACAGGATTTACCTCCTAAACAATCAAAAATAACTACACAAGCTTTCAATACTAAAGAAAATGAAAACATTGAAAGCATTGTAACTGAAATGCTAGCTCAAAATGTTACAGATCATGTAGAGTTTGACGAAAATCAATTCATTTCACCTATCTTCCTGTGTGAAAAAAATGGAGAATTTAGATTGATATTGAACTTGAAAAGTCTAAATATGCATATCCCTTACAGGCATTTTAACATGGATACGTTCGAAATTGCTTTGACTACATCACAAAAGGGATGTATATGTGCAGTATTCATCTTCGTCATGCATTATTCTGTGCCAGTTGACAAGGAACATAGAAAATATCTTAGGTTTGTCTAGATTGACAAAATTTATCAGTATACATGGTCTCCAAATGGGTTGTCTTGCCTTCCCATGAAATTTCAAACCAGTTTATGCAGAGTTCAGAACAGAAACAGAAATATGAACAGGATTCATTGCTGATAGTCTTTTAGCTTCATTCACCAAAGCCTGTTCATTGTTGCAGAGCTTGGGATTTATGTTCAATCATGAACAATCAGTTGACATACCTACGCACAAAATGTGAAACCTTGGCACCATCGTAGATTCAGATAACATGTAAGTAGTGTTGCTAGATGAAAAGAAAAATAGATTACAAAAAGAATGCAATAAACTGAGGAAAAAGGTTGACCATAAGACAAGTTGCTCATGTTATAGGCTTGATTGTTTCCACTATTTCAGCCGTTGAGTATGGTTAACTTCATTACAGAAAGTTAGAACGAGCTGAAACGAAAGCTTTTAGAAAAATGCATGGCAATTATGATGCACAAATGAACATTTCAGACAATGTTTATAATAAAAGGATACATATCGTTAGAGGAAATCAAGAAATATGTATCCAGACTGATGCTATTTTATCTGGATGGGCTGCTGTCTGTCAAGATGACAACATTGGTGGACGTTGGACAAAATTGGAAAACAAACAAACACATAAATGAGTAAGAACTGTTGGCTATTTTGTTTTCATTTCAATCATTTCTTTATAGATTAGCAGGAAAACATGTCAAAGTTTTGACAGACAGCATCACAGCATTGTGCTATGTGACAAATATGGGTGGTATTCAATCCTTGGTTTGTGATCAATTAGTCAAGACATTTGGTCTCTATGTATCAAGAATAAAATTTGGATTTCTTGTGCTCACATTCCAGACAAACAAAATGATGCTGACTCTCTTTCGAGAAATTTCAATGATCGCACTGAGTGGGAGCTAGATGATACTCTATCTTTTTGCAGAGATGGGTTCACCTGTTACCTTTTTGCATCTAGGTGTAATATAAAGAATGAGGTGTTTTGTGCATGGAAACCAGATCCTAGTGCTCAGTTCATTGATGCATTTACATTGAATCGGGCTGATTTCAACCTTTCAGTATGATGCCGAGATGACTTCGCAAGATCCAACACGATGGTGCGAGAGCCCTTGTGATAGCCCCGCTGTGGCCAACACAGACCTAGTATCTAATCTTGATGAGTCTGTTGTTAAGAAGACCATTGATTTTACCGAGAGGACGAAAACACTCTCTTCCGCATCAAGATATGAATCATCCTCTGGAGAAAAAACTCGTTATAATGGCATGCAAAGTGTCCGGAATAGCTACAGAAAACGAAGATTTTCTCAAGAAGCTACCACAATTATCATGTCCTCTTGGAGACAATCAACAAAACGCGAATATCAATGTTATATATCGCGATGGTTTCAATATTGTGATAAAAACAGATCTCTCAAATTTCGGTTTCTGTAAGAGATGTCATAGAGTTTTTGACTGAACAATATAGTAGTGCCTTAAATACGGCCCATGAAGCTCTCTCATCTTTAGAGATCAGAATAGATTATTTTTCTGCCGGTTCACATCCAACAGTCGTGAGATTCATGGATGGTGTGTACACCATCTACCTGTAATACAGAAATCTGGGATGTGAAATTAGTATTAATTTATTTACGTATACTCTCTCCAGTTAGGAGAATAACATTAAAAGATTTGACTCTGACATTGGTAATGCTTTAGCTCTTACGAACGCAGCTTGGGTACAGACTTTACACGTGTTGGATTTTAAGCATTTAAGAAAATGCAGTTCTGGTTATTCATTGAAGTTGAATAGTTTGATAAAACAAAGCCGATTTGTTGTTGATTGTTCTTCATTAGTTGTTAAATCATATCCTCCAGACAGGAGAATTTGTGTTGTTACTGTTTTGAATAAATATTTAACAAGGGCAAAACAAATAAGGAATAACAGTGATGACAGCTAAATAAGCTATATAAAACCATTTAAATCAGTATCCAGGGATACAATCAGTCGTTGGATCCGTATTGCAATGTCTAGATCGGAATAGACACTCGAAAATTTACGGCTCACAGTGTGCGTGTTTCAGCAACTTCGAAAGCAAAGGCTATAATGGTTCCCATAGAAGAAATTCGCAAAACAGCATATTGGACACGATAAAGTATTTTTGCAAAATTTTATTACAAAACCCTTCAGGACCATGACACATTCGCAATTGCAGTTCTACACATGTAAAGACATGTAAAGATTATGGAGGTAACGTAATAGTCTTTAGTTCCTGTTTTTGCCTTTCATATGATCAAAATTGTTGGGCTGCATGCTTTGAAATCTCATTTAACGAATATGAAAATCGTTTCGAGGAGGCTTTAAATGCCGCCTTCCCTCATAGCTTCTTTTAATTAAACTTGATGAATTACAATCTGTAAAATTTCAACAAAATGGGATACATTTGTGAAGTGCATCCCAACAATTGTGAGTATTCGAAAAACTGAAAAACTGATGCGCATGCGCAAGCACAAATCTCATTTAACGCCTTCTCAAATCCAGTTTCTCATAGAATAACAATCAAACATCGACTTTAACCAAGGTAAGTCTCGTTTAATTTTTAAATAAGGAATCAACTTTATTGATGTTCTACCACACAAAAGATAAGCAAGTTGATAAGTATATGCGTCTTTGGCCAATGCCAATAATACATAGTTAATTTTTTCTATCAATTACTTAAACATAATTTAATCTGAACTATAAAAAAAAGTTTCATCGAAAAAGAAAATGTAAAGGCATACAGCATTTGTGCAAAACATTGGCTACCAGTATATTAACATTATACGTAAATAATAAATAAATAGATACTTGACTATAGTGCACATGTTTCATAGCGAAATAATAGTTTTTCATACGCTGCTGTTTTTATGCTCCCCCAAAATTTTTGGGGGGAGCATATAGTCGCCGCTTCGTCTGTCCGTGCGTGTGTCCGTCCGTGCACAATTTTTGTCCGGGCTATTTCTCAGCAATTAATGACCGGAATTCTATTAAACTGTATGTGAATCTTCACTACCAAGAGGAGATGTGCATATTGTCTGCCGGTTCTGGTCGGATGATTTTTCACAGAGTTGTGGCCCTTTGAAGTTTTCTATAAACTGTACATATAGTGCAATCCTTGTCCCCCAAACAACTGACTGGAATTCAATGAGGCTTTATGGGAAGCTTAACTACCTCGAGGAGATGCGCATGTTATTTGTGGGTTCTGGTTATATGATTTATTTAGAAGGTTATGGTCATTTGAAATTTTAAAGTTGCGAAACCATCCATTGTATTATTTTGTACAAAGTTATGCCCCTCAAGACGTTTCCTTTTATCTGAATATATAGTGCAATATTGTGACAAAAAAACCTTTGGGGAGCATCACCCGTCTCCGACGGTTTCTTGTACAACGTCATTTTCACTGCGGTCAACCAAAATACTTCATAAATGTGTATTATCAATGAAATATGACTACTGTTTAAACCAAGCAGCTGTTTTACGAATCAAAATCATATTAAATAAAAACTTGTCGCCAATTTATCAAACATGTCAGTTTTCTGGACAAAGAGATTGAAGAAAAAAACTTCTGTGTTTACGAGGGAATTCATTATCGATCGGTTTAAATGTTATTGTCCAAGGTATATTTATACAAGGCGCTGTGCTTCGACAAAGTGTGCATCAGTGTATCCAGAACACGTAGGATCAGATCAGTGTATCCAGAACACGTAGGGTCAGGTTCTACGCTAAATCATTTTAAAAACGAAAGAACGCGAAGATAAAATCAAAAATCTGCAAACGCTATTTTAGATGGCGGCGATTTGCGAACCAAATTGACGATAAAACAGCAATCACAGAAACTACAGAAACTATATCAGGATAGAGAAATTCTTGTTCTTATACACTAGTTATATTACAGAGCACCAACTATAAACACAATGATAAAAACCCGGATCACTGCCTTGGAACGGTCAATACAAAACTTGTTGGGGCTGATGTCTCGCCATACCTCAAACTTACATCAGAATTAATCACGTACCAAGCGAGGGTCTAAATGTTTATTAATAAAATATTTCAAATGAAAATGAACACCTAAATGCCAAAAATTTACGCGGGAAATGTATAATACACACATAATTTTAGTTTACTTCTGTCGTTTCTATCGCAAATCCAACAAGAACGATTAGGAGATAGGTTTTAAAGGTATAAGTATGCAAAGAAATATGGTCCATTAGTTTAAATTACCGGTAAACTTTCAAGTTAGCGGAGTATCCACCAACAAAATGTATAATCATTATAGTCATGTAAAGTACATTGATAAGCGCTAAATAAGTCTCTTATAATCAGGGATGGCATCGAATACCTATATCAGTATTCGAATATTCGCAAATCCATTCAGTCGAATATTCAAATATTCGCAGTAAACGGCTTGATTGATTTAAATTATATTACTCAGTTTCGTATCCAGTAGGGATATTAAACATTAATTGACACAGAAATACAATTGAATATACAATTGTTGTGGCGAGAAATAGAAACTTTGAAAAAGCCTATGTTGGCAAAATATATCAGAAGAGTGAAACTTGTTCTGTGTTAAATTACATTGTTTTGTAAGTTATATCCGTTAGCTGAATACAAGGCTGTTTATTAACGTTGCTATCGAATAATTATATTGCTGTCGGCTAATACTTTGACCGATACTGTAATCGGGCACAAATAGAAGGAAAAACATCATGCCATAGAATTTTATTTTTAATTGAAATTTTAAATTGATATTATGGGCATATAACAGTTTATAGGTGTCTATCACAACCGTTGTTTATTTTTGGTGTTTTCACTTCATATACACTTATATTTGTTAATGCAGCATCAACATACTAAAATAATATCTTGGAAAGAGAAAATTAATGCATTTGAATATCAATCGTACTTTCGTTTGACAACTGATCATGCATGTACGATGTGATACTAAATTTAGTTTAAGTGCAGATTCGTTCATACGACACAATGACACAATTTTTTTTACGGATCATTTTTATTAACAACTGGTAGCAAGATAAGTTGAAGATAATGGGTCAGTTACCACATTTTAACTAACTCTTTTGACCTGTTAATTCTTTTCAGCTCAATCCAACAGTAAAAAATGCCCATAATATCACTTTAAAGTAACGATAGCATGTACGTTTATAAAGAAACATATCAATAAGGCATGCAAAGTACACCAAATATTCAAGAAAAAAATGTAAGGAAAAACATCATATCATAGAATTTTATTTTTAGTTGAAATTTTAAAATAACGATGTCATGTACGTTTATAAAAAGAAACATGTCAATAAGTTATGCAAAGTAAAAAATATGACGGCTGTTTGACTTTATTACTAGCACTTTCCAGTGAACCAGGATGCTTAACAGTGACATGATTCCACAGATTTGTAGTAGACCGCGCATATGCAAAACTAACTTTACACACATTACACGTTGCAGTATTCTTATCCATAGACCGTGTAAAGTATTTTCATACTTCCGATGGGGCTGGTGGCATTTTCATATTTAAATTATGATCTCTTATCACAAATAATTGTTCTGAAGTTTTCTATCAAAAATTTTCTTTTTGAATTAATATCATTTGTTAAATTTGAGTAATTCACATATTTTAATGTCAGTTCAAACTGTGATCAAAAAAACTAAATTATTATTCGCCAATCAATTGAAGCCCTTAATTTTCACCTTATTGACAATTGGTCATTAAATATTAGGGCAAGTACATTTGAACAAAAAAAATGCGATTATTCGAATATCAATTCTGTTATTCGAATACTGACTATTCAATCGAATATTTGAATAATTGCCATCCCTACTTATAATTCATTTAATGAATGGCCAATGCTTAATCTATAGCTTTATATATGCATTGTGAAAATTGTAAATATTGGATGAGACTAAATTAAACTATAAACATAAAAAAAACAAAAAACAAATGTCAATCAATTTAGGCCCAAGAAAGATTGTCACCATCAGCCCGACCATTCACACTGATATTCACTATATTCATGGCTCATTTGATATTTAAAACAATATTTTATTTATTGTATAAATATGGTTTTACATAGTTAATATTTCTTAATCATTGAATTCACGTTGTTCAAGTTGGTATGTGATATCTTTTAAAAATGTGTTCTGGTTTAATTATAGTATACTCTGTAAACGTTTTACAATCTTATATTTCTGTCAAAACTCATATTGATTGGTTTTGCACATCATACATGCTATAATTGTTATATGTTGATGTGCTTTATACTAAACCATTACGAAAGTGAGACGGTCATAAACTGTCCGTCCGACAGTCCTACGACTTTCTGTCAATCTATTGCTTACAATTGACAAAAACAGGGATATAATTATGTTCGTTCAAAAAATATTGCAGATACCGTTGCAGTTAAATGAATATAAGCATTCATTGCAGCTGTACGAATAAATTATGTACATAACCAACAAACACACTTTAACTTCACTACATCGTTTAGAACGAAACAAAAAATAGTCAAGTCTTCTTGAAGAATACTAGTATCCACTGCTGTTAATATAATCCATAAACGTTGTATTTGTATTTGACGTGATTAATATATACAAAAACAGCTCTAGATAGCTTGCTCACATGAAGTAGCAAGTAAAAAGTATACAGATTTGAATTTCGTTCAGTTCAATAGAAAATGAAATATTCTTTCCAGCCAATTGAGCTAAATATGGACGTTTTATTTTTGTAATATGATAGGAAACCCGTTTTCATTTGACTAAGAACAAAAATAGCGTAAATAATAGTATTAGATATAGAACAATACTCTGTCAGGCTATTAACTAGCTATACTGTGGGTTTCATCCCTGATTATCGGTAAATTATCAGCTAGTTTGATTCTAAAACGAGACTTGATATAATTAACAGAACTCGAACTCAATCATTTATTTACATACATACAAGTCAAGAAAACAATTGATTATACAATGAACAGACTTATCTTTACAATACGTTGTTAGATAATTCTTAAAGTGGAGACTATCTTTTAAATGCCCCGATTAATATGCAAAACGAATAATTGTTTTACTTGATTATCAAAATGGTTATTATATGAATTGATAACCATTCTAATCGACACAATATCTTTTCATGATGTTTTTACAAATAAAAACAAAAACAACAACTGAAATATCAAGAATCTTTAAAATGTAAAATACAAACAACATACAGCAAATAATGTTTAAGGCACTATAAAACGACCTTGGACTGTAAAAAAATATTATTTTTTTTAATCCGTTTTTTCTTGACCGTTTTTAAATACGTCATTGTTATCATCTAATGGCTTAAAAATACCATTCCATTTTCTGAGTTTAGTATTTGACGAAAGTATAATTTCGAGCACAATAATACTTGGTAAACAAACCATAGTATCGCCGGGCGGTGGCAAGTGTTCAGCCGCTCCGAAACAAGAAACCAGGCCCTGTCGCAATGAAGGCGTGTGCTGTACCCATTTATGCCCAGCGTCTGGGTCTGCGCTGTTTGCTTAAAGGAACTTCTGTGAGAAATATTAAAAATATAGAAATAAATATACTAGACATTCCTAACTTTAGAAATAAATTGATCCAATTTAGAAGGATGGGAGAGTCCACTAGGCATAAATGGGTTAACCGAGTGAGCTGACATGATCACGCATACATCACCGGTCACATATAAGACCGGTACCGTGATATTCTGCTCTGTCAAAGTGGAATTCACTCTTGCATTCCATTCACATAAAACAATGTAAACCTGAGCCCGACGCCTTTGAGGAGAAAAGCAAGTTTAGCATTTTTGTAAACGTTTTTTTGCACGATTTCTTTATTAAAAGAAAAGTACCAGGAACGCCTATACGTCATATAACAAGTCTCGGTACCGTGACATTCTTATCTGTCAATAAATTCTGTTTAAATATATGTCGATTATCAAACTACACGACTATGGAAAACCTGCGTCGGACTCAACGGCGATAGAGGACAAGTTCTTGATTCTTCCCAATATCGCGTCAACGTCTCTGGCGGTAATTGATGTGATGTTATAACGGAATTTCTGTACACACATGGCGAAGAATTTACAAACATGTTTGAGAAGCCTGCTAGATTGACCGGCGATACGCCAAATTTGTTAACACAAATCGCGACATAAACATCCTCTAAATAAAAGAATGGTATATTCCTGGCCACTTTAACAATATTGCCAACGACATCAGTTGACAACAGGTACCCTGTGCCGCTGCACATGGCTGGGAACAAAGGTTTCCTATACTGTGTTATAGACACGTACCACTTAGATGAAGTCTGTCTATGTGGGGAACTTGGTCCCCAACAAAAACCGCCCATGAAATTTCTTTTCGGAGCAGCTTGTAACAAAATAGGCAACACCTCGGTATTAATAAACATATCGTCGTCAGTTTTCATAACATATTTTGCATTTGAGCAATGCGTATGGCTCCATTTTAATCCTGTCATTGTTTTATATGTAAGATTTGCATAGGTGTCGCGAAAATCTGCTTGAATAATATCATTGAATTTTCCACTCTCTTCCAACAGTAAGAAATTGTCATTTTTGTTCAAATTGTTTCCGATGACGAAGGCGAGGCGAATGATAGAATTCATTGAGTTACAAAGTGACCCCCATGTGGAGCGGATTGATTCCCGGGCCAACCTGTTAGTAACAGATGATAAAACAACTATTAACAAGTTCACTCTGCCGCCGTCACAAAGTCGATCTGGAGATATCATTGAGGTAAAGTCCATTGGAAAACAGTTAGAGCACTCATCAGGCCTGCCATCAGAGTTGTCATAGGGCAGCGTGCTTGTTATCCTTGTTGGCAACTTTACGGACGTCATTGTTGCGAAAAGTCGACTTAAGTCGATGTTGAATGTTCGGTTTGAACGAACAGCGATAGTGGTGCTTCCTATCGGCGTCATTGATGTGCCATTTTCGATAGTGTTAAATCTTATTGGCTGCATTGATGTGCCATTGGCAACTGTAGTGACTCTTACAAGCTTCGTTGATGCACCATTGAGAAATGCACTTTTTGTGACATTGCGTTGGTGTAACGATACGGTATATTGTTTTGTAGGGTTATAAGTGACGTCATGTGTTGAAAACATCTTCTCTGTTTTAAATAAATCGAACAACTGATTTTGAGTCCAATTACCTTTTTGCAGTTTAGCAAATCTATCGGCTGCTACCTCGAACCGGAAAACTGAAAGACGCCGCGCATCAAGCCACGTGTAGGTCAGTGATACAACAATCAACCCCATGAATATGGCAATGATGGCGAAAACGGTCTTAGTGCGCTGAAGGTTGAAATTCATGATTCCAATGTGTATCGCCCTTCAGAGTCACACGGTCTGTCTTCAACACAACGGAAACAGTATATGGTCCTTCAGAGTTACACGGTCTGTCTTCAACACAACGGAAACAGTATATGGTCCTTCAGAGTTACATGGTCTGTCTTCAACACAACGGAAACAGTATATGGTCCTTCAGAGTTACACGGTCTGTCTTCAACACAACGGAAACAGTATATGGTCCTTCAGAGTTACACGGTCTGTCTTCAACACAACGGAAACAGTATATGGTCCTTCAGAGTTACACGGTCTGTCTTCAACACAACGGAAACAGTATATGGTCCTTCAGAGTTACACGGTCTGTCTTCATCATAACGGGAACATTATATGGTCCTTCAGAGTTACACGGTCTGTCTTCAACACAACGGAAACAGTATATGGTCCTTCAGAGTCACACGGTCTGTCTTCAACACAACGGAAACATTATATGGTCCTTCAGAGTTACACGGTCTGTCTTCAACACAACGGAAACATTATATGGTCCTTCAGAGTCACACGGTCTGTCTTCAACACAACGGAAACAGTATATGGCCCTTCAGAGTTACATGGTCTGTCTTCATCATAACGGGAACATTCTGGAACATAAAATCGATTGCAGCTAAGTTTTATTCAAATCCCCATAGTTTCTAAAAGCATCTAATTTTTAACCGTTAATTACATCTAAAATAGTTGACTACCATGAGTGTGTGAGCGTGTATCGCTGGGTGGTGAAAAGTGTGAAGCCAGTTCTGGATTCGAAATCGGGACATCTCGCAAACAAGGAGAGTGTTCTACTGAGCGAGCTTACCGGGCCGATAACTTAGCTAATCATCTCCAAGTTCTGTACCGTGACACATGTGTGCGTCAGATTGAGTGATATTATTTATCCACCTGATATATGTTCCTACATGACACTTGCATGCTTAGAAAAAGCTGTTCATCGGTAATGACTTCGTTGAAATTAATACCCATGAATAAAAATACTTCCTTATGTCGAAAAATGCTTGCGCGTTGTTACTAAGCCTTTAATCGTACAACGGTTTTACAATGCAGATTCACGTGTCCTCATCACCAATGACTTTTCATACTTTGGTTAATTATAACCGGCGGTGGTGGTGGTGGTGGTGGTTGGTGGTGGTGGTGGTGGTGGTGGTGGTGGTGGTGGTGGTGGTGGTGGTGGTGGTGGTGATGGTGGTGGTGATGGTGGTGGTGGTAGTGGTGGTGGTGGTGGTGGTGGTGGTGTGGTGGTGGTGGTGTGGGTGGGGGGTGGGGGTGGTGGGGGTGTTGGGGGTGGTGGTGGTGGTGGGGTGGTGGGGGTGGTGGTGGGGGTGGTGGGGGGTGGGGGTGGGGGTGGGGTGGGGTGGGGGGTGGGGGTGGGGGTGGTGGTGGTGGTGGTGGTGGTGGTGGTGGTGGTGGTGGTGGTGGTGGTGGTGGTGGTGGTGGTGGTGGTGGTGGTCGTCGTCGCGTCGTAGTAGTCGTAGTAGTAGTCGTAGGTAGTAGGTAGTAGTAGTAGTAGTAGTAGTAGTAGTAGTAGTAGTAGTAGTTGGTAGTAGTAGTAGTATAAGTCATAACACATTTCAGATATTTTTACGTTTAGGTCGGAATACCGGATGATGTCGCTTTCATTTTTTACAGAGGACATCTTATCGTGATCAGTATATATACTAAAGGAAGTTATCAATATTAAGTCAACACTTGATGACTCTTGTCTTATTTCCGGTATATAACTATACAAGTGCATAGTTAAATGCATGTTTCGCACATATTCACTATACATGATTCATATCCAGAGAGAGATTCTTTAACATTAATACAACTTTTTTCTATTGTTACAAAGACGATTCATCTAATTATATATTTGGAACTTTTGCTTTTACACTATATAGGTCTCGCCCTGTGAAAATACATGTTTGATACATGTGCGTAAAGTGTCGTCACAGCTTAGCCTGTGCCTGTCAGCACAGGCTTATCAGGGAGAATACTTTCCGCTTAATCGTATTGTTCTCTCTACCCAGGTGTATAAATGGGTACCTGTGAGGAATAAAAGTCAATGTTCCGTGGCTGCATACTGCGCCGAATGTAAACGGACGACTGATATCCCAGTGATCGGGGGGCAAATGTCAAAGTCGATTGAGTATGTATATAGTAATCAGACTATAAACACATGCATTTGCATTTTTGCATTTGCATTTTTAAATGAAGACTCTTCTTGACGAAAATCCAGGTTGGGCGGAAAGTTTAGTCTATTTTTATCCTGTGTGGAAACATGCTAATCTGAGACGACACTAAACTCACATACATTAAACCCCATTTTCTTTTCACAGAGCGAGGCTCATATATATGTTCAGAGTATATCCCAGTTACAATCACTTTATTTAATTGTTGACATGAACTACTATGAACTGATTAGATGCGTACCTCAATTTATTGTTGCGTTATTCATAATGCCCATACTGAAATACCACATAATTGTCTGGCATCATAATAATTAGTTCTGACCATTTCAATATTTAATGACCCGTTATAAGTATGACACATACAGGTAAGAATCAGTTTTGTGCATCTCGTTTTGTATTTTGCCTCTCGCTATATTACTATATATCAGCTTACTTGTAGGTTACAGACCATGCTTTTTAAATATTTTAGCCGCAATGTACCTTACTGGAAACATTTGAACCTGCAGATCAGAATTGAAACCTGTCAATGCGTTTCATATCAGTGGACAGGAATCTGGATAATTTATCATGTGTTTGTCTCCACTGTAAAAATGGAATATATAGGATGTGTGTTTTTTCAGTTTTAATGTGTGTGTTTTGATTCCAAACCGATGACATCCGGCATATATGATGTGTTAATTTGTTGGAATGAAATAGTGTATCTGGAGTGTTTGAAGACTTTCGTGGATTTTACCATTATGCACACATGTAATTAATTCCTTTTCAGAATCAAACATTTGCGCCATATTTCTTTTAGCATTGTTTGTTATATAAACTTATGCTCATTTAATAGTAAGGCGCACAGGACAATTTAGCAGGACGACTGCTACTTATGATTTTATGAACTTTACAAGTTTGTAGTGCCTAAATTATACATTCGTTAATGTTAATTTAAAGTAATAAGTGTAAGGCACTTAACGCGGATGAATATTAGGACTTTTGTGTGATGATAAGTGATATGTGTGAATGTGTGAATTCGTGCAACATAATATAAAGACTTTCAAGTAATAAGTTGGATAATGAAAGAAGAGTTTGTGGATATGCCTATTAAACAATGTGTTTACTTTGCATATGACCAAATGTATATTCATGTTTTCATATAATCAAACACTTACTATGTTTTAAATATAATGCATGGCGTTGGAGATCAAGTTTTAGAAGAATATTATTTCTTTGAATGTGTTTCTTGAAAATTAAAAGGACAGTACTGTTAATGATTCATTATATTGATGAATAAATCTGTGAATTTTGTATTGAAAAGTTATTTGCAATACAAGTCAATGTATATGGATATTTCTTGTCATGTTATGTAGTATTTACAAGTGATATTCCTTGTTGTGGAAAATGTTTCTAATCGTGTTCAAGTAATTTTAAAGGGATGATTCATATAATGTTATGTATTATCGCAAGTTATCATCATCTCATAGTAAAATTCCTTGTTTTGAAGAAGGTTTCTAAGCTTAGTATTAATAATACATATGCCTTGTAGTTAATTTGAACTGCAGATTGTGAAGTAATATTACATTCATGTAAAGTGTTTGGATATAAAGGTTTAACATGTTGTGAGTGTGAATCTGGCTGTTTAGTCATATATACAACTATTTGGCTTAATTGAGGACAATTAAGAAGCTAAGGTGAGGGGAGTGTTGTAATTTTTATCCCCACGCTTTTTGAAAAAAAAGGTGGGGATATTGTGGTTATCTCCGCCGTCCGTCCGTCCGTCCGTCTGTCTGTCTGTCTGTCTGTCCGTCCGTCCTGGTCACTATCTCCTCCTACACTAAAAGCACTAGAACCTTGAAACTTACACACATGGTAGCTATGAGCATATGTGCGACCCTGCACTATTTGGAATTTTGATCTGACCCCTGGGTCAAAAGTTATAGCGGTTGGGGTGGGGCCGCGTCAGAAATTATCACTCATTTTTTTTAGGTTATTTTACATTTACTTCTTTATTTCTACACCGATTCACTTCAAATTGCTACTGGACCTCTCTTATGACAATACGGTCAATCTCAACCATGCATGGCCCCATTCCCAACCCTGGGGCGCCCCGCCCACATAGGCCACACCCACCAAAAATTTCCATTTACTATAATTTTTTCATTTCTACACGGATTCACTTCAAATTGATACTGAACTTTTGTTATGACATTAGGGTCAATCTCAACTATGCATGGCCCCAATCCCAACCCTGGGGCGCCCGCCCACATAGGCCACACCCACCAAAAAATTCCATTTACTATAATTTTTTCATTTCTACACGGATTCACTTCAAATTGATACTGAACTTCTCTTATGACATTAGGGTCAATCTCAACTATGCATGGCCCCATAACCAACCCTGGGGCCCCGCCCACATAGACCACACCCACCCAAAATTGCCTTTACTATAATTTCTTCATTTCTACACCGATTCTCTTCAAATTGATATTGAACTTCTCTTATGACAATACAGTCAATCTCAACTATGCATGGCCCCATTACCAACCCTGGGGCGCCCCGCCCACATAGACCACACCCACCCAAAATTGCCTTTTACTATAATTTCTTTATTTCTACACCGATTCACTTCAAATTGATACTGAACCTCTCTTATGACAATACGGTCAATCTCAACTATGCATGGCCCCATTACCAACCCTGGGGCCCCGCCCACATAGACCACACCCGCCCAAAATTGCCTTTTACTATAATTTCTTCATTTCTACACCGATTCACTTCAAATTGATACTGAACTTCTCTTATGACAATACGGTCAATCTCAACTATGCATGGCACAATTACCAACCCTGGGGCGCCCTGCCCACATATGTCACACCCACCCAAAATTGCCTTTTACTATAACTTCTTCATTTCTACACCAATTCACTTCTTATTGATGATGAACTTCTCTTATGACAATACGGTCAATCTCAGCTATGCATGGCCCCATTACCAACCCTGGGGCACACCTAGGTCAAACATTCGGCGTGGGGATGCGCGTCGGCCTCTGCCGCGCCATTTCTAGTTAATATC
Source organism: Dreissena polymorpha (assembly GCF_020536995.1). Classification (NCBI taxonomy): domain Eukaryota; kingdom Metazoa; phylum Mollusca; class Bivalvia; order Myida; family Dreissenidae; genus Dreissena; species Dreissena polymorpha. The sequence continues at coordinate 100,597,408 of NC_068358.1, read as the reverse complement.
TGCACTCAATTTAGACTGCTTTGTTTGATGCCATGGGGGCATGGTGGACATGTGTTATCAGAACAGGATACCATGTGGTCATCATTTCATAATAATGTCTAGTCTGGTGTGTTGCTCTGCAAAGTCAGTTTGACAAATATTTCAACAGTTGCAATAATAAAGATCAATTAAATGTTAGGTCCTATCAGTGTCTGTCCATACATCCAAATATGGGAGGGTGGGCAGATTTGTATGAAAAGCCAGGGTCTTTGAGGGAGCATGGAGAGAGTAGAATGAAATGTAGAGATGTAAAGATACAAGTAGTAGGAGAGAGTTAGTGGCAGTTTGAGAGAGAATGGATTTTACCTAGATTGTGAAGACAGTTAACAAATAAACATTATTGGTGTATATATGTATTCTCGTAGTGTGTAAATAAAATGTAGAGTCTATATACTGTGTTGTGAAGTTATGAACTTGTCCCCTGAAAATTGTAACAACACACACAAATCAATGAGTATTCTACAATGCTCTACAATTCTACAATATACCGCCCCTTGAACCGGCCATGAAATGCTTCATATTAAAAGATACCGTTTCAAAACAGAACATGCAAAAACTGTAACGTTGTTGATGACGAATTTCATTTTTACTGGAATGCCAATGTTAATTTATTCAAGTAACAAGTATATAAATAAATATTATTGTAAGAACACAAACATGATCCAGTTTATTTACCTCTTACAGATTGACATTGAAAAAAGTACGAAATCTATCCATTTTTTGTTTTAAAGCTTTTAAATTGAGAGCTGACTTATGTTATCAATAGTTTCACTCCATTTCCTTACTTTTATGTGTTTACTTAATATCTAAACAAAAAAAAAATACGATAAAGTGTATACAAACTTGTTGTATTAAGACTTTGATCTAGGTTCTGTTTAAAACCTGCACGTCATTGACCATCTGTGTATATATTTTGTTGTAATATGTGTGTATTCAATGGCTTAAAGCCTAATGTATGATGAAATAAACTCTAACTTCTATTAAATTTAACCAAACTTACCAGAATAAAGTGATGAAAGCTTTAAGTAAATGTACTTCAATCCGATTAAAACTGATCGTATTCAATCAGTAAACTAGAAATTATCAACGTTAGCCCCGAAAGGTTGCAAAATTAAAGATATCCAATTTTCTATCATGAAATGCAAAGTTGTGTTTATTGAGAAATAAGAACAACCATTAAAAGTGGGTAAATCATTTCAACAAGCACTACTCTTAAAGCGAAAGAAAGTAACTTGTTCCGTGAATAAAATGGTAGAAGGCATTTCTGCAGGTTCTTAGACAATTAAAATCCATAAAATCATTAATTCGAAATAATGTTTCCACTCACTTGTCGAATTGTTAAATGATTTATTTCATTTTAGAAATATTAAACGCGACATATATCAAAATATCTGTATTGTCGACCTCCAGGTATAATAAAAGAATTAAATAAATATTGAGTTTAAAAGATTAAAGATTAAAAATTAAGATTACAAAATAAACGATTTGCAAGTTATGCATGCTATTAAAATTATAATCGTTGTAACGATTGTTTGAAACACAATCATTGACAATTCTAAAACAAAACGAATGTTTTAATTTGAAACAAGCCATGTCAATAACAGAAGCATCATTTACCTGCCATGATCAATACTATCCTTCGTGTCTGACTACATACTTCACAGTTACACAAATGAAATTGCATCGTAACTCACATGGTCCGCAGATAAAAGTTTTAAGATAACGAACGGCCAAGTGGCCATATATAGCTTTCAATACAAGAGGATAAGAAACGGCTTCATTTCAGTCAAAATGCTGCACGAAACATTCGAAAGGTTTTTGGATGAAAATACGTTGAAAAGATAAATGCATTTATATGAATTTACTTTATTTGGCTAAACATATTAAATTTATATGGGCGCAATCTGACTAATACTTATTTGTTATTTTGCTGTTGTTTTTTCTCGCCGATTATTCTATCGGAACAGGAATCTATATATTTAATTTCGCTCGCAGGTTGATAATGTATTCCTTCGAACTACTGATCAAAGTGTTGTCGCGTTATCGATGGAGATTAGGTCTGGAGATTCTAACCCATTTATGCCTAGTGGACTCTCCCATCTTTCTAAATTGGATCAATTTATTTCCAAAATTAGGGATATCTATTATATTTATTTCTATATTAAGAATACTTCTTACAGAAATTCCTTTAAGCAAACAGCGTAGACCCCGATGAGACGCCGCGTCATGCGGCGTCTCGTCTGGGTCTAAGCTGTTTGCCAATGCCTTTTTTCTAGACGCTGGGCATAAATGGGTTAAATAAAATAAAAAATTCATAAGACGATGATGAAAGGAACCACTGGTATTGTTAGCGAGATATCTGATGAGGGCGATACACGGCCTAATGCTCTGGGGATTCGGCTTAATGTGAAACAATCGTCATAGTAATAATAATTTACTGGTCATAACACTTAAAGGGATCTTTTCACGCTTTGGTAAATTGACAAAATTGAAAAAAGTTGTTTCAGATTCGCAAATTTTCGTTTTAGTTATGATATTTGTGAGGAAACAGTAATACTGAACATTTATCATGGTCTAATAGAGCCATTATATGCATCTTTTGACGATTTTAAAACCTAAAAATTATAAAGCGTTGCAACGCGAAACGATTGAATAATTTGGAGAGTTCTGTTTTTGTCGTTAAATTTTGTGAAACTAGAAAGATTGCTTATATAAGGTATAAAATACGTTCAGCATGTGTACTCGGCGGAATAGCTCAGTAGGCTAAAGCGTTTTTACTTCAGGACTCTGGCAGGACTCCAGGGGTCACTGGTTCGAAAATGTGTTCTGGTTTAATTATAGTTTGCTCTGTTAACGTTTTACAATCTTATATTTCTGTCAAAACTCATATTGAATGGTTTTGCACATCATACATGCTATTATTGTTATATGTTAATGTGCTTTATTGTAAACCATTACGAAAGGGAGACGGTAATAAACTGTCCGTCCGTCAGTCCTCCGACTTTCTGTCAATCTATTGCTTACAATGGACAAAAACACGGATTTTACTATTGTCCGTTCAAAAAATATTGCAGATACCGTTGCAGTTAAATGAATATAAGCATTTATTGCAGCTGTACGAAAACATTATGTACATAACCAACAAACACACTTTAACTTCACTACATCGTTTAGAACGAAACAAAAATAGTGAAGTCTTCTTGAAGAATACTTGTACCCACTGCTGTTAATATAATCCATAAACGTTGTATTTGTGTTTGACGTGATTAATATATACAACAACAGCTCTAGATAGCTTGCTCACATGAAGTAGCAAGTGAAATGTATACAGATTTGAATTTCGTTCAGTTCAATAGAAAATTAAATCTTCTTTCCAGCCAATGGAGCTAAATATGGACGTTTTATTTGTAGCATGATAGGAAACCCGTTTTCATTTGACAAAGAACAAAAATAGCGTAAGTAATAGTATTGGATATAGAACAATACTCTGTCAGGCTATTAACTAGCTATGATGTGGGTTTCATCCCTGATTATCTGTAAATTAGCAGCTAGTTTGATTCTAAACCGAGACTTGATATAATTAACAGAACTCGAACTCAATCATTTATTTACATACATACAAGTCAAGAAAACAATTGATTATACAATGAACAGACTTATCTTTACAATACGTTGTTAGATAATACTTATAGTGGAGACTATCTTTAAAATGCCCCGATAAATATGCAATAAAACGAATAATTGTTTTACTTGATTATCAAAATGGTTATTATATAAATTGATAACCATTCTAATCGACACAATATCTTTTCAAGATGTTTTTACAAATAAAAACAAAAACAACAACTGAAATATAAAGAATCTTTAAAATGTAAAATACAAACAGCATACAGCAAATAATGTTTAAGGCACTATAGAACGACCTTGGACTGTACAAAAATATTTGTTTAAAAAATCCGTTTTATCTTGACCATTTTTAAATACGTCATTGTTATCATCTAATGGCTTAAAAATCCCATTCCATTTTCAGAGTTTAGTATTTGACGTAAGTATAATTTCGAGCACAATAATACTTGGTAAACAAACCATAGTATCACCGGGCGGTGGAAAGTGTTCAGCCGCTCCAAAACAAGAAACCAGGCCCTGTCGCAATGAAGGCGTGTGCTGTACCCATTTATGCCTAGTGTCTGGGTCTGCGCTGTTTGCTAAAAGGAATTTCTGTGAGAAATATTACAAATATAGAAATAAATATACTAGACATTCCTAACTTTAGAAATAAATTGATCCAATTTAGAAGAATGGGATAGTCCACTAGGCATAAATGGGTTAACCGAGTGAGCTGACATGACCACGCATACATCACCGGTCACATATAAGACCGGTACCGTGATATTCTGCTCTGTCAAAGTGGAATTCACTCTTGCATTCCACTCACATTAAACAATGTAAACCGGAGCCCGACGCTTTTGAGGAGAAAAGCAAGTTTAGCATTTTTGTAAACGTTTGTTTGCACGATTTCTTTATTTAAAGAAAGCTACCAGGAACGCCTATACGTCATATAACAAGTCTCGGTACCGTGACATTCTTATCTGTCGATAAATTCTGTTTAAATATATGTCGACTATCAAACTACACGACTATGGAAAACCTGCGTCGGCCTCAACGGCGATAGAGGACAAGTTCTTGATTCTGCCCAATATCGCGTCAACGTCTCTGGCGGTAATTGATGTGATGTTATAACGGAATTTCTGTACTCACATGGCGAAGAATTTACAAACATGTTTGAAAAGCCTGCTAGATTGACCGGCGATACGCCAAATTTGTTAACACAAATCGCGACATAAACATCCTCTAAATAAAAGAATGGTATATTCCTTGACACTTTAACAATATTGCCAACGACATCAGTTGACAACAGGTACCCTGTGCCGCTGCACATGGCTGGGAACAAAGGTTTCCTATACTGTCTTATAGACACGTACCACTTAGATGAAGTATGTCTATGTGGGGAACTTGGTCCCCAACAAAAACCGCCCATGAAATTTCTTTTCGGAGCAGCTTGTAACAAAATAGGCAACACCTCGGTATTAATAAACATATCGTCGTCAGTTTTCATAACATATTTTGCATTTGAGCAATGCGTATGGCTCCATTTTAATCCTGTCATTGTTTTATATGTAAGATTTGCATAGGTGTCGCGAAAATCTGCTTGAATAATATCATTGAATTTTCCACTCTCTTCCAACAGTAAGAAATTGTCATTTTTGTTCAAATTGTTTCCGATGACGAAGGCGAGGCGAATGATAGAATTCATTGAGTTACAAAGTGACCCCCATGTGGAGCGGATTGATTCCCGGGCCAACCTGTTAGTAACAGATGATAAAACAATTATTAACAAGTCGACTCTGCCGCCGTCACAAAGTCGATCTGGAGATATCATTGAGGTAAAGTCCATTGGAAAACAGTTAGAGCACTCATCAGGCCTGTCATCAGAGTTCTCATAGGGCAGCGTGCTTGTTATCCTTATTGGCACCTTTACGGACGTCATTGTTGTGGAAAGTCGACTTAAGTCGATGTTGAATGTTCGGTTTGAACGAACAGCGATAGTGGTGCTTCTTATCGGCGTCATTGATGTGCCATTTTCGATAGTGTTAAATCTTATTGGCTGAATTGATGTGCCATTGGCAACTGTAGTGACTCTTACAAGCTTCATTGATGCACCATTAAGAAATGCACTTTTTGTGACATTGCGTTGGTGTAACGATACGGTATATTGTTTTGTAGGGTTATAAGTGACGTCATGTGCTGCAAACATCTTCTCTGTTTTAAATAAATCGAACAACTGATTTTGAGTCCAATTACCATTTAGCACTTTAGCAAATCTATCGGCTGCTACCTCGAACCGGAAAACTGAAAGACGCCGCACATCAAGCCACGTGTAGGTCAGTGATACAACAATCAACCCCATAAATATGGCAATGATGGCGAAAACGGTCTTAGTGCGCTGAAGGTTGAAATTCATGATTCCAATGTGTATCGCCCTTCAGAGTCACACGGTCTGTCTTCAACACAACGGAAACAGTATATGGTCCTTCAGAGTTACACGGTCTGTCTTCAACACAACGGAAACATTATATGGTCCTTCAGAGTTACACGGTCTGTCTTCAACACAACGGAAACAGTATATGGTCCTTCAGAGTTACACGGTCTGTCTTCAACACAACGGAAACAGTATATGGTCCTTCAGAGTTACACGGTCTGTCTTCAACACAACGGAAACAGTATATGGTCCTTCAGAGTTACACGGTCTGTCTTCAACACAACGGAAACAGTATATGGTCCTTCAGAGTTACACGGTCTGTCTTCAACACAACGGAAACATTATATGGTCCTTCAGAGTTACACGGTCTGTCTTCAACACAACGGAAACAGTATATGGCCCTTCAGAGTTACATGGTCAGTCTTCATCATAACGGAAACAGTATATGGTCCTTCAGAGTTACACGGTCTGTCTTCAACACAACGGAAACATTATATGGTCCTTCAGAGTTACACGGTCTGTCTTCAACACAACGGAAACAGTATATGGCCCTTCAGAGTTACATGGTCAGTCTTCATCATAACGGGAACATTCTGGAACATAAAATCGATTGCAGCTAAGTTTTATTCAAATCCCCATAGTTTCTAAAAGCATCTAATTTTTAACCGTTAATTACATCTAAAATAGTTGACTACCATGAGTGTGTGAGCGTGTATCGCTGGGTGGTGAAAAGTGTGAAGCCAGTTCTGGATTCGAAACCGGGACATCTCGCTAACAAGGAGAGTGTTCTACTGAGCGAGCTTACCGGGCCGATAACTTAGCTAATCATCTCCAAGTTCTGTACCGTGACACATGTGTGCGTCAGATTGAGTGATATTATTTATCCACCTGATATCTGTTCCTACATGACACTTGCATGCTTAGAAAAAGCTGTTCATCGGTAATGACTTCGTTGAAATTAATACCCATGAATAAAAATACTTCCTTATGTCGAAAAATGCTTGCGCGTTGTTACTAAGCCTTTAATCGTACAACGGTTTTACAATGCATATTCACGTGTCCTCATCACCAATGACTTTTCATACTTTGGTTAATTATAAAAGAAAATACACGTTAACATAGTAGTAGTAGTTGTAGTAGTAGTAGTAGTAGTAGTAGTAGTAGTGGCGGTGGTGGTGGTGGTGGTGGTGGTGGTTTGTGGTGGTGGTGGTGGTGGCGGCGGAGGCGGCGGGCGGGTGGTGGTGGTGGTGGTGGTGTGGTGGTGGTGGTGGTGGTGGTGGTGGTGGTGGTGGTGGATGGTGGTGTGGTGGTGGTGCGTGGTGGTGGTGGTGGTGGTGGTGTGGTGGTGGTGGGGGGGTGGGGGGGGTGGGGGGTGTTTGGGGTGTGGGTGTGGTGGTGGTGTGGGTGGTGGGGTGGGGGTGTGGGGGTGGGGGTGGGGGTGGGGGTGGGGGTGGGGGTGGGGGTGGGGGTGGGGGTGGTTGGTGGTGTGGTGGTGTTGTGTGGTGGTGTGGTGGTGGCGTCGTCTTGTGTCGTCGTCTTAGTCGTACGTCGTATCTCGTTCAGTCTTCGTCGTCGTCGTCGGTCGTCGTCGTCGTCGTAGTCGTAGTTGGTCGTCGTCGTGTGTCTCCGTCATAACCACATTTCAGATATTTTTACGTTTAGGTAGGACTACCGGATGATGTCGCTTTCATTTTTTACAGAGGACATCTTATCGTGATCAGTATATATACTAAACGAAGTTATCAATATTAAGTCAACACTTGATGACTCTTGTCTTATTTCCGGTATATAACTATACAAGTGCATAGTTAAATGCATGTTTCACACATATTCACTATACATGATTCATATCCAGAGAGAGATTCTTTAACATTAATACAACTTTTTTCTATTGTTACAAAGACGATTCATCTAATTATATATTTGGAACTTTTGCTTTTACACTATATAAGTCTCGCCCTGTGAAAATACATGTTTGATACATGTACGTAAAGTGTCGTCACAGCTTAGCCTGTGCCTGTCAGCACAGGCTTATCAGGGAGAATACTTTCCGCTTAATCGTATTGTTCTCTCTACCCAGGTGTATAAATGGGTACCTGTGAGGAATAAAAGTCAATGTTCCGTGGCTGCATACTGCGCCGAATGTAAACGGACGACTGATATCCCAGTGATCGGGGGGCAAATGTCAAAGTCGATTGAATATGTATATAGTAATCAGACTATAAACACATGCATTTGCATTTTTGCATTTGCATTTTTAAATGAAGACTCTTCTTGACGAAAATCCAGGTTGGGCGGAAAGTTTAGTCTATTTTTATCCTGTGTGGAAACATGCTAATCTGAGACGACACTAAACTCACATACATTAAACCCCATTTTCTTTTCACAGAGCGAGGCTCATATATATGTTCAGAGTATATCCCAGTTACAATCACTTTATTTAATTGTTGACATGAACTACTATGAACTGATTAGATGCGTACCTCAATTTATTGTTGCGTTATTCATAATGCCCATACTGAAATACCACATAATTGTCTGGCATCATAATAATTAGTTCTGACCATTTCAATATTTAATGACCCGTTATAAGTATGACACATACAGGTAAGAATCAGTTTTGTGCATCTCGTTTTGTATTTTGCCTCTCGCTATATTACTATATATCAGCTTACTTGTAGGTTACAGACCATGCTTTTTAAATATTTTAGCCGCAATGTACCTTACTGGAAACATTTGAACCTGCAGATCAGAATTGAAACCTGTCAATGCGTTTCATATCAGTGGACAGGAATCTGGATAATTTATCATGTGTTTGTCTCCACTGTAAAAATGGAATATATAGGATGTGTGTTTTTTCAGTTTTAATGTGTGTGTTTTGATTCCAAACCGATGACATCCGGCATATATGATGTGTTAATTTGTTGGAATGAAATAGTGTATCTGGAGTGTTTGAAGACTTTCGTGGATTTTACCATTATGCACACATGTAATTAATTCCTTTTCAGAATCAAACATTTGCGCCATATTTCTTTTAGCATTGTTTGTTATATAAACTTATGCTCATTTAATAGTAAGGCGCACAGGACAATTTAGCAGGACGACTGCTACTTATGATTTTATGAACTTTACAAGTTTGTAGTGCCTAAATTATACATTCGTTAATGTTAATTTAAAGTAATAAGTGTAAGGCACTTAACGCGGATGAATATTAGGACTTTTGTGTGATAGTGATATGTGTGATTGTGTGAATTCGTGCAACATAATATAAAGACTTTCAAGTAATAAGTTGGATAATGAAAGAAGAGTTTGTGGATATGCCTATTAAACAATGTGTTTACTTTGCATATGACAAAATGTATATTCATGTTTTCATATAATCAAACACTTACTATGTTTTAAATATAATGCATGGCGTTGGAGATCAAGTTTTAGAAGAATATTATTTCTTTGAATGTGTTTCTTGAAAATTAAAAGGACAGTACTGTTAATGATTCATTATATTGATGAATAAATCTGTGAATTTTGTATTGAAAAGTTATTTGCAATACAAGTCAATGTATATGGATATTTCTTGTCATGTTATGTAGTATTTACAAGTGATATTCCTTGTTGTGGAAAATGTTTCTAATCGTGTTCAAGTAATTTTAAATGGATGATTCATATAATGTTATGTATTATCGCAAGTTATCATCATCTCATAGTAAAATTCCTTGTTTTGAAGAAGGTTTCAAAGCTTAGTATTAATAATACATATGCCTTGTAGTTAATTTGAACTGCAGATTGTGAAGTAATATTACATTCATGTAAAGTGTTTGGATATAAAGGTTTAACATGTTGTGAGTGTGAATCTGGCTGTTTAGTCATATATACAACTATTTGGCTTAATTGAGGACAATTAAGAAGCTAAGGTGAGGGGAGTGTTGTAATTTTTATCCCCACGCTTTTTGAAAAAAAAGGTGGGGATATTGTGGTTATCTCCGCCGTCCGTCCGTCCGTCCGTCCGTCCGTCTGTCTGTCTGTCTGTCCGTCCGTCCTGGTCACTATCTCCTCCTACACTAAAAGCACTAGAACCTTGAAACTTACACACATGGTAGCTATGAGCATATGTGCGACCCTGCACTATTTGGAATTTTGATCTGACCCCTGGGTCAAAAGTTATAGCGGTTGGGGTGGGGCCGCGTCAGAAATTATCACTCATTTTTTTAGGTTATTTTACATTTACTTCTTTATTTCTACACCGATTCACTTCAAATTGCTACTGGACCTCTCTTATGACAATACGGTCAATCTCAACCATGCATGGCCCCATTCCCAACCCTGGGGCGCCCCGCCCACATAGGCCACACCCACCAAAAATTTCCATTTACTATAATTTTTTCATTTCTACACGGATTCACTTCAAATTGATACTGAACTTTTGTTATGACATTAGGGTCAATCTCAACTATGCATGGCCCCAATCCCAACCCTGGGGCGCCCGCCCACATAGGCCACACCCACCAAAAAATTCCATTTACTATAATTTTTTCATTTCTACACGGATTCACTTCAAATTGATACTGAACTTCTCTTATGACATTAGGGTCAATCTCAACTATGCATGGCCCCATAACCAACCCTGGGGCCCCGCCCACATAGACCACACCCACCCAAAATTGCCTTTACTATAATTTCTTCATTTCTACACCGATTCTCTTCAAATTGATATTGAACTTCTCTTATGACAATACAGTCAATCTCAACTATGCATGGCCCCATTACCAACCCTGGGGCGCCCCGCCCACATAGACCACACCCACCCAAAATTGCCTTTTACTATAATTTCTTCATTTCTACACCGATTCACTTCAAATTGATACTGAACCTCTCTTATGACAATACGGTCAATCTCAACTATGCATGGCCCCATTACCAACCCTGGGGCCCCGCCCACATAGACCACACCCGCCCAAAATTGCCTTTTACTATAATTTCTTCATTTCTACACCGATTCACTTCAAATTGATACTGAACTTCTCTTATGACAATACGGTCAATCTCAACTATGCATGGCACAATTACCAACCCTGGGGCGCCCTGCCCACATATGTCACACCCACCCAAAATTGCCTTTTACTATAACTTCTTCATTTCTACACCAATTCACTTCTTATTGATGATGAACTTCTCTTATGACAATACGGTCAATCTCAGCTATGCATGGCCCCATTACCAACCCTGGGGCACACCTAGGTCAAACATTCGGCGTGGGGATGCGCGTCGGCCTCTGCCGCGCCATTTCTAGTTAATATCTGCACTCAATTTAGACTGCTTTGTTTGATGCCATGGGGGCATGGTGGACATGTGTTATCAGAACAGGATACCATGTGGTCATCATTTCATAATAATGTCTAGTCTGGTGTGTTGCTCTGCAAAGTCAGTTTGTCAAATATTTCAACAGTTGCAATAATAAAGATCAATTAAATGTTAGGTCCTATCAGTGTCTGTCCATACATCCAAATATGGGAGGGTGGGCAGATTTGTATGAAAAGCCAGGGTCTTTGAGGGAGCATGGAGAGAGTAGAATGAAATGTAGAGATGTAAAGATACAAGTAGTAGGAGAGAGTTAGTGGCAGTTTGAGAGAGAATGGATTTTACCTAGATTGTGAAGACAGTTAACAAATAAACATTATTGGTGTATATATGTATTCTCGTAGTGTGTAAATAAAATGTAGAGTCTATATACTGTGTTGTGAAGTTATGAACTTGTCCCCTGAAAATTGTAACAACACACACAAATCAATGAGTATTCTACAATGCTCTACAATTCTACAATATACCGCCCCTTGAACCGGCCATGAAATGCTTCATATTAAAAGATACCGTTTCAAAACAGAACATGCAAAAACTGTAACGTTGTTGATGACGAATTTCATTTTTACTGGAATGCCAATGTTAATTTATTCAAGTAACAAGTATATAAATAAATATTATTGTAAGAACACAAACATGATCCAGTTTATTTACCTCTTACAGATTGACATTGAAAAAAGTACGAAATCTATCCATTTTTTGTTTTAAAGCTTTTAAATTGAGAGCTGACTTATGTTATCAATAGTTTCACTCCATTTCCTTACTTTTATGTGTTTACTTAATATCTAAACAAAAAAAAATACGATAAAGTGTATACAAACTTGTTGTATTAAGACTTTGATCTAGGTTCTGTTTAAAACCTGCACGTCATTGACCATCTGTGTATATATTTTGTTGTAATATGTGTGTATTCAATGGCTTAAAGCCTAATGTATGATGAAATAAACTCTAACTTCTATTAAATTTAACCAAACTTACCAGAATAAAGTGATGAAAGCTTTAAGTAAATGTACTTCAATCCGATTAAAACTGATCGTATTCAATCAGTAAACTAGAAATTATCAACGTTAGCCCCGAAAGGTTGCAAAATTAAAGATATCCAATTTTCTATCATGAAATGCAAAGTTTTGTTTATTGAGAAATAAGAACAACCATTAAAAGTGGGTAAATCATTTCAACAAGCACTACTCTTAAAGCGAAAGAAAGTAACTTGTTCCGTGAATAAAATGGTAGAAGGCATTTCTGCAGGTTCTTAGACAATTAAAATCCATAAAATCATTAATTCGAAATAATGTTTCCACTCACTTGTCGAATTGTTAAATGATTTATTTCATTTTAGAAATATTAAACGCGACATATATCAAAATATCTGTATTGTCGACCTCCAGGTATAATAAAAGAATTAAATAAATATTGAGTTTAAAAGATTAAAGATTAAAAATTAAGATTACAAAATAAACGATTTGCAAGTTATGCATGCTATTAAAATTATAATCGTGTAACGATTGTTTGAAACACAATCATTGACAATTCTAAAACAAAACGAATGTTTTAATTTGAAACAAGCCATGTCAATAACAGAAGCATCATTTACCTGCCATGATCAATACTATCCTTCGTGTCTGACTACATAATTCACAGTTACACAAATGAAATTGCATCGTAACTCACATGGTCCGCAGATAAAAGTTTTAAGATAACGAACGGCCAAGTGGCCATATATAGCTTTCAATACAACAGGATTAGAAACGGCTTCATTTCAGTCAAAATGCTGCACGAAACATTCGAAAGGTTTTTGGATGAAAATACGTTGAAAAGATAAATGCATTTATATGAATTTACTTTATTTGGCTAAACATATTAAATTTATATGGGCGCAATCTGACTAATACTTATTTGTTATTTTGCTGTTGTTTTTTTCTCGCCGATTATTCTATCGGAACAGGAATCTATATATTTTATTTCGCTCGCATGTTGATAATGTATTCCTTCGAACTACTGATCAAAGTGTTGTTGCGTTATCGATGGAGATTAGGTCTGGAGATTCTAACCCATTTATGCCTAGTGGACTCTCCCATCTTTCTAAATTGGATCAATTTATTTCCAAAATTAGGGATGTCTATTATATTTATTTCTATATTAAGAATACTTCTTACAGAAATTCCTTTAAGCAAACAGCGTAGACCCCGATGAGACGCCGCGTCATGCGGCGTCTCGTCTGGGTCTAAGCTGTTTGCCAAGGCCTTTTTTCTAGACGCTAGGCATAAATGGGTTAAATAAAATAAAAAATTCATAAGACGATGATAAAAGGAACCACTGGTATTGTTAGCGAGATATCTGATGAGGGCGATACACGGCCTAATGCTCTGGGGATTCGGCTTAATGTGAAACAATCGTCATAGTAATAATAATTTACTGTTCATAACACTTAAACTGATGTTCGCATTGGAGACGCTTGAAATGTTTCGAAACGAGTTTTTACTTGAAATACAAACACACACAATCCATTTATTTCTGTCAACTTACATGATAAAAACTGACATGGCATAACCATAAACACCAATTTATGTCGTGATACTTTATTATATCGTATACTTTTCAATTATTACAGTTGAAAGCATATTTTCAATATCAGATAAACATGCGTCCTTACCAACTGTTACCAAAATTGATATCATGTAATGTTAAAAAAATCGTTTCGCCCCGGGAACAATTGCGTATCATACTGTATATTCTTAGATGTTGGTACGAAACTCTTCCTTTTTTCAGATAAAACGGCAATTGAAGCTGAAGAGAAATATGAAAAAGTGTTGTCATTGAGTAAGCTTTATTTTTAACTCTCTGATTATACTCCTTTAATTGACGTTTCGGCATAATGCCTTTATCAAAACATTGGAAATTATATGTTAACTACATTTTTACGTCTTTTGACTGCACAATTTAAATAACAAAGAAAAATGTTTTTAAACGTCAAATGACGTTGTACATGATGACGTCATAAATGGCGTTATATAAAATGGCGCCAAAAAAATGTAAAAATTCGCCAAAAATGAAATGACGTTAAACACTTACATATTGTATCTTAATCCTATGTTAAATGTGTGCTTTATATATTTAATAAATTGATATTTTACAATAAAATATTCATCATCATATGTAATTATAATCTACCTTAACTTATTATCATAAATTAAATAGGGTAAACTTATTTAATGACTCTTATTATTTCAATCCATATCTATGTATAATATTCTAATGATATTTGATTAAATAATCATATATACTTGCTATTCTATATATCATATACACATTATGGACAAGATAAATTGCATAAAGTACTATTATTTTTACATTCATTTATGTTGATGATTAATATAAAATGTTTTTCACATATATTTTTTACAAGATAGTTTCCCGTAGCAGGACATCAAGTTGATTTTTTGTATTTAGTCCATTTGGTGATTGCGTTTGAAACTTCTTTATAAATTCCAATTCTTTAATAAGTCTGTAATAATGGGAACTGTCTCTTATTTGTGTTAACACTGATACACCCATATCCTGCACTGTGTGGCCAGCACCATTGAAATTGAAATTCAACTAGAAGATAATAAAATAACAACTGATTTATACTCAAAGCCAACCGATAAACATCAATATGTCCAATATGACTCAAACCATCCAACAAATGTGAAGAAAGCAATACCCTATGGATTAGGAATACGTTTAAAAAGAATATGTTCTGACGAAAACAAATACAAACATCGTAAAAAAGAACTAAAACAGAATCTACAAAAAAGAGGATATCCAAATAAATTTGTAAACCATGAGCTATCCCGAGTTGATAATTTAAATAGGAAAGACTTACTTAAGAAGAAAGAAACAAATAAAACAGCCAACAAGAGAGTACCACTAGCTATAACTTATTCTAACAACCTTCCAAATATCCACTCAATAATTCGAAAACATACAGACAAACTATATAAATCAGACAGAATGAAAAATATATTCCCAGACGTACCAATAGTTGCATACAGACGAGATAGGAATATCGGTGACATTTTAGTTCATGGAAAAACAAATAAAGACATAAACAAACGTTTTCAACTAATACCACAATCGTGTAAGACTAATTGTATAGTCTGTAAAATGTTGAAAAAAGGTTTTCATAACAACCCAAAAAGTGACATTCCAAACGAAGCAATAAAACAGAACTGTAACATTTATAACTTGGTGTACGGTATATTTTGTATTAAATGCCAAAAGATGGTATACGTCGGAGAGACAAGCAGATCATTAAAGGAACGTGCCAAAGAACACGAGGCTGACGTGCGACTACGAAGAGAGAAACCAATCTCAGAACATTTCAATGGTGCTGGCCACACAGTGCAGGATATGGGTGTATCAGTGTTAACACAAATAAGAGACAGTTCCCATTATTACAGACTTATTAAAGAATTGGAATTTATAAAGAAGTTTCAAACGCAATCACCAAATGGACTAAATACAAAAAATCAACTTGATGTCCTGCTACGGGAAACTATCTTGTAAAAAATATATGTGAAAAACATTTTATATTAATCATCAACATAAATGAATGTAAAAATAATAGTACTTTATGCAATTTATCTTGTCCATAATGTGTATATGATATATAGAATAGCAAGTATATATGATTATTTAATCAAATATCATTAGAATATTATACATAGATATGGATTGAAATAATAAGAGTCATTAAATAAGTTTACCCTATTTAATTTATGATAATAAGTTAAGGTAGATTATAATTACATATGATGATGAATATTTTATTGTAAAATATCAATTTATTAAATATATAAAGCACACATTTAACATAGGATTAAGATACAATATGTAAGTGTTTAACGTCATTTCATTTTTGGCGAATTTTTACATTTTTTTGGCGCCATTTTATATAACGCCAATTATGACGTCATCATGTACAACGTCATTTGACGTTTAAAAACATTTTTCTTTGTTATTTAAATTGTGCAGTCAAAAGACGTAAAAATGTAGTTAACATATAATTTCCAATGTTTTGATGAAGGCATTATGCCGAAACGTCAATTAAAGGAGTATAATCAGAGAGTTATAATTTTTTAATATCCCTTCGGATAATTCAACTGAGCTTTATTTTTAATTTAAGAAAAACATGCGGCAGTCACTGGGTCATACGTCTATCATAGGTCGACTGACGATACAACGGCCCGATGGCCTTTGGCGCAACGACCCTGATACCAAACAAGATATTGGTACTTGTATTTTCATGGAACTGATAAGCCATCTTATGATGTATCTCGTCTGACGTAATTTCTGTTAGAAAACAAACCAATTTAAGCAAAACCATCTTAATTTTTGTATGAAGTTGTATTTTAACAGTCAAAGAAAAACAGAACAAAAAACGAATCTAATATATTAGTGACAAAAAAATCTTTGTTTAGTGTTTTTCAGTTTCATATTGTACGTTCATACACAAATCCAATGTTGTATAAATTACATTATATATACTGTATAACATTTTTTTATAATAAAACTTATTGTTGAAACATCAATACAATAAATGAAATTCAAATCTGTTGTAACAGCACTGTCGTTGAGTAGTTACCTTTTTATGAAGAAATGCCAGATTTTGTCTTTCTATATCTGAACTACATGTCTAATGCAAACGGATAATACTAATGCAATAAAGCAGTAACATGAGACCCCATCAACTACATTATATGTATGCTATTCAAAGTTCATGCTCTGAAAAGATAACTTTGAAAGTGCTTTTTACCGAATTGTTTTCACGAATTAAAACATTGGTAGACATAGTACAGTTAATTTCTTTTTTGTTACTATATTATAGCTTGATTATTGATATTAGAACTCTATAAAGATCGGCCGCTCGGTAACATTTCACAATATCTTGTACGAAACTCGCCCATGAAATTCCTGTGTAGGCTCGAACACGGCTCGCTAACTAACAAAATGACTGAACTTGTTTAATTATTATCGTATGAAGTAACAGCTCTGTCAGATGCTATATTTAAAGCACATGCAATGTGATAAGTAGATTTATTCACCCCACTGTTTTCTTCTTTGAACACATTAACATTATACTAAACTTGACTGATGCAGTCGTTCACGATTAATATCGATTTTTATCAGACAGTTTTATAAGGCAACGACTTTGAACGCACTATTTCATGATAGTCCTTTGAACGTTTCGTTACAGTTACAATATTGTTGTAAAAAGTCGGGAAAGAAAACAAAGGAAAAGCATTTGCCGATCTTATCAAGTGCATATAAAGTATCACCATTTAATTTCCTTTAATATAAATACTATACAATCATTAATAATTGTAGACATGACATGTCATTGTTCTTTAAACACGCTGGTAATGTTGATACTTCAATAACAGATGGCACTTCAATAACAGAAAAAAACAATAGCCACGCGCGAGAGGTTAGTTCCTCATTTTTTTAAAGTTGTATCATAAAGACTAAAGATTAGATTTTTTTGACAAGGCACATGGTCGAGTTGATCAATGGTGTATCATTTTCTATTGGGAAGAAAAAAATAACGGAAGAGTGGTAGATTTTTGCTAAAAAAATAGATCATGTGCATCAACACGATCAGGTTTAACCCATTTATGCCTAGTGGACTCTCCCATCATTCTATATTGGATCAATTTATTTCAAAAATTATGTCTAGTATATTTATTTCTATATTTAGAATATTTCTTACAGAAATTTGCAGTACGGAGTATTGTACCATTAATCGACCAAACAATTTTCTGTGTCTTAAAACCAAATGAACAGAACATACATGCAAAGAAGCTGAAGAACTCGAGCGTGGCTTTTGTTGTTCTCTGTTATCGAAGTGCCATCTGTTATCAGAGTATTCGCATACCCGTCGTGTTAAATATATATTTGTCATGGACATGTTCAATAACGGATTTTTTTATTTTGGACATAAATAAGGACTCTGCGTCGGTCATTTTCCGACGGGTCTGTATGAAATTCGTGGATTGATCAACCCATGTAATCAACGAAAATTAATTCCCCATAAATTTAAGTTATTTTACAGTGAGATGAATGACTATACTGACACGGAACACACTTGACTTGAACGTAAACATTGATAACACGTGTTCTTAAGAGATAATATTTCGCTGCTCGTATCAATTTATTTAAGGAAGAATAAGTACAATAATGCACATGTATACATTGAATGTTCGATTATATAAATTCGTATTCCGCTTTTTAATTACATTTTTTAATATGTATAGATTGTGTATGTGTAATTAATAATAAAAAAATAAAAATAATAAAAATAAAAAATAAAAATAAAAATATTATTATTATAAGTATTATTATTATTATTATTTTTTTTATTATTATGAATAATAATAATAATAATAATAATAATAATAATATTATTATTATTATTATTATTATAATTATTATTATTATTATTATTGTATTATTATTATTATTGCATTTATATGTAATATAAAACATTTGTTATCAATCAATCAATGTTTCTTACCGGTACTTAAATATGACACATTTTAATGACGCGTTTTTTTCTTTTAGAATAAATACCGTTCATGTCTGCGATTGTCTATTTCAAGACGTATACGCTGATAGAAGGCTAGGGGAATTCAATGCGTACGTATAATTTAACTTACAGATGCATAAATTATTTTAGAAACCAAGACTTTTGATATACTTAATCCTCTGAAATTAACTGATGTGTGGTGAGGACACATGAAAAGCCACTGCTTATAAGAACCCCTTGTATAGATTGGGAGGTAAGGTGAGGCCTCTTTAATTATTTACACGGTAAATCGATTCGATATCAGTGTATATTTACTTAAGCAATACAGAAATCTTAGGGAAAAGTTTATTGCAGATGTATATATAGGTTCCGGCATATACGGTTAATCAAATGAAATAGCAGATTAGAATAATAGCGTCTTTGCATACTGTAACATGGTCAATGTTCGCCGCTTCGATGTTGTAATGATATACATTTTTATCCCATTTTCACCACGACATTGAAGGTATATCAGCTTATGGAATATACTAACCTGTCTCCAACACTTAGGGATATACCTGTCGCGTGCACGGACTACTTTTTAAATTATTCAACCACTGAATGATTTTTCGAAAGAAATCTCTAGTGTCGAGAAAACTTTGGATTTAAAATTATAAATACAACCTACAACCTTTAAATCTAGTCGCGGGACATAATTTTTCGCCATCCGTAAAATGAATCAGCTGATTGATTGCGTCATAAAATGACATACTTATTGCGTCGTTTGTGTGATGTCATCTTTAGTAAACTTTAGGTGTACACGAAACAAGTATGCGATGTCTGGGAATAAAACATTGAAGACTCGAATTTTTTCGTGTCTATGTATCGATTCGTGGATGTTATTATGAAAAGTGCATATTGTATGGACTACTTACCTCGGATGGAACCGGTGAGACGAAGGATTAAGATCTACATGTAGATCTAGCTAATTCGTGTTATTGATTTTCAGAATAAGCGTGCCTATTTTGATGTGAATTTGTGTGTGTAGAGCATACTGATGGTGTGTATTTTGGTTCAGTAGTCTTTTCGTTTTGCTTTTGGAAGTAAGTAAACGTAAGGGTATTTTCTTTGATGAATAAACTTTGTCTTTGTGATTTTATCAAAGAAAGTCTATTCAGTAAGAATAACCCGTTTGCAACAAGTGTTTCAAAACTTTATATAAGTTTTACGGATTATCTTGTGTTTGGATCGCAAACTAAAGGATGTGAAGGCTAGATCAAGACGCCATCAAAATCTGCAGCGTCCATGAACAAATAAGGCGAGTTGTTTTTTGACAATTTATCTTTAGAACGACTCTGTGTGTAAGTTGGCATCGACATCATTTTGTCAGGAGCAATCACCGCCATATTTGATTTTGATCATTTTCTTTCGAAAATAAAATTAATAAAATCTTCCTTTCGCGGTCGTAATGTATTAAAATGTGCATGCTGCGTAAAATTGAATCGAGGCATATGGTGATGTTTTTTCTCGTTGTACAGTTTTTGTGTGATTTTTTTAAAGACTATTTTGCGTACCAGAACAAATACATTGTATATCACTACGCTTGGTTGCATTCGTTAGATTTAAAGCACTTTTAAGAATAAATTAAAATTATTGTTAAGGTTATTAGATCTATTTATTTTAAATGTCACGTTAAAAAAAAAGGGGGGGGGGGGGATAAATAGAATACTAGGTTAGCGTTGAATACAGAGAAA
Source organism: Dreissena polymorpha (assembly GCF_020536995.1). Taxonomy (NCBI): domain Eukaryota; kingdom Metazoa; phylum Mollusca; class Bivalvia; order Myida; family Dreissenidae; genus Dreissena; species Dreissena polymorpha. The sequence goes on along the minus strand of NC_068358.1, from coordinate 100,576,674 downwards.
GCGCTCGCCAAGGCTCGCGCTCCCGGCGTTCTAAGCCTCAGCAACATAAACTTCTCTGTATTCAACGCTAACCTAGTATTCTCTATGTATACGCACATGAATATAGTGTAACTTCCTTACGTTATTTTTTTGTAAGAGCTAACAATTATTAAGGTAGCGCACCCGTAATGGGCACCTTTCCAAATATAATCTAATGTATCATTTTCTTTATCAGCATCATTTCACTGAACTACATATTGATTTAATATGACAGTGTAACTGCATTGCAGCATCGCAACTCGAAAATAACAGTTGAAAAATACAATAAACGCATTTATCGTTAGAGAATCAGTGATTTTTTTATCAAAACTAACATCCATATTCGGTTATTTCCTTATTAAAAAGATTTACGTTTAACGTTTTACTAACATTTATTTCATTTTCTCAAACTTAATTGTCCAATTGTTCTTTGAATCATTTTAAAATCAAACCATCTGTATGTTCGACCTTAAAATAGCTGTATAATTCAAATAGATTATTCCATTTAACTTTAAATTTAAAAAGAACAATTTTGCGAGTACTGCCCGCTATTGGAATTAACAAGTTGTTACAATTGTGTGAAACTCAGTCACTTGAAAAAACTTGAACTCAAAGCGAACGTTTGAAATGAAAAAGAATACGATTTCAGCAACGAAAGGCGGCGTTTACCTATCATAATTATTACAATCCATCGTGTCCAACTACGGTTTTCACTGTTACACAAATGAAATAGCGTCGTTACTCGTGGGCCGAAGATGAAGGTTTTAAGATAACGCCAAGATGTACGCTAAATGTATTGTTGATCGGATCCTGCGATTGTCATACGGGGATCTTTTGCCACGGGCAACGAGAGGGTGGATGAGTGAGCGTTTGTTTTGATGGCTTCGGTGGTTGGAGGCTCGGGGCTCGGAACCGTGGGGCGGGAGGGGTGTGGCCTGAATCCGTATTACAACATATACATTTGTTGTGACCATATAATATCAATACTATATAATATGAAATTCCATTCTGTTTTAACAGCACTGTCGTGGTTTAGTAACCTGTTTATGAAGAAATGCCAGATTTCCACTTCCAATGTCTTAGTGTAAGTACATCGTCAAAATCGCAACTCGAAAATTATAGTTGTAAGATACAATTAATACATTTTTCGTTAGAGAATACGTGATTTTTTTCATCAAAACTAGCATCCATATTCGTTTGGTTCCTTATTGAAAAGGTGAACGATTTTCCCCTAGAATTTGAACTAAATTCCGCTCCCCCCCCCCCCCCCCCCCCTCTCCAAACAAAATGGCCAAACTTTTCCAATAAACTCAATAAGATACAGGAGATGCAGTTCTCTCTTTTGGAGATTTCCCATGGACATTACTAACATATTAAGCTAGTGTACCGATCAGAACAATTATTTTATTTTACCAGGTTTTTTGGAAATATGTTTATTAAAACAGAAATTAAGCAAAAAATATTATTTTAGTCGGAAACAAACACGTAAAGTTGCAAAAAAAGTAATAAGTGTTTAGATTTTGATAACCTCCAAATATTATCTTGGTAATGATATTAGATTGGTAAAGAGAACATTGAAGATGCTAATCGAAGTTATTTTTTAGGATAATTTTATCTGGTTATTTTTGTGATTCAATTTAATTGAAATTATCTGCTTTTTTCCAACAACAATTAAATCACCAATGATCAGAAAAATATAATGGCCAGGCAACTTTCTAAGGTTTCATTTTTCCTAATATCATGGTTTGTCGCGCTAATTTTCCCAATCCAAGCAAAATATCACCGAATATTCTATTTGATCCTAACGCCAGTCGAATCGGTCATGATATGTTTCATATCAATTAGATTAATCCAGCTTATCAGAATTCAGTATTGAAAATTTGAAGTATTGTGTACTTCAATGTGATTATCTATGCTAGATTTCTATGCTACATCGCGTTTTAAGCATCGATTTAAATCATTGAAAGAGAACTTATCAACGTAAACCCCGAAAAACAGCAATATGCTAGCAATCCAACGTTCTATCATGATATGAATGTGCTTAGTTTTGTATTTTGGGGAATGAGAACAGCGAGTCAAATGGGAAGAATTATCCGTAAGCAATAAAATTGAAAGCGGTTGAAAGTAACTTGTGCGTGAACAAAATGGTTATCTGGCATTTCGCACTTGTCTAAGACAAATACGTATCCATACAATCATTAATTAAAATAAATGTTCCGAATTAATTGTTCAATTTTTCAATAAATCATTTAATTCAGAAATAAAAACTGTGAAGAGAAATATATTAAACCATCTGTATTGTTGAACTCAATATAGCTGGAGAATTAAATTAGATTATTAAATTTAACTTTAGATATAAAAGAACGAGGCTGTGAGTGCTGCAGGCTATTGGAATTACAAATTTATTTCAAGTCAATCATGTGGCAAAACTGAACACAAAAAAAACTGAAATTAAAAGCAAAGATTTCAGCAACGAAAAACAGCTTTTACCTGTCATAATCCTTACAATCCATCGAGTCCGACTACGTATTTCACTGTAACACAAATGAAATTGCATCGGTACTCATTGGCCGAAGATAAAGGTTTTAAGATAACGCCGTTGAGGCCAGATATGTATGTCACAATACAGCAATTCAGTCAACAGGCCAGGCGACCCATTCACTGTCTATCATCACCACCGGAAATAGATTACCAGCGAAAGTAAACAAACAAACCAGGGAGTGCAGTCAGCATTTACTTAAAATATCTAATAATAACTCGCTCCAGTGCGTGTTAGGCATCTAACAGAAAGATAAATATGTTTAAAAATGTGTATCTATCTTGCAATTGGTATTGATGAAGCGTTATTTACACAAATTTATGACTGCTTTGTACCGGGTTGAAATTGGAACTTCTCGAAGAAAGCAGCTTTTCTTTCACGATTACATGGTTTGCCATCGGGTATGGAGTTGATTTCCTATTCTTATAAAGGCAATATATACCATCTAAACGCTATTTCTTGTATTGGTTTGATTATTGTTCGTGGAAATCTATTAAATTAAAATAACTGTAGCGTACGGCGAATAGTTGTTTATGGCAAAAGTCGTGTAAGGTGAATAGTATAAATAGCCTGATATATTACAAAAAGATCGGGCAGTAACCTGTGTTTCTGTTTAAAGCGATTTTTTCTTTATTTCTTTAAAATCTGGGACGTAAAGGTATGATAAACAGGAAAACAGGTTAGTGTCTGATCTTTTTGTAATATATCAGGCTCGGCACGAATAAAATAACAGCTCGGCGAGCCTCGCCGATATATTATTCTAAGCCTTGCCTGATTTATTACAAAAAGATCGGACAGTAACCTGTTATTCTCTATGTTGCAGGTGCCCGTAAAACAAAGCATTTTTTAAAATATCAACAATGCATCAGACGTATTCTTTGCCCATAAACGGTCTCATCGTAAAGAATATAAGTGTATTTATTTGTTTTATACCAAGATGGTCACGTATTTGCGAAATTTTCATTTATTTTCCCTTACAAACTCAAAACTATTTGCCGTAAAGAATTTAATTTTATTTTGCTATACGCCGTACACGTCAGGTTCTATTCTCCGTACACAACAAAGTTTATATTTTAGCCAAACATTTGCATACTAACTTTATGTTTGGGCTGAAGCTGGCAAAAACCGATAGTTTCTATAATTCTATTTGCACACCATTGAAAAATTCGGCAAAATTATTATATTTTCCTCGGAAAAAAGGAAAAAAGATGTCCCAATGAACTTAATTTTCGGTACCAGGTAGCTGATAATTGATCTATTTCAACACTCGAATGTATTTATAAAGAACTCCCAACTACTTACGATATAACTTTGATATGTCCACTATTTATTTGTCGCACAGTTTTTTAAAAACGTTCGCGATAAAAATGGTAAAACTTATTCTTTTCACGAGCACTACCTCTTGCGTGATGTTTAATTTCGCTTCGCTGGTTATCTATTTCCGTTGGTAATGATAGACAGTGCCATTGGAATGTGTGGGGCTGAACGTTTGTTTGCTTGATAAATGTTTATATGTGCTTTGAATATGTTTAGCAAACAAACGTAAATTTATATGGAAGCAAACGTTTTTTTTACATTGCTATGACTATTACCCTTTGATTAAATCGAAATAGGAATCAATATATATATGAGTCGTGTTCTGAGGAAACTGGGCTTAATGCATGTGCGTAAAGTGTCGTCCCAGATTAGCCTTAATTGAATTTTTGGACGAGGGACTCGACCTAAATTGGATAAATTGCGGTCCGCACAGGCTAATCAGGGACGACACTTTCCGCCTAAATTGGATTTTTGCTAAGAAGAGACTTCATTTAAACGAAAAATGTCATAAAAGCGGAAAGTGTCGTCCCTGATTAGCATGTGCGGACTGCACATGCTAATCTGAGACGACATTTTGCGAACATGCATTATGCCTAGTTTTCTCAGAACGCGACTCATATTATTTATTTCGCTCTCATGATTTTTTTTCGTCGAAAATCTGATCAAAGTGTTTTGGCATTATCGATCTTTAGAGACACGAGAAGAGTGTATTCCAAATAGATTCATCACCCAAAGAGAAATTGCACAATGGAAAGTGTGGTGTTAACACCGCCCACGAAGGGTTAGGGTTAGGGTTTGGGTTAGGGTAAGGGTTAGGGTTAGTTCCTTAATCCGTATAAAATATCTTTGTAAAAAATATTTACTGTATCAATCCTCATTTAATTTATATGTAATATGTATTTGGTATCTGTTATTTGTGTCGTATCCATCAGACAAATAATGCCGCCCTTAGAGACAGGTCTGGAGATTTTTTATAAAATATTAATAAGACGATGAGTAAACCAACCACTTGTATTGTCAGTGAGCATGGATGGCGCAATAACTGATGAGAAAAATGCACAGCTTAATGCACGGGGGAATCGACCTAATGTGAATAATAGTAATAATAATTTACTGTGCATTACACTTGAAAATTGATTTGCCCATCCAAGTCGCTTCAAACGGGTTTTACACTTGCCTCACGCACACGCACACACTTTATTTCTATCACGTTGCTTGATATTTATTGACATGACATAATCATATACCTCGCTTTTGAAGGTGAGACTGGGTTCTATCACATCATTTTTTATAGTCACAGTGGAAAGCATATGTTCAATATCAGACACCAATGTGAACTAGTTTACTATCAGACGTGATCTTTCTTAATCTAAAACAATACTTGTCCCGAGGCCAGCTGTGCATTCTATTTTAGTACGTTTTTCAAGTATTTTTACAGATCTAAAATATATTGCACCACGGTGATTGCGACGATTATTTTTGCACACGAAAAAGCGATGGTAGCTGTTGCGTTAAGCTGCAAATAAATTTAAAAAAAAAAGTTTAATCTTATTAAGTGTTATCTCTAGAGCAGACCTCTTAAAACGCACCTCTTTAACTCATGTAGTGTTAGAATTATAGAATAACACACTGTAGAGCTAGGTCGAGCGTCTATAATCGGCACACTGCCGATATAACGGTCCGAGGGTCTTGGGCCCAAAACCCGTTCTACGGAAAGGGTCGATTATGGACGACAAACCCAGCTCTGCCGTTTGTAATCGTTAAATATACAAATTATTACAAATTATATTAGTCCCCCAGTAAATTAATATATAGATGCATAATTAAAGGGAAAATGCATGAAGTGAACTTGAAAAGTGCTATCTACTATAGTGTTATTTACACAATTTAAATATGGATAAACCGGGTGCAATAGAAAACTTTACTTCAAAATCATCTTCCAAAGTTCCATCTTTAGTTTAATTAGTTTAAACCTATTTATTTTAGCTCGATTGCGTCGAAAGCCTTATATAAACGCTCTCGAGTCCGTTTCCTGGGCCTAGAACCAGTACTTGGTGTCTTTGGGGGAAATCTAAAGAACGCTCCCACGGTGGGGATCGAACCCATGACCTCCCGGTCGCAAGGCGGACACCATATCCATTACACCACGGCGACCTTTTTCCATCTTTGTTGTCAAAATATTGTAATTCCTATTCGAATTTAAAAAAAAGATCGGACGCTCTTTCACATGTCACGATAAATAGACTCGAAATGCAAATTCTTTCATAAGCTTGCCAAAAAGGCTCACATACTAACAAAATTACTGAACATGTTTAATATATTTTCGTCAGACGCAATTTAATCAGTAGAATATTAACTCATAAATGCTAAAATATTAACACTGTTATAAGTGTCTGTTATATAAATCGAAAATCTAGTAATACTAATAGTCCATTAATTCCCCCGTTGAACATGTATATTATACTGGTATAGAATAATACTAAGACCACTTTTCCACCGTTGAACATGTTTAAATTATACTAAACTAGGCGGATAAGTCGTTCACAATCTATAACGAATTCATTAGACACTATGTTATCGAATTCATTATACACTGTGTTACATGGAAACGCACTACTGCAAGCTAGTCCTTTGATCTTTCCATTGCTAGTACTCTCATGAAATATGTCAGGGAAAGAAAAGGAAAGCATCTGTCGATCTTTACATGGGAATATAAAGTGTCAGTTTTATTTAATTTTCTATTACAAACATACTGCAAATTCATCTTCGTAGGATTGTAATTTCGTGTAAGTTTTAGTTGTTGTAGTTTGAAGAAAAAAATGACTTTTCATGGACACGTACATATGTGAATTTCTCATTCTACAAAAAAGATATTTGCGTCAGTCAATTTCCGATGTGTTTGATTTCAATTGGTAGATTGGACAACCAACGAAATCAGCGAAAACTAGCAGCCCACTTATCTTTATGATTTCATAGTAAATAGAAATATAATATTAACGGACCACGCGTGAGTTTAATGCAAACATTGATCACGCTTTTATTATAAAATTACTGTCTCGGCGTTGACGTCGCCATCTTGACTATCACGTTCCAATACCCGGTATGTACATAAAGTGTTGATTTAACAATCTGTATAAATAATGCAAGCTGTTCACGCTGTTAAATGTTAAGGAATCGTAGTTTTTATCGCGTAAACATTAAGATATTAGCATGCTTACTCGCTTTTCGTATCCTTTCATTTAAAATAGAGTTTGTACATTGATAGCCATACATTGGATGCTCTGATTTCCTAGTTCGCTCCTTTATTGTGGATTTATTTTTTATTTTTGAAAATATGCGATTTTGAAAATACACTTAAAGGCCTAGTTTAACCCTTTTTTAATTTACCCCTACCATCTCCACTAAGAACAACGATAGCGGTAGTCTACATAGTGAATTAATTAGCGACCGGCTGCGGTGGTCCCTATCTTATCCGTTAAAAACACGGAGTGTATATTGATTGTAATCTAGAGTCCGTGTTAAAAACAAGGGCTACTGGCTACTGTTCTGGGAATATGGGATAACCGTCAAAATGATTAATTACATATATTGTTAAATAGTTCAATTATATTTAACATCTTTGATTAAAAAAATAGTATATACTTAATAAATAAATACTTTTAACAATAATAA